>NC_089681.1:117882557-118231724 GCF_031753505.1 Anomalospiza imberbis
TAAAGTTTCCAGTGTTACAAGTCAGCCATAAGACTTAAAACTCTGTAGTTGATAATATAAAGCTATTACATGACTAGATATTTTTAAAGGAAATAATGAAAGTATTTTCCTTGTTTTCTTTTTTTTTAATAGGAGTTAACCAGGAAATCCATTTAAGTTCTCCAGCCACAGAATCATTATCTGACAGACCCTTTCTGAAATCAAGTGAGGTCCATCTGTACCCACTTATGGTTTTAGGATTTACATACTTGTTTAGTCTTCCAGTGCTTTTCTTCTGAAAAAAAGTATGGCTATCTATTAACTCCAAACATATTAAAACCAAACAGATCTCTTGTAGACACTCAGATAAACCTTTCAGGACTGACTGGAAAGGATCAGAGTCAGAGTTACACCACTAGTTTTACTGTGATGATAAATGAAAGAGAAATAATTTGCAGCTTCACTTTCACATTCTGTGGTGCAGGATGCTGCTTTAGTTTCAACATCAGTTTCTACAAATGAAAACATACAGGTTCTCCATTCTTGCGTAAAAAAAACATCAAACTCTGGAATAAAAAAGTATCTGTACAAAAGACACATGTACTCTGAAGTACACAGTGAGTACGTACACATTTCACACAAACTGTTTCTACTAGATTTACACAGTCTTCTCCTGGATACCCTCTAACACTGGCTTGTTCCTGCTGCTGTACAAACCCAAATGGTTCTGCTTGTCCTTAGTGACTGCAGCCCATACAAATGAGGCACTTCTGTAAATTCTGTATTGGAAAAAGTGCACCAGGTAGAAAAATAATCCACAGCTCGATTTAAAGAAAAACAAACAGCAAACAAACTAAACTTTAAACTTGTTAAAAGAGAAAAAATATATTTATTATGGAAACAGGATAAACAGATTAAAACAATGATGACTAACTCATCTGCAAACCTGCAGAGTTCATTCATAGCCCAAGATATAACATAAGTGAACATTTCTGTCATTATAACTGAATAGCTTTGATGCAAGAGAAGCAGCCCTTCAGTTGGTTTCTCCTCTTAGCTGAGATCTGTCCCCTCAGTTTCGAACTTTCCACATCCTCAGCTTTTACTCTTTCTTGTCTGCCAAAACTATCTTTCTTTCCTCCTTTCGAGTACTGTGAATTTAATTTCTTAGTATTTAGAATTCTTCTACTGTCAAAATTCTTTATGTTCGAGCTTTTTTATGTTAATCATTCTTTGTGGAATGCCAACCTGAATTTAGCTTGAAAACACTTCAGGGCTTATATATTCTTGTAATTGTTTCATAACCGGAACATATGTCTCACCACCCTGCACGTCAATAGTTGCAACATCATTTTCTCTGGCTTTTACCAAGGTAATTGTACCTCTTTCATATCTGCCCAGACTCCTGCTGCAAGGACCTTTTTCCCAGCCCTTTCTGCTGAACATGTCAACCCTCTCTGTGTATCCCTTAATCACCTAAGTTTTCCTCCTGCAACCTTCCCCGCCTTTGCTAGCATGCTTTCATCAGTATTAAGTTAGATCCAGATCAATCCATCATGCCATCTCACACTTCCCATCCCTTTTGGAAAGCCATATTCCTGATAAGTGTTATTTACAAGTACTAGTACCTAGGAAATGAGCAAATCATCACAGAAGCTTGCTGCCACTCCATGACCACTTACTCCGATCCATGAGCCCTCCTCCTACACAGACATTTCCAGATGATGAGCTCCCAGCTTCTTCTTCTGCTTCTAGAAATTTTTATTAGTCCCCCCAGGCACAGCCTTGCATTTTTTAATACTGAATTTCATTCCATTGCCATTACTTCAGTACTCAAAGCTCATCCATGTTTTTTGGGTTGGTTTTCCTTTTTTGTTTTCTTTTGTATGATATCCAGGTCTGTCTCAGTACTGCCAATGTCTCCAAAGCCTGCGTCACCAGCAGGACTTGACATAATTTCACTACCATCATTAATGAGAATATAACACTAAAGCAAACCAGGACTATACTGGACACTGTGTAGCCCCACAAACAGCCTCCTCTTTCAACACCACACAGTTCTCTCCCCTCCAGCAAACCTCATCTTAAAGCACATTGAGTGAAACCTACCTGTCCTATTTCCTAGGACAGACTCCTCCACATTAGCTGCAGTTGTCGAGGAGTCTGCAGCTGTCAGCAGCTTTTACTGAGTGGGAATTCATCAGAGTGAATAGCAGTGCAGGACAAAGTTTACCCTTATTTACAGGTTTGCTCTCAACCCTTCCTGAAATTTCTCTTGGCTGACAGAGTGCAGTAAGCAACTTTTTGTAAAAAATTTAAAGACGAAAAATGTTTTAATTACAATGGAGATAAGTAGTTGCATTAATAGTACTTGAATATTTAAGCAGTATTTCAGATGTCTGCTGGCACTCAGCACGTTTTAGAGAGGAATTTTACATCTGTGCTCCACAGACCTGAGAAACTGCCTGCATTGTGTACTATTTTGCTGCAGTTATGCTTGTTATTAGGCAGTGTCATTATGTACAATTTTCAGTGTTCCTAAAAGGGATTTCAGTAATGTCACAGGAAAAAATGGATGGTTTGTTTACTTGATTAATGTCGTGATCTGTGATTACAAATCTGTCTACTGTTGCTTTCACAGGAAATTATTTCAAGGACTTCACTTCTGGGTGTTGCTTAACATCCAGCACTGACTCCACTATAAACTCATACACATGATTTATCTGGTGGCCAGCATGTGTGGGAGGAAAGATCTAGGAGTCTGACAAAACTCTTTACTCCCTCTAACTTTCAGGCCATCAGATGTAGAAATCTAAATTATTACACTCCTAAGCCTGTTTGTAAATCCTCAGCCAATGCAAACAATTAATATTGAGCTAAGTGGGTGCAAAATGAAAGTGATTAGGAACATCTTTTTTAGAAAAAATTATATGCACATATTTTACTCTCTTTAAATGTTAAACCAGCTGATTACATCATACCAACACAGTAAAAATTACTCCAAGGTAACCTAGGAAACTGTTTTTACTAAATAACAACTGAATCCCTTCATTTAATCTCAGTTCACACAGCACACAAGTTTAGCTGAGTCTCCCTTCCCAGCGATCTCAGGCGGTTTGCTCAGACCAGCTGGGATGCTCTCGCTGTCGGTTCATAGGGCAAAGCTCTCTGGAGACTGCAGCAAGGCTCTCTCAGATGAGGGGCCCTTGTCTGTTGGATGTGCTATTCTTGGTGCCTTGCCAGCAGCCCCAAATTTGGCAAGGTTCAGAGCACAAGTTACAGTCTGGTTGCTTGATTATCATGAATGTTATTATTTTTATTGGTCAGTTAATATGTCTTCACTTTCTCATGTTTTTGTTTTGCTTTGATTGTCCGTGTTAGCTATTCTGTGTCTCCAGCCTAAAGAGACACAAAGATGGGCAGCCCTCACAGTCATCACCTAACTTTTACCCAGGACAGCTTATAAGATTCTTGGTCCTCTATATTTTGGACTCAAGTCAGAAAGTCTCTATTCAGTTGCATCTCATTCCTTAGCTGGTCAGAATTTCCATAGTGCTCAAACAAAAACATATTAGATACTTGCAAGTACAGTAAAAGAAATGCAAGATGCAGCTACCCAATAGCAGCTCCAAGAATTTAGTCAATCAAGAGCCAAAGCAAAACTAGGATTAATTCTAGGTTGTGACTGCTTTGATTTTGCCTGCCTCTCTCCTGTGCTCATAATACCCATATGTAGGGGCATATCTCTCAAAAACACACACCTAGACAACAGATACTATCATACACAAAGCATTATGCATATATAATAAATGTGATTATGTAAAAAGATAAGACCTTTTAAGAAGATGCAGAATGAATGACATGAAAAGTTAGGTTGACAGTTATATCTTCATTTTCATTCTATCTCCCTTTCTTAGTTAACTTTTAAAACCTCTAAAACTTTCCCTTTTTAGGCTGAAATATAACAGGCCTGGTCTTCGCCAGATAATGAATATTTTAAAAAATATTTCCTTAAACTATTTTGCCTGTCTTCTATAAGGATAGTAAAAAGTGTAAAAAGTTTTTCAGTCAGAAACCCTGGGAACAAAGTTGAACTTTGCCATGAAAGCAGTCCACTAAAAATGTTTAAAAGGGCATTGATAAAAATTAGATTTTATTTGGTGAAGCCCTTCAAAGTTTTGTTTTGTTCAGGCCAATTATATTTTCCCCAAGTTTTCTCACTAAGCTTGAAATCATGCACCTAAGAAAAACAACTCTATTTTTCATTTCAGCTAACCTGGCTTCTATAGAAAATTTATAGAAATAAAAAGGTCTGTAAAGTGCAGCATGCTAGTGAATTTAGAAAAAAGCACAGATGAGAGACGGGCTGATATACTGTCTGAAACACAGCTCAGCTCATTTCCAAGAAATGTTTTCATATAACAGCTTTCTGTTTTGTCTTCTCTGCACATATATTTGATCTAACCTGTTGGGTCTTCTGGTCTATGATACCAATCTTACTCTTCCTGTTCTCACTCACTTGGCCTACTCTTGGCTACATTTGTGACCTTTGCAGTTCTGCTCCCTTCCACCCCGTCTCTTCCCTTGAAATAAGGCTCCTTGAAGCCTCATTCTTGCTGAGCAAAGTCTCCCAACTTATCACCAAACCACTGCTCTGCCTTTCTCAAATCCCACCCAAGTCACATCTTTCATATTGCCTCTCTGCATTGAGTTAATGAGAAGCAAAGCCAGCACAAGGAAACATCTGAGTTATCTTTTCTGCCTAAACATATTTCCATTGAGCTAAGCTTTCTTTCCTGCGTACAAATCTGCTCTGGTCCAGTAGTCTTGCCTCTCCCTCAGTAGCCTTGCAAACAAAACTGTAACATTTGAAAGAAGCCACGCCCACTGTAACTTTGCAAACTGCTTTTTAAAAAAGTTTTTTTTAGCATGTGCCAGGTAGTGTTGTAGGCAACAGGCAGAAAATGGACTGAAGGGTCATAGAAGGGAGGTAAATAGAATAAAATAGTATGGATCCTTTCTTTAATCAGAATAGTTTTAATGACTGATAAAATTCATACGTTTTACAGGCTAAACTGTTGCTAAAAATGTTTTTCAAACATTTACCACAAGGTGCCAGCAGTTCTTTAATGCTTTTTTATTTTGAATTCCTGCTGCACACACTCAAAGCAGGGGTACAGTGAGGCAAAGACTGCAGATAGGGAAGTCATAAGTGGTGTTAATGCCAGGATCAGAGACTTTTCACAGAAGACAAGAGATATTTTAGGACTAGTACCTCTAAAAGAGACCAAAAAATAATTAATGTCAAGTTTAGTCATTTGGACAGATGTGTAAATCATGGTAGCTTGTAGTTGTTGGGGTTTATCTGTACGTCTGAAACCTGATCAACTGTAATAGTCCACCCTATAGTGAGGATACTCAGCTACCAGTGTCTGTTTTTCCTAACTCTTATCCCCTGCAAAAGTTAGAGAGAGGGAGCAAATATCTCATGCAATATAGCAGCATCCACTCTCTTAAGATTATAACTCATCCTCATATTGGGAGACTTGGACACTACTTACTCCTGTAAGTTACTTACTGGAGGGGGTGGTGTGTTGTCTAGAATGAGAAAATGAGGTGTGTTATTGCAAAAACATCTATCATTTGTGAATTTATTAATAATAAAATACCAATAAGGACTTACCGCAGTCAAGTGGAACATTTATATTCAAATTAATGTAACCTGTATAGTGTTTATCCCAGTGTTCATTTCTATTAGATTTAAACCATGTTGTTGAAATTTAGCAACATTTAAGTATCAAAGCCAGACTTTCAACAGTTAAATCAGAATAATTCAGAACTTAAACAGCAGAATTTAAGAGAGGCTGCCTTCCTGCTCTGTTTTATTACATTTTCAATGACACAACTATACATGAATGGTTATTATAAAAATTACCTCCAGGTATACATACATGTTATATACACTCCATTAAGTCTTAATAATTTATACATATGCAGCTCTTTCCACTCAGAAAGGCTCACAAAGCAATTTACAAACAATATATGCAGAACTAACTTGAGACATTTAATGCAATATGGTCTCCCTTCATAGGGATACATGACTAAACATCCCCAATGAGTAATATGGCCAGGAGCCATAACAGCCTCAGGCTGTGATCTGGTCTGCTCTCATAAGCTAAACAGGGTTGGTCTTGGCCAAATGCATTTGGGAGCCCTCCAAGGAAATCCCAGGGTGCTTCAGGAAGCAGAGCTGGTGATTCAGTAGGTGGCACACTTCCCCTGGAGTCAGCTCTGAACCAAGAACTCTAGCAGAAACCTTGGTAGGTGCAACACCATTAACCAAATGGGATTTCAGGTAGGATCCTCTGCTGAGATGGGTCATTTGTCACAGTGTCATGATTTATTAGTGATGCTGTAGATTCTGTAGTTAAAAACAAAGAAGTCGTTGCTGCTAAGCAATCTTCTCTGCAGAGTTCCCTTGGTTTGGATAAGCTGAAAAAATTATTTCTAGCTTTTTCAGTGGCAAATATTGTGTTTCAAATGGGAACCATCTGTAAGTGTTGCTGGATTTCTTGGTGTTCACCAATAGGAAGTGAATTTTTTATTTCCTAGCCAAATTTTTGAACACAGGTGTATGAATCCTTTCCTTTGCTTCAGTAGGTTCCGTTGGAAGTACCACACCCACTTTTAGTTACTGTTCCTAGCTAAAGGTGGGGTCAGGCAAAGGAGAAGCCTTTGGACAGCTGGGGAAATACTCTGAAGTCTAGAAGATGACTAAGGATGGACTGAGCAATCTAGTTGCTCTATTGAAGACAAGGCAGAGGTGAACATAAGGTATTTGCAGATAGACAAGAGGCTGCTGAAGACAGACAGAAGAAATAATATCTCTCTCCATTTCTATATTAAGTAGAATCAAAAATAAAAGGAATTTTTGCTTTTGCATCAGGGAGGTTTTGGGTTAGCCTGAAAGAAAAACTTGTCTCAAAGTGGATGGAGTTAAGCACAGCAATAGGATGTCTGCTCTACATTTCTGGAGGTTGTCAAAAACACATTAAAGATATTTCTGTCAGAAATGATGTAGATGTTACTTAATCCTACTTTGGACAGAGCGCTGGCTGAACACTTTATGTCCCCTCCAGCCATATAGCTCAATGATTCCATAATTTTTATGAAAGCAAAATATTTATAGCTTTGGGATTACAGATTTCTTCCTATTTATATTAACTATAAAACAATAATTCCACCCCACCAAAAAAAGCCTAAAACACATGACATTAAATAGGCTTTAAAAACTGTGCCACGGTTTTAGGGGGATGACTGCAAAAGTTTCCCGTTCTTAAGATTTCTAAGCAAGATTAGGTTTGCGATCTGGCTCACTTGGCTTTTTTTTTTACATGGATGTAGCCAGAGTTTTCCACCATTCTTTCCTCAAAAAGTCACTGAGAAGAACTGAGTTTCACATCTAAATCAATAAAAAATGCCACAAATAATGAACAATTTATTAATGCCTGTGGAAGTGTCAGATCCTTTTTTATTTGAAGAAGAAAGAAGGGAAAATATGGTAAAGGGGAAAAGGAGGACATGCCCCAATGTTTATGCATGACTTCAAGAAACACACGAGCTTTCCCTGGGAGTTTTCTCATCAGTTGGGTACCAGTTTAGCTGCTGAGTTCAGGGCAGTTTGGATCACCCTCCTGGAGCATAAATTATGGTGCTGGTATTAGCTGATAACCCTTTCAGCTGACAGGGCCTCTTGCACCCTGCATTAAAAAACCTAGGGATAAACATACTCCCAGAAAATACATTGCTAAAGTCCAGGTTAAACTACCTTGAAACTATCCTTCCTTTCTCTGTTGATTCTTTTTTGTTCTCTTTTGAACAAAGACAAAAGAAGTATAAAGTTACTCAGTACTAAGGATGGTTGGGGGGGAAAGCTTTTGCCAAGTTATTTTGTAGGGAAAGCCGTGTGGGTTGATTGCTGTCACACTGGAGGGAGATGAAGAGGCAGCATGAAAATGTAATAAGAAGAAAGGTTTAACACAGCCTGAGCAGTGCTGGCATGTGGCCCTGAGAAAAAACATGCTCTTGGGTTGGGATGCTGAGTACAGGGGTCCAGAGCTGCAGAAGAGAAGACATCCTCGGTCCTTTGATTGCTCCCCATGCTCATGCAAAAAGGACCTAATTTCCTGCAATAAATACATACACTTCAAAATATTCCTGATCCCTTCAACAAGTCCTTTTCTAATTCCGAACTACAGCACAGCCTCCCTGGTTTTGCTTGGCAATCCACGGCGAAGCAGAAATAAATCCTGAATTTCAGGACTTTTTAATAAACGCAACCTTTAAATGAGTTTTTTCTGCGATTTAAGAAGACAGTTTCAAAATGCATATAGGACAACATGTATCTGTTAATCCCCTTTCTTCATTTGCAGGCACATAATCTTATTTGTTAGAAAAATAGCCTCACAGGAAAAAGCATAGTTTATTCTTCAATGAATGGCTCTTAACTAAGATTTACAGTACAGACAGATTACAAGTTTACTTTCTCCACAGAGTGAAGCAAAGAATTGAGCCCTTCTAAACAAAATAGTCAAACAATTCAAGAGTGTAAAGAAAGAAAAGTCTCTCTTCTTGGCTAGACAGTTTTGATACCTTAATGATTGTAACATTTTAACAGCTGTGGGAAAACTGACATTAAAAAATACTCAGCCCAGAAACATGGTCTGTGTACAACATCTTTGAGCTCTTATATTTTATTAGCAATTTGGATTCATTACTGTTTTAAGGAGGAAGGAAGGGAGGTAGATCTTTCTGAGAGCTGTTTCTCTAAATGTATTAACCAGAGATTTCCAAGCACAATTTAATATAACACAGCTCTATCCTTAAAAACTGTCAAAGGGGTGAGATGTCACCATTTATCCCTTCATTGAAATTCATGCTCTAACACAAGAGGTCAAAGCAGGTATTCGAGCAATCTTCCTTATGAAAATGAGATAACCTCCTTTCATCCCAAAGCCTGCTCTGAACTTGCTCCCCCCTCCCTTCTAGCCCGATGTCAGGCAGCAGCTCACGGGTACCACACTGTCACCTTCCCTTTGAATTATGATGCTCTGAAGGAGTGCTGTAGTATTTAATAGCCTGAGATCACAGGCTCTTCTGACACAATACTTAACCAGGTTCTGCCTTTCCTTCAGTGTGCTCATTATTTGCACATGGTCTATGACATCCAGGAAGAATATGTTATCACACAAGTCCTCTCTTCTCCCACTCTTTGCTCTTCCATTATATTTATCTCCTTTACCTAACAGGTTATTGACTATGCTGTCAGTTTTGTAAAAAAAAAAAAAAAAAAAAAAACCAAACAAAAAAAAACCACCAAAACAAACCCCAAAACCAACCAACAACAGCATTTGGGAGGCCCTCTTCAGTAATTTTTTATGAATCCTATGGTTCCCTTTAAGCTTTAAAACAAACACTGAAGCCTGAAAATGACACGTCTTGAAGCTCAACAGCTACCTCCTGATTATACCATTAGAAATCCCTCAAAGTCTGTGTTCAGACTTCATCAGTCTCAACTAGTCAGACCTCAGGGTGGAGAAATGGACATGATGAGTGTTCAGAAGTATTGTACAGGGAGACACTGAGAGAATGTCTTGTGGTAAGAGAGTTTTAGGGGAGTAATTCTGCTTAATTACAGACATTGAAGCTGTGCTTTTGGGAGTCATATAAATAAGGTAGTTAACAAGCCAAGAAACAAAATGCTCTTCTTTTGCCCTTGTAGACTCTGAGATCCCAATTTTGTTACACTTTAAATGGCTTGTTTTATTTTTAACACCTAGATTTCTCTCCTCATTAGAATAGAACTAAACAGCAAAATGTTATTTTATTATTTGAATGTATTATAAATTCACTTTTTCCTGAGAAGGAAGGCTATCAATTATTCCTTTAAGTAAGCCAGACAGCTAACACAGAAAAATACTCTCCTTTTAGAAACAGTTTACATTCAAACCATGGGTATCATATCCTCCTATGCTGATCACAGAGGATCCCCTTCAGGGAAGACCATGGCTCTGGATCAAGCAGCATTGGTGAAGCCCTTAGTGGGACAGTCCTTAAAACACCAAACAGCCTTAGGAGATAGTCCACATCCCGAGGAACATCCTCTCAGGTTGGCAACCCATGTATCAGTTAACAACCTCACTTATTTTTCAGAATATATATGTCAGCTCCTGTGTAAATGATAGTTTAGGTTTTTACATTCAGCTTCTTTCAGAATTGTTTTCATTGAGACTGTATACAGTGTTAAACTTTTAATGAATGCTAGGTGCTTAAATACCTGAAATGGTGAGCTCTTTATACCTGGGGGAAGTTCTGCAACTAAAGCAGCCAATAAAACAGGTACATTTATCCACATTATCTTCTTTTTGTGGGAATGCCCACTCTCCCTCAAATGAACCCATTTTTGTAAATGAGAAATATTTACTCATTTGGCTTCAACACCTATCCCCAAATTAGGCAGAGGATGTAAGATCAGACATATGGACAGTTATTTTAAAGCTTCCACTTCAGCTTCAAATCAGCAGGAAACAGTTTTACAGCAGCCTTCCCCGTGAATCTCCATCACACACCTGACTAGCATCTGTTCACTACCCTACAGAGCAAAGAAACAAAAGACTGACAGAGCATCAGACTTAGTGCCCCTCACAGAAGCCCCTCTCATTGCTCTCAGCCCAGATGAGTGGCATTACAAAGTCCTCTTCCCTCCTTCAATGCTAAAACCTTTTCTCCTTCACTAATAGCCAGAGAGACCTTAAGTATCATGCTCAAATTGCCCTAATCTCCTCTGCTCTCACCCTTTAAAATTACTGCTAGTGGCTGGCCCCTGGCAACACAACAGCGTTTTAACTCAAACTTCCATGCAATAAATAGCTCAGATTTCCTTTAAAAGAAACACATACACACAGCAGACTAGAGGTGCACAGGAGTTTTATGCATCTAGCAGTTTTTACATATTCCACTGTTATTCATTTAAGGCTGACCAAGTGGTCCTCAGGGGATGGCATGCACAAGCATAACATTATAAGTGTTAATAGGAAACGGATCTGAACAAAGAACCGCATTTCCCCATTATATTGTGTTTCTGCTTTAGTACATCATGTTAGTTTCCTTCACAGCTGGCTGGTTTGCCTGTTGTTTCAGGGACAACTATCATTTGCTCATAACTTTCCTTTTTTTTCACTGGATTTTATATGCATGTATAGGCATGTGGGATTCTTGCTGTGGTTTTAATCTAAATTGCTTATTTTACAACATGTTTTTGAAAGTTCATAACATAAAATGGGTAGCAATTCAAAAATAACAACAGAAATATATGACCTGTGCTGCCATGCTAGAGAAAAGAATAAAGTCCAGTCACTTTTCTGTGACCAGAAAAATAAATCGATTAGCTGGTTTTTAATATAACATAACAATCAGAAGGATGCAAGGCAAATTCCTGCTATTTTTATAAACCCAAACTCACTTCAGTAATATTCTGGTGTTTACGCACTGTTGGAATAATTTCCTCCCTCCCAACATATATGCAATTTGTCCTGCAGAATATCTTTACCCTTCTAGTGATGGGGGGGAAAAAAAATCATCAAAATAAGATGAAAGAATACCAGAACATGCACTTTGGGAACTGCTTTGTAGAAAGTCAGACTGAATCTCCTGTGGACATATTTTTACATACTCTGAAGCAGCCAGACAGGCATGCACACCCTGGTGCTCCTGCAGTTGTGTGAACAGTCCCTTGTGCAAGCTCTGATGGAGTCCACACACAGAAGCAACTCTGCCTGCTCCTTCTCCAAATGCAAACAGGACACAAGCCTAAATTGCTTGCTCACAGATGAAATGTCTAAGACAGATGTACAAGACCAACTATATACTGACAAAACAATGATTATGTTTCCATACTGCAATATATGATGTCTCTGTTAAAAAAAAAATACATAAATTTTTTCAACTCTAGTATTCTTGTACTCGCTGGTTTTTCAAGAAATGGGCACCACCCTTTCCCACTGCACTCTGCAGTGAAGTTACACCCAGAGCATGACATGACTGCAATTACTTACTCCCAAACATGCGCCATGTCAATGTGCAACTTGGAAAAGAGAAAGGTCTTCCTTATACTCAAAATCTGGCTAACTAAATAACTAACATTTGTAAAACCACATTTGTAGTAACATATTTGTAGCACCACATTTTCACAGAAGAAAGATTTATTTCAGCCTCTACAAAAGCTCTACTAATGACAACAACTCCCAGGCTCTTCAAAGCAGCATTCGGTCTCTCTGCTCTGTTTCAGCTTCTTTAATACTCTGTAAAGTCCAAGGTGTATACTTTGCACGTTCCTTGCTCCTAAAGTTCAATTTTCTTAATAAAGTATGACTCCCTTCAGGATGACAGCTTGTAAAAATCACTTTAGGGTAAATTTCCCTTTTAAGGAAGCAGCTTAGCCACTCCTTTATCCTCATAATATGTACATCCCATCCCTTGAGGCAACATTTCTCATCAGCAGCATTTCCCATTCCTCACATCTGCTTCTCAAAGAAATCCCAGCCACATCAATCAGCCTCATACATGCATAGACTAGGCAAAGACATTTGTTGTGCTTTCTGAGCATTGTATCAGGAAAGATACTAAGTTATCAGAAAAAGATATTAAGCTAGGAATACAAGCATTTCATCCTCACTGTCCACTAGACACCATGGAGTCTGTCTCTGATCTCTAAAGAACCCATGCCAATACTAATAACACTGTGGGTAAGGGATGCTTAAAAATATTTTACTAAATTTGAGGACAGGAAAGAAGCTTTAAAAAACCAGAACTTTTGTACTTTCGCATTTTCAAACAAAAAGTTTGTTTTCCGCAAGAACATCCTGATTTATTTCCCTAGCCCAACAGGAAACCGACACTGCAAAACTGTTGGGTGTTGAATGAGAAGTTAGATATTCCCCACTGAAATTTTGGGCATGATTTTATTCCTGAGAAAAATACATTTTTTTCCATTAGAAATAAACCCCATGGTTACACCACTCTCCTGAGACAGCCTGGCTGATAACACAGCTCAGATCCAGCTCAGGAAACTACCCTCTCTAGAATAAATCCTCCTAAAATTTCTAGTAGCTATTATTTGACTACATTATTACCTGTCATGTATGCTACTTTGGTGCATTTGTGATGCTAATAGTGATACTATTACAGGGCTTGCAGCAAAAAAAATTGCTCATACTTCAGTGTCAAAGAGATCTTACAATAACCATGCAAAGCTAAGCTGCATTTTTAAAAGTATTTAGATACCTGAAGAATATAATACAAGTACGTGGAAGTAGAATAGAAATTTGTACCCAATTAGCCAAAATAACTTTTTTCTTTTAATACCAGGAATCCATTACACTAGCAAGTAATCTTTACATCTGATGGTTTGATTTGGTGGGGTTTTTTAAAATACATTTATTTGTAAAAGGCTGTCATAAAGCTTCCTTAATTACTGGTGGAATGATTCTAGAGTTCACTGTGGTTTTAGTGAACTGCAGAATGGAGAAAGAAGTGTTTTATAGACCTTTCTAAATCCCTGCAACCTGACAGAGCAGCTACTTATCTGCCTGTTACAAAAGACATTCAAGCTGTTGTGGTCATTTTCAGCAGCTTGAGACACTTCATATTATAAAGAATAAGTTGCCAAGGAGCAAGAGGTTAGTGGAAAGAGGTGGCAGTCAATATTCTTACTCTTTTCCATTACTTAGGCAGCTAAAGGACCAGGTAAAATAATTACAGAAATGACACAGTATGCAGTGCATTGCTCAATGCTCTGGCAGTTAAGCCCAGACTATACAGGCGATGAGTTAAACCCAGGATTACAGCAAAGTGACTTCAGCCCATCCTTAACTGCAAACTGTACAATAATCTCATTGAAGCCTCACAATCTTGAATTTACCTATAAAAACAATCTTCACAGCAGAAAATTTAAAGGACAGTGGCAAGTCAGTTAGGAAATAATACTTTGAGAAAATGGGGTAAGTCTTTGGCTATTTATCACAACATTTAATTGTACTTTTTGGAAGAGTCATAAGAAAGTAAATTAGGCACCAACTTT
This sequence comes from Anomalospiza imberbis, assembly GCF_031753505.1. NCBI lineage: Eukaryota > Metazoa > Chordata > Aves > Passeriformes > Viduidae > Anomalospiza > Anomalospiza imberbis. The sequence goes on from NC_089681.1 coordinate 117,896,674, forward strand.
TTCAGAAACAAAAAATCTAAGAGACCAAATTCAGACATGCTTAACTTTCTGTGTAAGTGCTATTGACTGAAGTCACTGATGAGACTACCAGACAGAATCACAAGTTTGACAATAAGATTTGATAGCTTCACACCTCAGGCATTATAGAATCAAAATCCTTTCTGCAAGTTCTCTGAACTTCATACATTTCTCAGATTCAGCATTACAAATTCTCAAAAAGTTTCTCACCTTACAGGACGTAACATGAGCTAAACTAAGCATAAAATTTGAATCATACATTTTCAATGGACCTTGGTACCTGCTTTAAAAATCTGACCAGAGCTTTGGTAACTGTTTCAGACATTTTGCAATTTAGCAATGATATTTTAGGAGAAAAGCTGTAGGGAAGAAATACAATTACAAACTCTCCATGCCATACTCAGTAAATTTTCAGATTTGAGTTTCCTACAACTTGTATGTTTATAAGACAAAAAGACCTAAATGTATTTATTTTAACAACATGCCTATGTTTCTAGAGTGATAATTCTCTAGTTTCATGATATGCCAACAGCATCAATATCCAGCTTTCCCTACAAGCATCTCTGTATTTTCCCAAACCAGTACCTGTTTTTGCCTTCCTTTTTACCCCTATGCCTCAGAAAGAAGTGATACGTTCACATGAAGCCCAAGGACAAACCATGCAGATTACTTTTTCAAAAGCATCTCCAGTGACAATGCTCATCACAACTATAAGATACATAAACACCACCACATGTTATGAATGTATGCTAATTATTCACAGTGAGTTCTGTTGGTTTTGTGTCAGACACAGCATATGTTACTGGGTCTTTATTATAGGGGCTGTCTACATCATGTGTTTTCTACAACACTACACATTCATGGTGTTTAGGAAATTAGCAATATTTCTATTTAAAATTTGTTAACCAGAACTGCTCTGCTTTAAGAGACAGTAAGCACAGAACTTGTTGCATAATTTTGACCCTCAAAGTCTACAAAGAAAAGTAATAACTTTTTTGTGAGTATATGTACATCCTGAAGAAAAACACAAGCATACCAGAATTTAATTTGCTCTTGACTATCAGTCCCTACAGTTGATTTTCCCATACTTGCTGCTGCTATCTGTGCCCCTTTTACCTCCAGTTGCAAGACAGCTGTCAGCTTCTTCCCCAGCCCCAGAACCGAGACTCAATGTGGCCTTTATATCACCTCTTGTTTTAATCAGCTTGGAGCCTGAGAACCCCAGCCTAAGTCCTCCTGGGAGCACTATGAGCTGCCTGTGGGCCAGTGGGCTAGACCTCATCTAGCTGTCTATCTGATACTGTCCTCTCCATTTCTGTGTGAATCAGTGCAGCCGTGCTCTTTTTGGTGCGTGCCAGAGCCCTCCAGCACAGCTGTGAGATCTGAGTGATCTTTCAGAAAGCAGACAACAAAAGAGTGAAAAAGATACATTAAAGACACACAAGTGCTAGGTACAGAGCAAAAAGTGGTCAGGGCCAGGCATTTCCAGGGGGGCACATTTGAAAGTATTTCCAAAAGTATAGAAATTAGCAGCCACTATTATTGATGTCTGTAAAATGCTCTGGTGAAGTCTGAAATGGGGCTTAGTTTTGGACTCCTAGAACATGAGATAATCAATATAGCTCAGTACAGGGAAGCATGCAGTTGGACAACTGGATGGATGGATGGATGGATGGATGGATGGATGGATGGATGGAAGCAAGTCAGAAGACTGGCATCATGTTCTATTATTTCACTAGCAGTAATTACCAGCAGTGTTTCAGCAGCTGGTCTTGTCCACACATGTTATTTTGTGCCAATCCATTAAAGAGGTGATAGCTGCAGAGTGAACAGTCTCAGCAGCAGGTGACTGAAAAGCATGAGTCATGATCTGGGCTATTATACCTGCTCAGTAAACGAGCTGGGAATTATAACTAGTGCTTGATCATTCTGCTCAATCAGAGTTCAGTGTGCACAAAGAGATTTAGAAACATAATAAAGCACTGGACACATCTCAGAATTTTTCAGTGAATGAGGATGTGGCTGCACTAACAACTCTACCATATATCTAACTAGCCAATTTAAGATAGCAGACAGGTTCTACTTTATTACACAAGAGACTGATCCACTAGAATTTTGCAAAATGAATTATTCAAGGAAAAACTCAGAGCCTCAAATAACAACAGACTATCCCACCATAACTGCAACTTGAGACAGACACACAGTCTGAACCACACCTCCAGGTGCAAAGGGTCAAATAGTAGGAGGTATGTACTGAGGCTCTATTTGAGACCATTTACATATTAATCTGGTGAACTGTATTTAAAGATTAGCGTTCCAAAGCCTAGGCTGACAAACAGGTTTCATGGCAATGACAAGGAATCATTATAAAGAAAGAGATATTAAATATGTGTCAGTACAGAAAACACAAACATGAACTTCATGTGCACTGCTGGCTGAAAAGCCATGTCATAAAATGACAGTAAGGGAATACCTTAGACTTGACAAACAACTTGGGTTTAAAACTAAGTATTTCAAGGTGAAAAGCTACATTGATGCCAAATTTGTATTCCTTTGGGTTTGGGATCGATCCAAGTATTTCTCACCACAGTCTTGGATTAAGTCTCTGCTGTGCTGACTGTAACTCACAGAGTATGTGGAGTCGGTCTGATGCGATGTAGGTCAGGCTCTGTTAGCAGCACAGTCCTGAGGTCCACAGTAAAGAGGTCAATATGCACAACTCACTCACCCTCCCTGTGGCACAGCCTGCAGGGATGACAGGAGGAGCTCAGCCAGTCCATTTAAAGTTACACAAACCACAGAATGGATGTTCCCAGCTTACAGGTTACAGTCATTGCTGGAGAACAGCTGCAAGTAGTGGAAAAGCAAACCTTGCAGTCTTCACAGCTCATATCCTAGAAAGTCTAGTTCATCAGCCCAGATCTGATGGCCACCTAAGTTTTAACAGTTATCAGCCTTGAGGAGATCACAGCATATGAAATTATGATTTCATCATGTTTCATTAGGTACTGCATTGCTGTGCAAGATTGTATTTTTGGCTTAGTGGCCTCCTAGGAACTGCTCAGTATTAACAATTCAGTCAGTAGCACTCTACCCTCTGAGTCAAAACTGGCTGAATGTCAATTGACTACAAGTCAAATCCTTGTATTGGCATTAGGAGCTTTTTGACAGGGTTATGCAAGATTACATTTGAAGTCCACACCACTTAGAGAAGCAATTATGCTCATCCTCCATAATTTTTCATAAAACTTATGCTTAGCACTTTATTTTCAAGCTTAAGTACCAATTCAAATAATTTTTTCTCTTCACATAGCCTCTGTGTAGATAAGTTAGGTAGAGTACTCCCCTTAATCACAGATTTTGAGCTGTTAACGCTGGCTGGCCTACCATCTGCTGCACCACAGAGTAGTCACACAAGGCTTGCTTGATAAAATACTAAAGAATTGAAAGGACTGAAAAAGAAGGGTGGGGAACAAGAGAAGTTGTGCACATGAGATGTAGTGGACAGCAAAAATTTACACATGAAACTACCCATTCCTCTATGGTGTTTGAATACGAGAGTGTCCTTCTTTGCTCTCCACAGCAGCCTTCAGACTGCTTTCCTGTGAGGCTACTTTGCTATTAAGCTAAGCTTAACTTGACCCAAACAGAGGACAGAGAGCTAGGGAAAAGGAGATAATACCATTCTTTTCAGCCTCATGACCCAGGCCAGATGCTCAACCAACAACAAAACATCAACTTTTACCCATGTGGTTAGAAAAAGCAGCAGCACCAGCTACACACTCCAGGCTGTCCTGGAGTGCAAAAGGCATCAGCCTGACATACAATAAAAGCAAAGAGAAAAACCTCAGCAGGAGCCATGCCATAATCCACCCTAAAATGCATCTTTGTCAGAAGTATAAACCTCCCATTCCTATGAAAAGGTCAATGCACAGCCAAACTTGTATTAACATCACATGTAACTGACTGGGTCAACCCCCTCTCCTATTGCACATGCAGTGCTACACACAGGCTCACTAATTCCTTATTTAATTTCAAGTACAGATGGAGCCCAGTAGGCAGGGTTGAAGTGACTACATGTGTAGATTACTTGTGCATTTTCACATACATTTATTCCACATGCAGTCTCAAACTTTTTTTAAATTTTAATTCAACCCAAAAATCAGAATTTTCCAGGAATTCAGTACAATATCCCATCAAATAAGTTATTTCTAAAATAAAAGTTCTTTTGTTTCCACAGCTTGTTTTTTGGATACTGAACAGCATTTGTTGGCTAAGTCACATAACTTTCTAAATAAGCATGTTTTCTGCGGGTCATAAATAATGGGAAGGAACATGATGGCTCAAAGTCTTTTGAATGCATGTGTCTGTAAGAAGAGCAGAACAAGAAAATACATTTTTCCTTATGATAAATTAAATGAGTTGGAATCACGGACTAAAGCACAGTAATAGAAAAGGGATGTGTAAAGATGTCTACTAAATATAAAACTCAAATCCTTATTCTCTTCTGTACTCAAAATTTACTCTAGAAATCCATAGCTGTGATTATCTGATTAGCAGAATTGACAGTGACTATATGAAGAAAATAGCTAAAAAGAAAACTCTGCTCTGAAAAAGTAACCCAAACATTTCTGCAAAACAATTGTGAAGTGAAATAAAAGATTGCAGACACATTCCAGTTAGACTTTTTAAATGAGAAGAAATGCTTTCAGATAAGCATCAAACAGGATAATAACAAATGATCAAAAATATTCCACATGGGAGTTTAAAAGACAAGTGGTAATAGGGCAAATAGCCCATATAAAGTTGCCTTACCAAGACAAGTTGGCATGTCAATAAAGGATCACTATATAAACTATATTGAGACTAACTAACCATACAATTAAATGCTTGCAGGTCTTCCTTTTAGAATGGTTTTCTTCATAGAATCCCACCTCCAGTCTGGTTTTTGTCTTATTTTATTTGACCAGGAAAAAAGCTGGCCTTTTTTCCTACCTCTTTTTTTAAGAGATTCTGCATCTATAGATATAGTTAATCTTTTTTTGCACATTTGTTGATTGAATTTCTAAGTACATATCTAATTTGGCTCCTTTTTCCTAGTTTAGATTAATATCAGAAATACATCATTAAATGAATGGAGGAAAAAACCCATACAAACAAATAATAACAAACTAAACCAAACAAACAATAAAACAAACAAACAAAATATCCCAAGGAAAAACAACAAACCAAAAACAAAATCAAAGTTCAGCAGGATATGAATGAACAATCTTGGAAACAGAAATTAGATATATAAAATAGTCAGCAGGCTACCTTTTTTTTCACTTGAAGAAAGACAAATTTTAAAGGGCAAATTAGCCAGTGGGTGGGTTTCCTACTGTTCCCTGAATTCAGGAGAAGTACTCTCAAAAGTGAAATAAAAAAAAATCATAAAATGAAATAGAAGTGCTGTGGTATTAGTCAAAATGTGTTCCTTCATTCACAAACTTTTACTGCCTATATAATTTCAGGCAAAACAAAATGCATAGTATACTTTGTTTCCCTAATAAAAAAGTAAAATAATAAGCAGAAAATTATTGTTAATTGCTTCACCATACACAGAGTGCCAATTATTTCCTTTTCTTATTTCTACTGTTAAAAATTAAAAGGTGAAGTTTCAATAGCTGGTGCTTTCAGAACACTGTGTGCTCCTCACCACTGAATCAGATTTGAGGCAGATACCAATGAGTACATTCCATTCAGGTCCAAACTTGGACAATTTCATACTAGTTTGCCATCAAGGCATTGTCATAAATGAAGTCAGTAAATAGAGTAAAACAATATCAATAAAAGTGCACAACAAATTCCACAACCTTTACCATCCTGCTAAACATCAGTGCAAGTAGTGGAAAAATTGGTGAGTGGCAAGATACGTGCTTGGCACGAGTAGAAAGACACCTATTGGAAATTAAACTTACTTAATTTGCACAGGATGTATGGCCCCTCTTTCTTAGGCTTTGAGTGTAACACATGGCAGATGAGTTTGTATTCTGATAGACTTCCTCAGCTGGCCCTTAATGTCAGGGATCCAGGAGCAAGATGGAAAGGTCCATCTTGTGTCTGGATGAATCAACCTTTAATTGCAAACTCTGACTTGAAGGAAAAAGTTAATTGAATGTCTTTTACTTTGTCACAAAAGGTTAATGTTAATGGATAGATGCTTTTAAACCTAGAGGCATGGAGACTCTCTGTACACCTCCTGCAAGCACTTGTTTGGCTTCGATATCACTACTTATGAGATCTTCTTTATGCATGTCCTCCAAATCACCATCCTTCTTCCAACTGATCAGCCAAAGAACTTGCCCAGCTAAAAAAACACTGCTCCAGACTTAGATGGGCTTTGTAAGGCATTGCAGGAAATGGATTTCAACATCTGACTAAAAAGGATACCAAGTAAAGAGAATGTGAATAAAAGTTCCAAGAGACCAAATCATTCTCAGCTACTTTGATTGCAAAAGCACACTGAAACCATATCTTCTTCAAGCTTTAGCAGTTAGATTCCTGCTGGCCTCTTAACAAACAAGAGCCTTTGCCAGGAAGCGATAGCATGTAGTAACCCTCTTTTTTTTGGAAAGCATAATATAATTCCCTATTTGTAGGGTCTTCAACATTCCCAGAAGAAAAAAGACAGCAGGCTTGATCCTCCCTTGCTTCAATAAGCCAGTTATTTCAAAAGACTATAAAATCAGCTTCCCTGTCTCCATGGTCTATTTGGATGCAACAGCAGCTGGGTAGTCAGAAGAGTCTACATAGGCTGCTTGCTCAGTCTGCAACATGACTTCCACTCTATTATCTCTATTTTCCTGTTGTTTCGGAAAACATACAACAAATGCAAGGGTAGGTCTGCACAGAGTACAGACCTAATTTCCTTGAGTGAACTGACAACTGTTAACCTTGATTAGACAAGGCCTGATGGATTAAACTGAGAATATGTTTAGATTAGCTACTGGGAAGAAATTCTTCTCTGTAAGGATGATGAGGCACTGGAACACGTCGTCCAGAGAAGTTGTGGATGCCACATCCCTGGAAGGGTTCACGGCCAGATTGACTAGGGCTTTGAGTAACCTGCTCTAGAAGAAGGTGTCCCTGGCCTATGGCAGGAGGATTAGAGCATGATGATCTTTAAGATCTCTTCCAACTCAAACCATTCTACAACTCTATGAAACTGAGGGAAAGCACACAAAATGAGGACCTTCACAGTTTTAAAAAAATACATATCCAACCACCTCAAAGCGCAGCTGCCCTCTGCAGACAACATTCACAATAGAAGAGAGCAGTAGGTTCACACTGCCATTTGCAGAGTGTCCTTCAGAGAGGGAACATTCCTTCTCTGGCACATATGGGATGTGGTGGGGCACAGCTCCTCCAGGTGCCAGCATTTCTGCATGGGGAGACAAGGCAAGAGCATCTTGTCTGTCCGTGCTTTTAAGGTAGCAGTTGTGCCTGGCTCTCAAGGACAACCACACAAGGTCTGGGAGAGTCCCTCCTCGCCACCTCCCTCGCCACCGCACACCCTTGTAAGGCCAGATGAAGGCTGGCCCTTAGCTGGGGATTAGCAGTGCTTAAAAATAGAAGTTGAGACATGCAAACAGACTGAGTTATAACTACTGAATTCCAGCCTGAAAAGAAAGTGTCAGCTGGCAATGCTGGAGCTTTGCTGTGTGGGCAAGAAAGGCGTTGGAATGTCAATCCAAGTGCCATCTCCTGTCATGGCATGTAGATGGACAGTCCTGGGAGCTTGGGATACACTACTGTGAAGGGCACTGCAGACTACCACTTATAATGCTGCTCCATTACAGAATAAGAAGGTGTTCAGCAATATTAGGGATGCACTAATAAGCCTCCATGACAGCACATACTTAAATACTGTTGACACAAAAAAAGATGAAAACCTTAAGAAAACTTCATATAGCTGCACCATAGCTGCAAATGCTACCCAGAGAGTAATTGTTAATCATTTTTACAGATACTTAAAATGAAGGATGCCTCTAAGGCCAATAATCAGCCTAATTTTTACCTTATCCTAACATAAACTCATTGGCTTCAGAGGAGTTCCACCAGGCACACATCAGTGTGTTTATTATTACTTATATTATGGTGGTGTCTACAGGTCACAAACCATGAAAGAAGTATTCTCAACTCCTGACCTAAAACAAGAGAGTGAACATCTGACTCTCTGACCCTACCCTCAGGATTCAATAATCAAGAAGCCAGAGATCACACTAGAAGCAGTACCAGAAGGTAAAAATATTTTAAAAGCAAATAATCTGTTTAATCAGTATGGATACTTATTTGGCTTCTTCTGAGGTTTTTAGAAACAAGTGCACTGTATCAATATATAATTTGAGATTTTTTTTGTTTTAATTTAAAATATTCTATGATAGTAAAGTTCACTTAGTTTCAGAATAAAAATAAACACTCTCCAGGATAGCAAAAATGCATCTGGAAATTGGTATCCTGGTCTGAGATTCACTCTTATTAAAATTGATGAATGGATATTTGTAGAAAATAAGCACTACAAAATAGGGTTCCAAGCAGCAGCAGCACAGGTAAGCTTATCAAGCAATTCTACTGTCTTTTTCCTATCTCAGTAGGTAAAAAACACTTATATTTAGGCTTCAATCTCATAATTTAATGCAGAATTTCAATTCTGCCTTATTAAATTTGGCAACAGATACACTTTGATATGTTATCTATACAACTAAAGGGGAAGTACTCTTTGATTTCACAATTTGCAACACCTTGTTCTCTGCAAGCAACCTGATCTAATAGACTTTGGTTACTGGCAGTCTATGGAGAAGACAGTCCTCATGTACTATCCTTCGAATGAGAGCAAGGCAAACTTTCCCCACAATTCACATTTCTCATGTCATACTGGAGAGATAGATGGCAGCATCAAGAAATAATGTGAGAATGAGGATGGCAGCTGGAGTCCTCTGCAAGGATTATAACTGCATTTCAAGAGATACTGTTGTCTTTTGCATCTGCATGTCTGGGGTCTTGCAGTAAATCCGTGAAAACTCATGCCCCTCAGTTTGCCATATCCTGCACAGCAATGCCAAATCAGGGAATGGGGAATGGCTGATCTAAACTTGGTGGTCTCAGCACATCTCAGCTCCCACAACCTGGGATCTACGGTGAACAGCATGCCATCAGGTAAACTGCAGTCCAAGGTTTTCCAGGCTTTCTGAAACCAAAGGTATATTATCCTATAGCCAAGAAAAGGAAAAAAGAAAACACAAATGGCTCTTAAGCACTGAAATGCGTCTGCAGCAGGAGGGAGACCTTTTTTTTTTAAGCTACTAGTTCATATTACCTCGGGGTGAATTCACACCAGACTGTAAGGCCAGGGTGGCCAGTAGTTTAACAGATAACCTCAAAAGGGGCTATCTATTTTAAGAAATGGCAATGGTGATCCAGGTGCCAATGATTCTTTCTCCTTCACTGTGAGATTTTCCAAGAATCTCGCTGACTAGTTTAAATTGCCTCCATGATATTTGTACATGGGAAGTATAAGCTCATATACGAGTCTCATGGTTGAGCAACGGCCTTCCACCTCCATTTGTCTTAGAAAAATAATCACCTCCTACTGAGGAATGGCTTTCTAAGACCTGTCAGTAGTTAACTTCAGACATGAACAGTCATATAGACTTGTAAATAAATCTCTCCAGCAGGTACTCAAAGGAATCCTGCATTGACAGAGAGCCTTTCTTATAAATGAGTCACAAAACATTTTGGAGCATTAAGGAAATGGTTGAAAGCAGCATTACAAATTCCTAAATTCTTTCTCAGACTTCACCCACCAAATTCACAAAGTCTTGTCTGAGTAGGGGCCTTCTAAGTAGCCCTGTATACTGTTTCAGTCCCAGGAAAGATAGTATATAAATATCATTATTATGAAACCACTCCTTCAAATCTGAACAGTGCTCAAAAAGATACAAAGGGTAACTAATTCATCTCTGTGTCCAGATAATTTCTTGGGAGAAATTCTAAACAGTACAAAGCACAAGAGATCATCTCCAGCATTTTCAACTTGAGAACACTAAAGAAGTCACATCTGATTAAAGTGCCTAATTGTTCCATTAGGAGATAATTATTGTCAGGCTGCTAAACAAGGTGTTTGTTTCCATAATTGTTATACCTGGGAAACTCTTAAATCAAATTAAAAGTTCCAGTTTCGGAAAAAAAAGCCCTTTGTCAACCAAATAGAAAAGTAAAATTTCAGCCTGACCTATAAAAAATGAAATTAAATAAAAACCACAAGTCAATAAATGCATGATTCTGTTGTGCCAAACTCTATGTTTGCATTAGTAACAGCTTCTCACTTTCTAGAGTTTTAATTACGACTCAAGGGACTGGGAAAAAGAGAGGGTGGGAGAGAATGTAACCTTTAACAGCCTCATTGGTTGCTGTCCCTAACTTTACTGCTGTTGAACTAAAAATCTCCACAGGCTAAAATTCCTTACATTGCAAATAAAATAGTTTTTTCCCTGTTTTTTATCAGCCTGAGTCCCACAAGGAACTGGCAGCCGGTTTACGTCAATGAACAGAGTAAGAGTTACTGTTTTCAGATAGCCCCTGTTCGCACACCACACCACACCACACCACACCACACCACACCACACCACACCACACCACACCACCACCACTGAAAGTGGTGTGGAACTCACACCATATTAGCAAATGTTCCTAATAACAAGCAGAAGGCACCAAGGTTATGGGTTCAACTAAAGCAGCATTTGGGAGCATGACATGGTACAAATAGGTGTGTGGGAGATGCTATTCCACTGTACTTCTTTATTGAAGTCATTCATCCATGTCACTGCTGCTAGATTTACCACCACGAATCTGAAGTGACATGACCAGATTGTCTAAATTTCCAATCTTTCTGGGAGTCAACCATCTAGGAAAGGAAGGAGCTGTGGATTTTGAGATTGAATCTCAAGATAATACTGCACTTTCTCTCTGCCATGACACAGTAATTTGCAAAATATCTGGAAGACCGGGAAAGTAATTTTGGCCTCCTGTGAGATAATTCAGCTGAGATTCTCAGTACTTTCAAAAACCAGCTTCAATCAAATTCTAATAGCCTAAAATATTAGAAACTCTTGTACCGGGTTCTCACATCTTGGAGCAACTTCCCCTGCCTGGCCCACTGATTTGGTACGACTGATCTTGGGAGATATCACTGGTCCAAGCCATTTAGTTTGCAGAAGAACACAGTAAGAGAGTTCTCTGAATTTCCTTTGTCTCTCAGAGTCCATCATAGTGAGACCAAGTGATGATCTTCAAGTAGACACACAATCCATCACTGTTACGCGATGCATGCAATATAGTACATAAGGAACTGGGAACCCTTAAAGATTCATCCAGAACTTTGTGGAGACAATTTAAAAGAGATTTTTCAAAGAAAAGCAGTTCAAATACTGAGTCTGGGAAGTAGTGTGATTCTCACGGGCATGGCAGGGTTGCTGCATCATTGGCCCTGTTTCCAGTATCCCTGTTTCCAGCAGCCACTGACACAACACAGTGAAGTAGTAAGTCAGGAAAATTACTTATTAGGAAAAGGACTGGAACAGATCATAGTAATACATGAAGGATGAATGAAATATTATTTAAATTATTACCTGGCCAATACCACTACTTCGAAAGATGACCCAATTTATTCCTAAATTCCTGTCTCAGAGGACTAGGAATTAAACAGCTCATGAAAGCTTGATGAGCCAGAACAGAATGAGAGATGAGGTGGTCACTGGGCAGGGAGAATTTTTGGTAAAATTACTATTAATTTTCAAAATATATAAGCTTTTAGGTCACTCCAGAACCTTTACTTAAAATGCCCAGAATAAAACAAGGTTTTCACCATTTTTAAATGGCATTCAGGCTATAGATAAAAACAAGAAAACATGCAGTTTCCAAAAATGGAAAATTAGATATATCTTACCAAATTTTTTTAATTGCTGCAAAAAATTTCTTTATTCTTACAGGTCAGCATTCAAAAGATAACACATTAAACAAGAAAGAGCTCTAGAAAACTGTGCTCATCAGTATTAGTGGAAAAGTTTTCAGTTGATTTCAGAACTGCTTGTGTTATGGTCCTGCAATTAAATAATTTCTTTGTTTCTGCAGCGTTATATTTTTAGATGTATTGAAGAATTGTGAAAACAATTTTGCAATATCCTTCCCCCTCTGAAAAATGTGTATCTTCATTTCCCTATTTTTTTAAAGAGACAGCATTGAATGCTAGTTTCAAAGAAAACTAATTTTAATTAAGAACAGAAAGACAAAATAGTTGGAATGAGAGAAGTTTAATATGAACAAAGAAGTTTGCATTGCTCTAATGGAGAAAAAAAATTGCATTTACACACTATATCATAAAATAAAATTTGGTATAGGGAAAAAATCTGAAGTTCTGCCTACAAACTCCAGCAAACCTGCTAGAAAAAGTGTGCTAGTATATCAATAAATTCACAAAACTTCATGCTGTACGTGAATAAAACAAAACAAAAAAAAATATTACCAGCCTGTATAAGCAATGCAATATATTCCAAGGCTTAGATATAAAGAAAGTTTTCTGCTAACAAAGGTGAAATTTTTTTCCCTGCTGTCTCAACACCATCTCTGTTAGCCAGCTGAAGAGTCCTGTTTATTACCATGTACTGAGAGCAGCATGTTTCAGTGTAAGTGGAAATGTCAGTCAGTGTGTGGCATCGCGGATCAAAGCCATGCCTCTGTACATGTACCTTCTCATCTCTTCTCGTCAGGGCTTCCAGTTTGAGATGGAACAGAGGGAACGTGAAGTTAGCTTCAAACAGATGTTGTAAAACGTCTGGTGGGAACAAGCTCCCCTCAGGAGCAGTCAGATTGTGTAGAAGAGCATCTGTTAACTTTCATTTGAAAGCCTCTACACTGGAGAATCAGAACATAGCAAAGGAAAAAATTAATAACAGTTATGGAGAAGATGGAGAAAAGGAAGAAAAGTGTTGTGGATTTGATGGTGTGTGGGCTTTTTACTGAGCCACACATTTTCCCTACATTTGTTATAGCTAGCATACAAACATTTACATAAAAGCAAAGATATTATTCAATTTGAAAAAGGACAAATGGTTATAGCACGTAAAAACATGCCCCAGAACTAGTCACAAGTGTTCTACGTGTATCCTAAATTTAGATTACTTCAATCTTTCTCAACTTATGTAAAAACCCAAATATGTCTTCTACTTTCATTTACTAAACAAGGTTAAAATCCTATTTAAGTCAAGAATAAGCCAATGGTGCCAAAGTAAGAATATGTGTTAAAGAAATAGTTTTTTGTAGTATGCCGGGAGATGAGCCCACTCATTCTAAAATTTTTTCACAGGTATATTTGCCAGCAGGTATCTGGATGCGAATTCCATCATTTAGATTCACATACAAAGCAACAGCCTGACTTTAGATCAAAGATCCTTGAACATTGCTGCCACACGGGAAAGATTCCTTGTAATTCCTTGTTTATCTTAACCTTCATATAACTGCACAAGCCATTTCTATCTTGTCTTTTCACCTTCCTTGTTTAGGAGCTTAAATTTTTATGTTGCCCACTGTTTTGTTTGCTGATCTTCGTCTGTCTTTGAAGATGTGCTTCCAGCTCCAAAGCAAGAATATCTGGTAGCACATTAGGACACTGGAATCAACAGCTATTGCATATCAGCTAAGGAAATAATCTGTTTTTCTTTGCCACTGGACTTTCTCTGCTCACATGAATGCCATTACTAATCGGGCCAAGGGATACATGGATATTTGACTTTTTTTCTCATAGAAGACCATATAATTTGATACATACAGAAACACAGATCTATGCATTTCTGTCAGCACAAAAGAAATGGAGCAACTGAAGTTTTAATGACATAATGAGAAAGAAATCCCCCAGACAAAAGGAGAGACAGTCTAGCCATTTCAGAGGAAAAGCCTAAGCTATAAAATAAAATTCCTTTCCCTCTCAGCAGTTATACTCTCAGTATAAAGGACAGCTAGGAGACCTAAAAAACCCAGTTCTAAACATTGACAATTTTGGGACTGCATAACCAAACTTTGTGTAAACCAAACCCAATGTGATTTGCACCTGTGGAAGATCTTATCTTCTCTTCCTCCTAATTTTAAAGGCCATTGTGCTGCATTGACCGTGGCTGAATGCCAAATGCCCACCAAAGCCACTCTGTCCCTCCCCTCCTCAGCTGGACAGGGGAGAGAAAATATCACAAAAGGCTCATGGGTCAAAATAAGGACAGGGTGCGACAGCTCATCAGCTGCCATCACAAGCAAAACAGACTCGACAAAAAAAATTTTGACTTATTGCCAATCAAATCAGAGTAGGATAATGAGAAATAAAATCAAAGCTTAAAACACCTCCTCCCCACCCCTCTCTTCTTTCTGGGCTCAACTTTACCCCCGATTTCTTTATCTCCCCTCCTTGGGCGCACAGGGGTTTGGGGAATGGGGCCTGCAATCAGTTCATCACACATTGTCTTTGCCGCTCCTTCTTCCTCATGGGAAGGACTCCTCACACTCTTCCTCTGCTCCAACGCAGGGTTCCTCCTGTTGGGCAGGCATGGAGGCAGACATTCCTCCATGGACTTCTCCAACGTGAGTCCTTCCCACGGGCTGCAGATCTTCACAAACTGTTCCAGTGAAGGATCCCATCTGTCCAGCTGTCCATCTGGGTGCTGTCTTCAGGAGCAGACTGTTCCAGTGTGGGTCACCCATGGGGTCGCAAGTGTTGCTAGCAAACCTGGTCCAGCATGGGCTCCCCCCTCCCTGGGTCCACAGCTCCTGCCAGGAGCCTGCTCCAGCATGGCCTTCTCATGGGATCACAGCCTTCTTCCAGCATCCACCTGCTCCAGCATGGGTCTCCTCCACAGGCTACAGGTGAATATCTACTCCCACCTTGAACCTCCATGGGCTGCCAAGGGACAGCCTGTCTCACCAGGGTCTTCCCTACGGACTGCAGAGGAATCTCAGCTCCAGAGCCTGGAACAATTCCTCTCCCTTCTACTGCACTGACCTTGTGTCTGTGCAGAGTTGTTCTTCTCACATATTCTCACTCCTATCTTCTCTGGGTGTAATAATTTCTGAGCAATAATTTTTTTTCCATCTTACATCTGTTTTGCCAGAAGCATTATCACTATCACTGATGGTCTCAGATGTGGCCTGCAGTGGGCCCATCTTGGAGCCAGGCATTGGCTCTGACATACGAAAGCTTCTCACAGAAGCCAGCCCTGCTTCCAAAACCTGTACAAACCAAATACAACCATTCATTTCAGATAATGAATTTCCCCAATCATTAATGGCCTTTGTTGAGCAAAATGTGGAAAAAACCATAGAAACACTGCATCTCAGCTTGGCCTATAATAATCTTTTTGAGGAAATAATAACAGTGCAATAAAATTAAAAGTAATTGGAAGTCTGTTTCCCACAGGATGCTTAGACTAGGTTGATACCATACCCTAAGGGTAGTAAAAAGACAGAAGCATATGGGGGCAGAGGGGTGACACGACGACTCCATAAACACAGCTGTAGCACCTCCTTTCAGTCAAGAATTCAACCCAGCACTAACCAGACTGTTCAGCTGCAGACACCAATGTCCTGTCATTAGTCAACTTCAGGAAATATTCAGCATTTGTTACCCAATCTGCAAAGACAGGAAGTAGAGGAAATGGAAACGCTGGGGGAGGGAGAAGGTTCAGCTCTTTAGTAGGTGATGGAAAACAGTGAGAACACTACTGCTCTGTTTGTTCAATCTAGTCATCTAGGGACTTCTAGAGGAACAAAGACTTTTATCTCCTTTTGTGAGAATAAACATTGCAGAGACAGAATTTGAAGACAAGTTTTGACCTGAGGACAACACAAAGGAAACTCCAGAGCCAGGAAATGTAATCTGTGTTGCTCTCTTCTTCCAAACATTAAATGGTTTAGACTTAGCTCTGCTTATACAGATGGATACAGATCTCAAGCCCATTGCAGTAAGTGGAAAGACTCCCATACACTTCAACAGGCTTTAGACCACAGCCAGAGTAAAAGAAATTTACCACCAATTGCTCAAAAGCTGTCCACAGTTTGAAGATGTTAAAGGTCTTTTATTCTAAGCAAGTCCCAAAGGTTATTAGCAGTACTCTTGAAGTACATCACTGACAGAAAAGGATCACAAATTTTATCAAATGGATCACTGTAAAAGACAAAGACAAATGTTATATGCTTGAAGAGGTAGCACATGGGTAGTAAATGAACTTTGGCCTTTGAAAAATACCACATTCTAGGTAAAGAACAAAATCCTTAAAGAATTCATGAACTTCCTCCCTTCCCTCTCTTCCATCCCAGTCTCTCGCTGCCTAGGGCCCAAAATACAGGCAACCATGTAAATGCAGTAACTTCTTTCAAACTTAAAGGGCTTTCCTTTGCTTGGTTACTTTGCACATGCTAGGCCATCTCCTTTCCACTGCCCTTTTTTAGAGTTAAATTTACTAAAGTTGATGGCTTAATGCCTTTACCTCCACTAAACCTCTGTGGTTTTCCCTGTAACTCAAAAATTAGCACAGTATGCAAGAGGAGGCCTTGATGAAGTGTGGGCAGGAAGGATGCTGTCACTCTCCTCTATGACTGGCAACCTTGCATCAAGGAAGCTTTAGTCATCTGAAGGGGAAGCTGAATTGCTTGTTGAGGGATCTCAGTTCCCATTTTTACTCATGTAGGGAAGGAGGTGGTTGTGGTAGCCCTGCTGGTACGTGCGAGAATCGACGGTGATCAGGAAGGATCCTTGGATGTAGTTGTCCACAGACCACACATCTGAAATTCTATTTCAAGAATTCTAGTGAGTCTGATCTGCAAAGGCATCATCTGAAATTTCAGCACAACTCAATTAAAGATGCAGGCATTCACCTCCTTTGGAAGTCAGGTCCCAAACTATAGATTTGGTAACCCCATCTACTGCCATGCACGCTCTTAAAGTGATGCATCAGAAAACAGTAAAGAGATAAAACAGATCCTCTCAGGCTCTGCTGTCAATTCAAATTCCACTTGGATCTGTAACAGCTGGACAGCAGATTGATAGCCCCATTTAAATGACTTCTCACAGAGTCAATACTATAATAGGCATTAATTAGATTCTCTTGTGGGGATACACAAAAAGACTAAAAGCCTGGAGAAGCATTATCTCTTATAATTAGCTAAAAAGGGCACAGGGAGTAAGCTATAGGGATAGCCTAAGGACAGCCCTAACTCAGCCAAAATTCCTTCTGGGTTATCTGTGGAGCATGTGTTGCCTGATGCCCAAGTGCTTCATTCTCACCTCACCGACTGCTTGTCAGCCTATGGCAGACCCCAGCATGGTCCTCAATCCAGACATTCAGGTGCTTAATACCAAGTCAAATAGAAGGGAATAATCTCTGCAATAGCCAGAGGGATTGCAAAAGGTTGGTATACAAAAATGCAAATCCACATGTTCTCTCCTTCACACACTTAAAAGGAAAATCTGTAAGAAAATTTGTTGTAGATGTTTTATTACCTTTCTCTTATAAGGAAAACAATTGCTTTAGAAAGTCATCTTTACCAGAGTGTGTCCTGCACTTGTGTTCATGAGGAAAAGGCATGACTGGTTTTGTTTCCTTATTTTCCTTCCCTTTCTTTCTTCAAAAAAGAAAAGGCAAACTGTTGCTTTCTGCCATTCCTGTAAAAAAATTATTTACCTGTTGCAGCAAGTTCAGGCTATTTATCCTTGCTTGTGTCCGTGGTATTAAAAAAGTGTTCACAGGTTAAGGATGAAGCACTGGTTTCCACAAGAAGAATTAAAATTAGATTGTCTTGCTGTTACCCTCTTAGCGTACTGAGAATAACATTTTGCCTCTAACATTAACTTGTGAGAATAATTAAAACACTGCAGGGATACAGGAAGTTATCCTTACATTATACTTGTATGTAACACAGGCTAGGATACAACAACTTCATCTGAAGCAAGCAGGTACCTTACAGAAGAGGAGTACTACTAAACAGTGTTACAGTATTCCTCACATCCTTCAATAGTATGACACCCTCAGCGAAAATAGAGAGGACATCACAGGTCTGTACTCAGGGCTGGAATGGATTTCTTTTTTTAATTAGATGTGTACATGTGTTTTCTCCCTAGTGGATCTACTGCACAGCATGATATTTTCATTTCTTGTCTGGGATTCAGCAGGCAGAAACATTCAATCACGTATCAGCATCTGCATGGGGCTTGGCTGAATGTTAGAGGTCTGAAGTATGTAGGTCCTGGGACTCCCTCCTTTCTTACAGACAGCATATTGTTACTGTGACATGCAGACTAATATATTTTCATTAATAATTTCTTTAAAAATGCAAAATACCAAAAAAAGTAAAAAGAAAAATCTAATATTAAGAGGAATATGTCAGGTAGAAGTTATGATGCGCCAATATAAAATCTCTATTTACCATTCTTCAAAAAAACCAAGAAATGTCAGGTAATAAATAAAGAGCCATTAATTAACCACTTATGTCTGGTAGGACTGAGTGAGCACAGACTGTACCACAGTGCTCCCAACCCTTCCACTTTTGAGCTAAAAAACACAAAGGAAACCAACTCAAAACTGCTGAACAGTTACTTCAAACACTGAGTGACAATTGTACAACAATGTGGGGTTGGATTCTTTCCCCCTGCACTCATCTCCAATCTTAGAAAAAGAAAATTCATAGAGCAGATAGCAGCAAAATTTTCCATCCACAAAGAAATTACCTAAGTATGTAGGAAAAAAAAAAAAAGCAGTAAACGATAACTCACAGGCTTCACAGGACATGAGAGCGACTGTATTTCTGCATTTTTTTCCTTAAACTGATCCCAAAAGGCTTGCAGAAGGGTGAAACAGACATTCAAATGTTAGTAAACAACTTTCAGAGAGTCCTTATATTAAGGGCCAAGTTGAAAGGATATTCCCTCCAGCAGTGTATTTTAGTTTGGTACCATCTCTTGATCACAAAAAATAGATTCCCATAGAATCCGTTTCCTTGAGAATCTGAAACCAAACTGGTCTGTACGTGACTGTACTATAAAACAGTGAGTCAGATCAAGGAGTAAGAGCCATTTTTAGGCTATGAAATAAACAATACCCTGATCTAAAGGCTATCACTGCTAGACAGGAGAGACAAGTTTTCTCAGTGTAATAACCTGGGGACATGAAGGAGAGGGAAAAAGGACCAACAAATTCTTAAGTGAAGAGGGAAAAACCAGCACCTCTGAGCAATATCTTGCTCTTCTGTCATGAAAACGCAGCAATAATAGAAAAATATAACAATTATGAGAAAAAAAAGAATATCTAATAAATCAAAAGTTCTTTAAATTTAGTTAGAACAGAAGAGAAAGTGATGAACGGATGTGATGCAGTGTCAGGAGTTGTGATATAACAACCAAAGAGGTGCAGGTATGAGGCAGGATCCATGGGAGACACTCCATGGGGGCATTCTCTCCAATGCTGACACCAACCTACAGCTCCTCATCATCTTTTATTTTGTTTCTTGGTGTTAGACTGTGAAAGATTTCCCTCTCTCTAATTGATCCCTGTTCAAAGTGGGTAGTAATGTGTGCAAGCAGGATCTCAAGCACATGAAGAGATTAGCAGCAGGTGTATAAGCTGGTTCATGCTTGCAGAACCTCACACCTTTTCACGCCCTTCCTGGGGCATCATTCCAGTACAAGGTGCAGGAATCAGGCACTTCCATTTTGCCACTCATACCACTATTAAGAGGCCATAGCTCTTCAACTTTTTAGTTTAATGGATGGAAACTACATCTTGTGACACTTTGTAAGTAATTTCTGTTATCAAGGCACATCTTGTTCTGTCAACAAATGAAAAACCTATCTCTGTTTATCATGATATGATATTTATTTCTGTGACAGGAGACACTATGGTACACCACAAAAGGGTGATTATTGAAACGGCTCTTGATTAAAGTGTGGTAGATCATTGGGTTCAGTTTGCAGAATCGTGTACTTTCAAAATTCAACTCCACACAGATATTTTTCAGATCATATAACACAAACATCTGAAGTTAGTTCACAGCAGAGTGTGTCACAGTAGTTAATATACTATTATCCTAAAAATAATGTAATAGTATAATATGACACTTATAAGAAAAAATCTAATTTCTCAAAAAATAAGGTTACTGGAAGCTTCATGCAACATCACCAGTTGTTCACATTATGGACCTGTGGGTTTAAATCTAGGGTGTTTTTCAAATACTGGAATATTATTATAATATTATTGTCTGTAATTGAAGAGTTATATAGAAGTATTTAGAAAACCACAGTGGGGGACCAAAAGAGAGAGAGAAAATAAAAACCAGCTTAAAACACTAACTTGGTGCAAGGTCAGATACCTTCCTCCTAAGTATATTTCTCAATCAGGCAGTGATTTTACCACATGCTAACTATTTACAAGACAAAAAAAGTTTGCCAGAAGAATCACCTCTGTCCAGGCCAAAGCAGGATTTTGGTTTTATATAGTTTGAATGCTGCCAAGTGTTTTCAGGATAGTTCAGCAACTTTCTGTGCTATTGTAAGCACAAATTTAGCCTGAGTTTAAGTGCAATTCTAAAACAGGAAGTGTTGAATGCTTTGCTGCAAATTAAAGCCGCACGTGCCTACCATATTTACTCTAACAATGATTAAAATTTCTAAGTTCAAAAGAAAAGGGCCTGAAAACTGTGGCAACCTGTAAAATTCAATAAAGAATTCTTCTCAGAGCACAAAATATTCTATAGACCAGATTTTTCCTATTTACTTGAGTGCCTTTTATGAAGCCAAAATTGTGTAAATGGGACATTAACATAACAGAAATTCCATCCCAAATGTGAATTCTAAAATTCTGTAGAGAAGTCATCCATTACAACTAAATGCTTCACTTCTTTGAACAGAAGTTTCATGAGAAATATTTTTATTATATCAGGTGCAGAGTGCCCTTCCTTGGTACATTTATTGATGCATACTCTATTTATTACAGAGTTATTTTTGCAAGGGAATTTTTAATTTAACTTTTGAAGTATGATGTTAAAAAGAAAATCTGACTTTTTGTTGTTACAGCTGTGACGTCCAACAGCCACCCAGAACACAACTGACATTAGTTCACTCGCACAGAGCAGAATGTTTTAAAAAACGCAACAGCTTTCTTGATCTAACTTGTTGAGAGCAGCTCTAAGATATGATTCTGGTAGCTGGAACCAAGTTTTTGTTCATAACTGACATGATATGCCAGATAAGTCCAGCATTTTGGCTGATATCCTTGTCTGACACCAAAGCAGAAAAAGGACTTGGATAATAGCTTATTATCTTTGCTCACAGGAGCAATAGTGCTATGCAGAATTCTCTCCACATCCTCAAGTTAAAGCATGTGTGAAGTTTTAATGCTTCTTTTAACTTAAAAAACGGGTCTGTGAGCACTGGGTACAGCAAATAAAACAATACTAGAACTAAAAAGCTTTTGCTATTCCATATAGGCTGCAAGTATCCTCTCTCTTTTTCTCTACAAATGTATTGTCTCTTGTACATATTTTCCCATGAGTAGTAATTTTCATTTTCTTCAATGGATTCCTTACAGATTGCAATTCAATGGTACAGGTATATATCTATATATATCTATCTATATATCTATCTATATATCTTTCTATATATCTATATCTATATCTATATCTATCTATATATCTATATATCTATATCATCTATATCTATATAAAAGGGAAAAATATAAATTCTAATTCTCATTTTTTTTGAGCCAGTGTTACCATGTCAAGGGCAGCATAACTGGTTCTAGGAGTTGGAGCAACCACAAAAATGTGTGAATGTATTGTAACACTTAGGACATCATAAGCCAGCTAGAATCATAATAAGTCAAATACTAGATTTTACTGCCCAGCACATTAAAAGCTAAAATCTCCCACAAACATAGAGTTTGACACAGAAACAGAATTAACAAGAAAGTGGATTCCACTTTCTTCTGGTATCCAGAGTCAATCTACCTAAAAAATACATTTCTAAAAGATGCATCTCTCCACAACTAGACAGGTGTTAGGAATGAATTTCAAGAAGGGGTTTCCGATCTCTCAAAGACATCCATGGGATGTCTTTGTTGTACAAGACTACTCATTTTATTCTTCTCTTCCAACTGTTTCTTTTCTCCAGAGAATCAAGTAAAGCCGTGGAAGCTTATCTAAATACCATGGCCAGCTGCTTTAAGAATTCACATCTATGAATCCTCCGTAGAAGTCTGTCTGATTTTCAGAGAGAGATACTTTCAGGGATATGAAAAAAATGGATACACAAACACAACTGGAAAGATATTATAGGTAGACTGTAACCCAAGAATTCAATGTAGCATTCACTGCTCCCACATCCTCTCCTCTTCACATACTCTCCTTCAGGAAATCATGCATAACTTCAAGTGCAAAATTTATAACTGGATTTGATCGCTAGGATCCGGAACATTCTAGATTTGAACTCAGTCAGAAGCCAGTTGTGGCCATCATAAAATTACTGACCACCCAAGGAGAAACGTTACTGCAAAGGCTGTGCATCAAACAATAAAATTTAAAACTACAATTGCTTCCCTTGAAAAATCCATTTTCCTGATGTATCTACCCAGCTGTCATAAATCAAAATTTCAAAAAAAGATTAGTTTTTCTGTGACTGTCTCCATTACACAAGCTCTTAAACAGATTTCCCTCTCACCAAATCAGATTCTAATCTGATACGCAGATATCTCTTTCCTGTTAATGGTTACGTGCTCTTCTTCAAACCCACATAGGAAGGTTAGCAGCACAAGAGGTTAACACTTCACGTACACCATGACAACAGCATGGATCTCTCCTGGGGCAAAAAGAGTTCAATAACAGATCATAATGGTTACTGCTTTAATAATCCTGTGAGTGAGGGCAGTGGAAGAGATAAAAGAAAGCATTAACTGCACCTAACAAAGACCAGCAAAGAAAACAGTACTAAAGCTGGACCAGAGAGCCACAGGCTGATAACCCACAAATCAGCAGTGTCCAGAAAGGCTGCAGGGGCAGGCTAAAGTCTTTTAAGCTCCTCAGGAACAGCTGAAAAAACTTGACTAGGCAGAAGAACCTGGTAAGCAGCATCATGACCATCACAACAGAGCACTGACAACAAGAACGGCTGGAATCCTGCAGAGCCCTCCCAGGCTTAGGAGGAAATAAACTAGTTTAAAAAAAGATATCTTTCACATGACCATCCTGAACTGCACTTTAGGTATTATCTGTCTGGATTTTGGCAAAACCTATCCTACTTTCCCTTTGTGATTTTGTGAAATAAGGGTTACAACTCAGCACAGGCAATGAGCTGAACCCCACAGAGAATAAAGCTTGAAAACAGAAACAATCACTTAACAGTAAATACTTCTCAAAAAGTCTGCACAGAAGCCAAACATGCAGAGAGCTTTATGACTACAGCATGTCTTTGCTCAGCATTCACAAATATGGGGAAGTAAACATTATTTATAAAAATCCCATAAAAGGTATCCATTTTTTTTACTCCATAAATGAGTAATGACTCGATCATTTAGAACCCATGAGTCATAAGTTTTCTCTTGTAAATAGGATAAGATCAAATCCCATGACAACATGTTCAGTCAGAGTTGACTTAATTGTATATTTTTCTCTTTTCTTCCTCTGCCTTCCACCTTTGGAGCATTCTCTGCCTTATACTTTAATTTGTATGAACTTGGTCTCATCTGCAATACATAAAAACGAAGACCACGATTTTTTTAAGTAAGGACATTAGAGGAAATAAAAGCCGACACCAAACCCCTTTTACTGGAGTCCACTCACTCAAAATGCTCATAGTCCTGCTGATCTTTTATGTAATAATGTTCCCCATTGACACAGATAATGGGAACGCTGACATGTCAAATCTGCTTGGTGAGATTTTTTGCTGTTGCTGTTATATCCCACCCCACCCCTGACCCAGGGAAAAGGAGAATTGCCTCTAGCTTTAATTATAATGCAGTGCACACAGACTGCTAGTCAGATACTCTGCGTCTGGAAGGTAATAAAAAAAAAAATCTTGAGAGAAAATATTTTGGATTTCATTGCTCCCTTGCTATGTCTGTGCTTTGGGGAAGAACAACCAACAGCCGCATTTTTCAATGCCATTTGAGCAGGGTTGAACACACAAATCCCATTATTGCTAATGGGATTTGTGCACATAATTCTGAATACTTTGAACAATCTCCCGTGAAGTTTCTCCCAACCCCTGAAGAAGCAGGAACAATTCTACGTTATTTAAACATAATCTCACTGACAGGTAATTTTGTGACACAAAATTTATTGCTGGCTTGTCCTTTGAGGGCATGTTTCACCATTAATGTTTCCTTTTAAAAACTTCAGCATACATTAAATGCTCATACCAAGCTTCCTGGTGTTTTCCTTGGAAAATCTTGCTTTCTGTGGTATTTCACATTATCCAAATCCCTCTTTACTTCCCCCTCCTCCTCTACAAATAAGGACACCCTTGAAAATGAAATATTTGATCTCTAAAGACCCTACTGGTCAAATATTCTTTTAAATAAACCCTTTACAGTATTCACCTATTACCTCAGACATTCATGTGGTATAAATTTTAAATAAATGTCTACCAGCTTGCAATTGATCAAGTGAGCTAGAGGCCATGAATTTAACATGACTACTTCTGCGGGCTGCCTCTTACAACTTACCATTTGCCACTAGCCTTCAATGCAGTCATTAACAAAGTGGGCCACAGGCTCACGGTCCTACAGGCTAAAAGGCTATCTCGGATATCAAGACACTCTGCTTTGGCTTTCGGCCCTTCTGTAACACAAGTGGCTTTAGCTCATCTGCATTTATGTCAGTGAGTCATTTGGAGATCTCAGACATACCTTTGAGATGGTGAATTGCTGAAACAGGTCATGCTACCAATTAACACGAAAAACAAAGTAATTTCCTACATACAAGCAGACAATCGTACTGGAAGGAGGAAATTAAAAACGCCATTATGTCACATGGCCCAGCAGGGCTGAAGCACAGCTATTGCACGGTTCACAGTCATAACACATTAGAAACACACAAGCTAGGACTTGATCGTGGATGTTTAATGTACATCATCATTACCTTAGAGGGAAGGCTCTCTAGTCCTAATAAGAAAAGTATCTGATGAGATTAAAAGTTAAGAATAGGACCTACGTAGCTAACTTAAAATACTTGGGGTGTTCTTGTGGCCGCAGCACCGGGAAGGGTTTCAACGAATAAGGCCTAGCTGTCACTCTGCCAAGGACATCCAGCGCTACGCTGAGATGGAGTAACTGGAATCAGCAAACACTGCCGTCGTGATGCTGTATGTACAGTCTCTCCAGGAGACCCTCTTCTCTTGCCTCCAAGGTTTTTCACAACCATGGGTCCTAAGGGGAGGTTTGCCTACTGCTATCAGCACTTTCAATTTAAAGAAATACAAATTTTGCTTAAAGGATGTTATTAATTGCATTAAGATATTGCCCCACGGCACAAGTCATTTATCAGTTCAACACTGCAACCAATTGACTAAAAGGTGATGAGGTTAAGTGTACCGTGGTACAGGGAAAAGCCTGACTTCACCTGCAGAGAGGAAAGCTCAACAAACAATACAGAAAAATGGGATTTCTCCTGGCTCATTTTCCAGGAAAGAGCGGAAACCAATACTCCCTTCAGTAGACCCTAGTTAGAAGAAAATAGACCCATTTTCTAGAGTACAAGCAAGACTCTAGACAGTTTGAAATACTCATAACCTCATTACCAGCTGCTCTTAAAAAGCAGATCTGGCAGCTGAAATGAAAGTCCTGCCCATGTAATTCCCTGGCTCTTACCCCACCAGCACACATTGCTTTTCTGCCACACTTGGAGGAAAATACCAGTGTACTTCTTCCTGAAGTACAGGCTCCTTCTGCCCAGAGACCCCTGAAGGATGGATGATAGAGTCCTCAGCCAAAGTATGATAGGGGCTGAAAACACATTAACTATGTGTAGGAGAAAAGGGTTTTACAGGTTTTCTGCAGGGGCTCACACTGCTGTTGATGGCTTGAGGAACAGCTGCGGCTCCCGACCCTCAGAAATGCCAGCATAAGCTTTGGAAAACAAATCTCACACTGAGCATCAGAGCTAGATACAGTTAATATTACTAGATTGAATGCGGGTGAAAATCTTCAACTAACATAAATGAAAACAAGGCTAAGTCCACAATTTATTAGAAAAACATTACACTGAATAAACAAGTAAAATACACTATATTTTATGACAAGGTGTTTTTTCCCCTGTGGGAGAAAATTATTTCCAGATTCAAATACATCACAGTAATGTACATTTCTGCAGTAAATACCATCTAAGGATCTTAAGTGCAGCCTGCTGGCAAACCTGCTTTCCAGAAATCACTGCCTTCCCCATCTAAAGGGAGTCCTAAAAAGCTGACTCCAGAAAATCACACAGTATTTCCATTCTGTATCATCTTGATGATCTCCATCATCACCACAAAGCTATTAGTGCACAGACACACACATGCAAAAGCACACCAACACACACACACACATGCATAGGAATAACTAGGGCAATGGAAAATACGTTCCATCTTTGCTCACTTATTCCATATACAGGCTAATTTCTAAACCACAGGGGAGCAAATGTTCTATAAAGCACTCTTATTCTACAACTAAATACCCTTGCTAACGAAGAGTTAGCAGCACAGTCATCACTATCAAAAGCACTAACTTTTAGATTAGTAGCAGTTGGCGACTCAGTCATTCATTTTTCATTTTAAGGAAACCTTTTTAAGACTGCACTCTTGTTTTCAAGAGGACTGTAAATGCACTTCTCATGTTTTTATTTTATTTATTCTGCCCTGGGGATTTGGGTCCCTCTTTGCAAGCAATAAATTTTTCTTTAAATCTTTTTGGTAATAATATATTTTAAGACAAATTGGACAAGGGGAGCATACGCGCAGATCTCCTCTCCAAGTGTTTTGGCAAAGCATCAGTGCTACATGGTGTTTGTAATCAACTTCTGGTCACTAAGAAGAGTGCTAATGACCTCTGGAAAAATGGAAAGCCACATGTGTCAAAACATGGCTTTCACCCCTCTGCTCTGCACCACCCCCACCTTGGTCATAGGGCCACCTTCCCTTCACCAAAAAATAAATTAGTAAGGAGGAAGGCAAGAAGGGAAAGACAGACAGAAAGAGACACTACGACAGCTTTCAAAATTGTTGCTATAAAGGATTTATCTGAAGGTCTGAAGGGACAGCACTCAGTTCTTGACAGAATGAATTACAGTGGTTAGAGGGGAAAGCAGGAGGAGGAGAAGGAGAACGAGAGCAGCCTGAGAGGAGAAAATCTCCAAAGTCTGGTGTCTAAAATGCTCTTGGAAAATTGCCAATTACCAGTTCAGAACAATGTTGACATTTAGCCTTTTTCTAATCAGCGCTGTCCGTCACCCAGGGCAGAGATTCCTGCTGTATGACGGAGCTCTTCTGCTACTGGCTGCGGCATCCTCCCAACAGTCTGCCCCCTCTGCCCATGACCACCCCTCACTGGCAACCATCCTGGCTCCCCTGCTCCACCCCAAGGGCTTGAACTCCCCAAGAGCAGGCTGGGGCACACAGAGAATGTGGCTTGGGACTGGTAGGTATGGTGGAGTGCGGCACAACAGAAGTAGCTGGTGTGGAAGATCAAACCACCACTGATGCTTCACAGTTGGGCTCCTGACAGAGGCAAGGCAAGTGGAGAAAAGTCTCATTTTAAGACAGATTATGGTTAAAAGAAATTCAGTTGACGCCATAAACTGAAATATGGTATCCAAGCCCTTACAGATAGTTAAATTCAAGTATTGGATTTTTGATTGGCTGAAGTGATGATGCAGAAACCTGCAATTTCACTTGTTTACCAGTTTCTGGCTTTGAGCAGAGGAAAAAAAGGGAATAAACAAAGATGACTGAACTGCAGAAGAGAAAGTATTTAATGGTTGATAATAACGGTTCCCATTATTTACAAGTCAATTCAACACTCTCAGAACTCTGACATGTTCAGTGTCATTCACTGTGCAGATCAGAAGAGCACAGCACAAGGCTGAGCTACATCATGTTTCGTCCATCATCACAGAACAAAAACGAAAAAAAAAAATCTTGGCACAAGCTTGTCCTAAGCTGCTATCAGCTCACACATATCAGGACTGGAAAAGGTCAGAGAGCACTATGGAGCTAGGACTGATAGAGTGAGATAAGGCATGCTGCACAGTGATAGCCAGCCTGAGCTATCACCACAGCAAGGGCAGTACAGAGGGAGCAAAGCACTGCCAGCGCAAGGCAGTGTGCTCTGCAGCAGCTGGCTGTCATCGTGGACACTGGTACCAGTCCCACTGACATGTCAGGGGGAGGTCCCTTGCAGCAGGAGGGAGAAGATTTTTCTTTCATCTTCACTGCAGATACTCTGCTTAAGGACAGCAGGTAAGCAGCTGACTGATTTAAATTCAGTTCTATAGTCACAGTGATTTCAGCTGCATTAAGTTTCTTCATGTGGAAGTAGATGTGACTACATGAACATCAAATTAGATAAACGCAGGACTAGTGTTACGGCTCAGTAAACGTAAGTAAATTCATTTCCAGAAGTTATTTAGGAATACAGTCAATTAATTTTCGGTGAAATTGAAAAACTTCTTTAAAACACTGTCAAACACCTCAAGAATATCCTTCAATTCAGTGTTTTGAATAACTTCAAGCAGTGAGACTACTGACAAGTAAATTTGTACAGTGTAAGTTCTTGCAAAACAGTATGATACAGCTTTAAGGCAGTAAGTTATTTCAGCTTGGGCTTCACTGCAAGCAGGTAAGTAGTGTTGTAAAATCAGCAAATGTGTGCAGTTTGCACATCCCTAAGTATTTACAGTGCCCTGGCTGGATGTCCTGAAGCAGCCTGAAAATAGCCATTTTCAGCCACATCAGATTTGGACATCAGCCTAGCTCTGGGAATGTCTGAAGAGAAAAAAGCCCTGTGAAACAAATTTGCAACAGCCTCAAAATAGTTTTAACTTAAATTTTACACCATTTTACTCTTGTTCCCCTTTTCGTAACAAGTTTCAGCCCATGGCAAAATACTTTTACCAAGATTTTGACAAGCCAGACACAAAATAAAACCAGTGTGTCCACGTTAGTGATTTCAAGGCAAAATAGTGGTCACAGCCATTGTTAGAAAAAGGTATTAAATGAGCAGTGGTGGTGAACATGGAGAACAAAGTGCTATACTGGCTTTGTGTCAATCTTTAGACAGAGGTCCTGATAATACAACAAGCACCACATGTGTCACTCCTTGGCTCGGGTTTTGTGGAAGGGAAAGAGTAAGTACATCTGTAATATGATTTGAGAGGAAGAAGTCAGCTGTGGCAAACCCAACCACAGTAAAAAAGCAATTCTTTAGAGGAAATATGGTTCTTTAAAATGCATTTTTAATTTTTTTTCCAAATCTGTCAGCATTTATGAAAGTCGCTATTTAATAGATTTTCTAGAATTCATCTTCCATTTTCCAAAATTTAAACCAATAAATTGAGCTTCATTCTGCTTGGGATAACCTGGCTTAATTCCCATATTCTGATCTCTACTAACTTTCAGAATTATCAACCATTTAAGAAGCAGCAAAAACAAAACAAAAGGAAAAAAGAACATTAAAAGCACTTGAAAGAAATCTGCATCCAGATTTCAGATAGAGAGGAAGGGCAAACATGAATGGAGAAGAAAAGCAGAGGGGGGTTGGGGAAATCTGTCTAGGACTAGATGAAGAAATATAAGAAAATATCTATGTCCCTGTGTCAGAACTGATAAACAATTCTCCCTACCAGTGACATAGCCCAGAAATCCTGTGTCCTGTGCTATTTTGTGTTTCACAGAGCACATTCTGTAGAATAGACAAGAAGGAGACAGGTTTGAAAAAAATATTGTGGCAATTCTACTAAAGCAACATGACAAAGAAAAAGTTAATTTTTTCAGCACAAAATGATCTTCCTAGGTGACCTTTCTTTTAAATGCAGATTCCAGTGCTCAGTTCACACAAAAATGGATAGTCTTGGTAGGTTTGATTATGCCAGATTGCTCCCCAAAAAGCATGTAGTGTGTAACAGAGAAGTTTTAACCACACTGAAACCAATAAAATTTTGCCAGTAGCTTCACTGGGACTAAGTATCAGTAGAAGAAGTTGACTTCCAAATCATTTCAAAACAGTGAGGTATTTCTTAGATCTACATTAGTTATTCTCCAAATTCTCCATCTGAGTTTTGACACATACATGCATTTAAAAAGAAGTATTAATATCTGTCCCAGCGAATTTTTTTTTAACTTTATTAGTTCATTACTTTGTGAATGCCACACACATGAGACTTTGCTTTTTAAGACTTCCACAGCTGAGAGGTGGAAGCCTTTTACCATGTCTTAGCTACAGGTTGTTCCTGCTTCCCTCCCTCACTTCCCAAAGACCTAATGATTCTCCCAGTCAACTCCCCCTCAGCCAAGGAGGTTGGACATGGGTCCCTCAGCAGTCTGCCAGTGCCAGCGTGTCAGCCAGACCTGTCCCTCCCTGCCCAGAGGGCCAGGCTGTGCTCAGCTGCAGCTGTGCTCCAGCCATCCCTGCGCCGGGGCAAGGACTATTTACCAGTTTGGGTTTTTTTTTTCCTTTTTATTTGAAAGAGCAGATGTTAAAGTAGAGTCCCCATCTTTCTAGCCAGTCATCTCCTGTGGGTGGAAAGCTCCTCAACTGGGGTAGGCAGCAGCAACAAAAAAAAGCAAGCACACCATTCCAATGTGATCTACCTTCCACAACCATCCAGCCATTAGCCAGGATTCCAGGAATGTGCCGAAGGTTTTGACAGTAGCTAACATCATTTGCACTTCCCTCTCCAAACAACTGCAGCTTACCACTATAAAATGCAAAGTAAATACCCACACACACATTTGCAACACAAGCAAAAATCCCCATTATTTTCTTCATGTGTAAGTAATTCCTGGTGAAAACAGGCATCCCGGCAGCAGCCCAACCACAGTTCACATAGTGGAGATGGCTGCCACCATCAGGAAAATGAACCAGAAACTTCACTTGCAGGTCCAGACAAAATTTGAAGAGCGGCATTATGAAATCTCAGAGTTAGGACAAAAAAACTCAATTTATTTTTCTCTATCATTCATATATAATAGTTCACTTGGTTCTGCCACTTGAGAAAAAGACATGAAAAGCTACACAAATAGAGCTGGAAAGTAATCATAGTACCAAAACAGATGTTGAAAAAAGAGGCAATTAAGTTCTGCCAGGATGATCAGAGACCCTTTCTGGCCTTCCATTATTATCACTTCAGTTCAAATGTCAGTGTTATTACTGAGAGCATCACTGTGTCTTTCTTGTCTTCAAATACTGGCTCTGGAAGACTTTGATGCTCCATTTAAAAAGAAAACTTACATTACTAGCCCTCATGGACACAGAGAAAACCTTAAAAGCATGACTTGAAAGCATGTCTCAACATACCCCCACAGGATGAAAACCCAGATGTCAAGCAAAAGGAACACCTACTTTATTATCAATTTTATTAATGTCTGTGCCTTACTCTTGATTACAGCCAAAAAGATTAAAAAGAAGTAGACTTGTTTTTTTTTTTTTTTTTCTCTTCTTATAAACTTGTTGGCTCACGTTTTCAAGATTTATCTCCAGCTGTAAGAATTTGAAATGTCTTGAAAATGGGAGATAAACATCTCCTAGAGTTGCAGAAATGTGGAAGCTGGTGCTTCATTAAATGAACCAAACCCCAAATTGCAAGATGTGTGAGGAAATCACTCGGGGGCAATTCTGTGACAAGGAGTACCCTATTTTGGGCACATAGCTCTGGTGCCTTTCTAGAGCCCCTACATTCTTTTTTTTTTGTTTGTTTGTTTGTTTTATTAGAAATCTTGCATGTGAAAACATACTAGCTATTCCAATATTGTTATCTTTATTGGTAATACAAGGAACAGCAACAGGCTTAACTTGAAAGAAGAAAATGCACATTTTGTAATGCAGTTTGTGGCAGTTATTTTTCTTTCTGAAAATAATGGCATAAGTGAAAGTTTCTAAAGTCTGTTCAGTTCTTGGATATATCAACAAAGTCTCTTAGCAGTGTCCATATAAAGCAGACAGAATAGCAGAGAAGCTGGATTTGGACTCAGAGTATTTAAATGACCAGGCAAGACAACCAGCCATTCAAGTTGCCAGCAGTGAAGTGGTACTGCAGTATGGCAGCCTGTATTTATAAGCTCCTCATCTGCTGTGCCACAATTCTGTCTAAGCACAGACTCTTCTCATACACTCATGCTGGTTTACTATTTCTGTTCTGTACAGAAATAGACAATGGACTACATTCAAGCCTATTGTTTTGTAGTGTTGGGTTTTTTTGTTTGGTTTTTTTTTTTTTTTTTTTTTTTTTTTCTGTGGGCTGACTTTGCTTGATTTTGTTGCACTATTGGCAATTTTACTTATCCAAATACTAAGAGAGAGTGAGTACCTAAATGATTGATAGCAGTGGTCATTGAAACACTAGCAGTGTTAGGAATTAGTGTGTCCTCTCCCTCCATATAATGATCCAAAATTCAAGACTGACAAAGAACAAGCACATGGGAGGATCTGGCTCATACTTCGATTTTCATCAAATGCATCCTTGGGAATAATTTAAATATCATATTCCAGCCTTGTTCTACACACAGATTGGAGTGGAAAGTAATTGCTGGGTTTTTATTAAAGGCAGGGGGTACAGTGGGAGAATAATTTTGCTAATCCTTCAATTCAGTCAAGCTGAAGTTCCCTATATCCATGAGCCCAGAAAGAACTATTGCCTGCTTTCCACACCAAATTACCTGACTCTCTGGGATATCTTTGAAAGACATTTCTTACAGCAGCTTTCTGACGCTGCCTTTTGGCAAGCTGTCCTAGCCGAGTGCGAGTGCATTATAAGCATTGTACCAGAACATGTAAGTTTCTAAAAATGAGAAGAAGGCTTCCTTCTTGCCTGGATGCTGGAGCTCAGTCTCTGATTTTATGTGGAGGGCGTGGTGATAGGGTGGAGGGTGAGAACCAATAAATGCTTATGGCTGTGAAACATTTGGAAACGCTTGAGCACAAGCACTTTTCCATTCTTACCCCCTTTGCTGCTTTCTCCCAGCATTGAGGAGTGGTGGGTAAAAGGCAGAGATGAACTCCTTAAGTTTCCATTTGGTGAAGACAAAGGGACAGTTCCAAGGAAAGCCTAAAGAAAACATCTTGCTTAGCTTGTTTCCCTTCCTTTCTTTTCACCTTTTTTAAGTCAGTCATCACTCCATATTATGAATGAGTTTAGACTCATAGTTTTTTCCTCCTTCCAACATGTCTGCTAATTACTGCTGGTCTGAAGTGAGTGTGTCAGACCCCTGTAATTCAAGTGCACAGGCTCTGCTCCCAGACACTTAAAACTCTGCCTCCCCACCATCTTTCCTAAGGGATATAAGGGGACATTTCGCTTCTGGGTGGCAATGTAGTAAATTAGCCAGATCTGGTTCTTGGTGTGGGGTACACAAACTCACATCTTCCCATCATGTAGAAGGGATGAAGTGCAGTCAAATTCCCTGCTGCAGAAGTGGTTCGGTAATTTCTACCTGGAATACATTTGAAAAAGACAGGTGAGACCTTGCTTTAATGTCTTACTGGAAATTCAAAATCTGTACCAACGCAGCATATTCCCCCTTTTCCAGTCTAAGGTGCACAGTCAGCGCTGAGATTTGCTCCAAACCTCAGTGGGGAACTTGAATCTCCTGACCTACTGGCCCAGAGAGGAGAGTGTAACCAAGTCCCTCTGACAATAAACACAGAAACTATTAATAAGATTAACTCTCTGCCACCAACAAACTCAGCATCTGTTTTAGACATAAAGAGGAAGGCTGGTGAAAAGAATATAGTGGCAACAAAGAGTTAAATAAATCTGAACTGGGCAGGATCCTGCTACTTGAATCTTTTCCATTGTTTGCTGATGAGGTGCAGGCACTTGGCTGTGCAAAGAGAGAAGGCTTTAAGGAGACCCAGAATCTGGGAATACATTGCTTCTAAATGGCTAAAGCTGATGTTTAGAGATAATGTTCCTGCCCACTTTATTTTTTAATACTTCAAGGCATCCATATTTCATGTAATCTCAATTTTAATGTCAGAAAACTTGATTACAGAACCACTAAAAGCGAATCTGCAGAAGAGGACAGTGAGGTCTCCTTGTTTTAGTAGCATTGATGAAAGCAGGGGAAAGAGATCCTGGCAGCCAGCAGTCTAGAGGCTGGCATGGCAGATAGATACTAAAGAAGGTTATCAAACTGATGTAAATGCTGCACAGAATGCTACCTGTCCAACACAGGACATTTTGAAAGGGGGCCTGATAGAAGAGGACTGGGACAGTGGAGTGCTTGCTCCTGCTCCAAGAAGCAGCAGCTGAGTCTGTCACATTTAACAGTAGAAGTTGTGAAGAGCACAGAATTAAAGCTGGTAACCCAAAGAGAGTGTATTTTCCTCCTGAGATTGCTGCACTTTCCTAGAGGGACACTGTTAAGATAGAAAGGGTGGCTGCAAACACACTCTGACAGCCAGCACGCCTGAAAGGTCAGATTAGATTGAGCACTTGGTCTTTATCCATTAGTAGAAGCTAGTAAATCAGAGACTAGCAATGGCCAAGGAATAGCTGTGTCTTCGTAACATTACAATATCTTAAACCAGATAGAAAGAGCTCCAGGAAATCTGAGGGCTCTAGATAATACTGTAGATAATGGGAGAGCTGCTTCTCCGTGACCTATTTGATAACCTTCCCCGCATAAGGATGCTGACAGGCTGGGTGGCAACTCAGATGTTTAGCTGTGCTGAGATGACAACTTTATGAGGTAAGAAAAATAGCACAGTGTTTTATTGTTGTTGTCATCAGATGTGGGAGCAACTCTGAAAGGTTGCTGCAGCATTCTGTCAATAGGACTTTTTGGAAATACTGAGTTTTCTGGTTAGGCCATAGGCTGCATTAATTGTTTGGAGGGTATAATTCTTGATCTGCTGTTAATATCTTTCTAGAAAAAAAAAAAAAAAACAAAAAAAAACCAGAAATACTTGATTGTTCTTGGAACAATCCGTTCTAAGAGCCTAGGAGCGCACCAGGTGGACGTTATTTCAGAAGGGTTTTTACTTTAATGGGCTGCTGCACAGTCCAGTGTTTGTGTTTGGCATGTCCCTGCTCATAGAAGCTGGACATTTTCAGGGTACAGCACACTAGATTTCCTCTCCTACTCTTTTAGCTTGCTATTCTCATACCCAAGTGAGAAACTCACATTTGCTGGCATGAGAGCACATGCAGGGCTTTTCTACAGCCTCTAATCACCTTTCCACTTACCCTGTCCATTGAAGGCCATGCAAGGAACTCCTGGAATTTGGCAGGTTCTCCCTATTGGGAGGAAGCAAAAGGAGCTTTTTTGGATGCATAGGGAACCTTAAATCTCCTCTTTTCTAAAATGCTTTGTTTCATTGAAATAGTCTGCATGGATACGCCTCCGACATTTGTTGTCATAGCGTCACTTTTATCTGCTGGTGTCCCACTAGCCCGTGGAGGAGAGGGGTTAGGGAAGTGCATTGAATTCACTCACTTCTTGTTTACAGGCACTATTCACACTGGCAGTGCTACATAACTTTCATTAATGGAAAGAAATTAGGATGGAAAGTTTCCTCAGAGTCTGTCTGCCACTAAGACTGTTTGCATAGCCTAGTCTACGGAAAACAAGGAAAACACACACACAAAAGATGATGAATGAATGGATACCTTCTAAAGAGATCGAAGAAAGCCTGTAATAGAGAGATGGAAGACAAGAGAGAGGATTTCAGGCTTGTACTTCTCTTGACATAACACTCTTTTTTGAGTATTTTGCAAATAATGGAGTCTGGTTTAGAGTCTTTGAGGGCTACTATAATAGAATTAATTAATTGGAATGAGAAAAGGAAAAATAACCAAAGCATAATGCTTGCTCAAAAGAAAAATCAGTGCTTACAGGATTTGTGAATGTCAGATTTAAGAGGATTTTTTTTTCATAGAATTAATGAAAAAGATCAAATTTTAATTGAAAAAGAAGAAAGAGAAAGAAAACAAAAGCCTTCCTACACTTCAATATGTTGAACACCTTTGAAGCAGATTTTAATGTTTATTAGTTTTGCCTTATCTTGATTTGGAAAACCTAAAGGAAGTTACTTTTAGTTATATTTTTTGTGTGTATTAGCATTTGTTTCTTTTAATAAATATGTCAGATAATTAGCTTCCATTTCAGTTTACCTTCTGCAAAACATAGAATCATAGAGTAATTTGCACTGGAAGGGTCCTTTGAGGATTATCATGTTCAACCCCTCTGCCATAGGTGGGCATTCGATTAACATGATGCCTGGAGAAAGTGTAGTATAAGCATTCTCACTTTTCTCACTCTGTTGTCTCACTCTTCAGCAGATTATTTTAGCTTCCGGGAAATTAATAGCACATTATTTTAGACATAATACCACAGTTCTTCTCTATTTCTGTGGCAAAGAGCTATAAACTGAGTAAAATTCCTGATGTTTAATTACATCAAATGTTCAAGACATTGTATCAGAGGAACCTATTTAACTTCTTCTCCTGTAATACCTAAATTCATTTTAACATTCCTGAAAAGTAAGAGAGTATTTATTTTCATATTTTATAATTGGTGAACTAAATCTGAGAGAGACCAAGAAATATGCCAGAAGGAATCAGTGGTGAACAAGAAACCTAAATGAACTTTCCTAGGTCCAGATTAGCACTTTTAATAACTTCTGCCACTGCTTTCTGTCCAACATCCACTTGATTTGGTCCGTTCTTTGATGAATCATTTGTTGTTCTAATAATCAGAACTCAAATGTTTTCCCCCTTTACTTTCTGTTCTGTAAAGAACTTGACAAAGTCTTCTGGTTTCTTTTTGGTTTTTTGTTTTTTTTTTTTTTTTTTTTTCACTTTTGAGTGACAGGGCAGCATTAGAAGCAGCAGTCATTTAACCTTCCCACTACATATCCCTCTTTTTACTAATTCCATGCAAGTATCTTGAGCTAGGCTGCCAAACCCAGCACATAAAAAATGAGAGAGAGTAAGAAGTGTATTCCCTCTCACCCCACTAGTTCTGGTTTGTGCATAGTAGAACAGTCTCTGCGCATGAGTGGAGGTGCAGATTTTCTTCCAGTCCCAGCATTTCTGTGAATTAGCAGTGGCAGCCCCAGTTTCCCACATGTACACTTTGAAACAGCTTGCATTCCATGAGCAGTACATCACTCACTGCTTGGAAATGGTGATACAAGGAAGATTCCTTCACTGAAAAAAAAGCGGCTTGCTACATATTTAACTAAGATTAAAAAAAAAAAAAAAAAAAAAAAAAAAAAAAAAAAACACCAAAACACAAAAAACCAAAACCAAACCACCCAGCTCTTTCCTCTCTATTTGTCTGCTTCTGAAAAGTAAGCAAAACAACAAATCTTCAAGGTACTCAGCCCAGGGAGAGAAGATCAGCTTCTAAGGCCCACATTAAGAATAGCAGCCACAAAAATATCTGGATGATAGACAACCTTAACTTTCAATCCAGCCAAATTGAGAGCCCCATGCCTGAATGCCCTCTCTACCACATCAGCCCCAAAAGCTTATGGGAAAAGGGGGTAAAAAGACAGGAGGGCAACCTGCTCCACAGGACGAGCAGTGAGGAAAGCTGTTGTACACAGGCACATCAGGACAGCTGCTGAAGGAAAGGAACTGCATCCACCCAGGATAGCAAGCATGCTCCCAAGGTTGGAAGCTGGGCTCGGCTGCTGATAGCCAGGTGGCTCAGTGCCAAAAAGCGGAATGGCACGAGCTTTGCATTTCAGTGTCTTGGAGACCCTAGGAAAGAGCTGGGGCTGTAGGAATTTCTTTCTTCAGGAGAGAATGTAATACATAGGCAAGAGCTGTGGGCCTGATCTCTTTCCCCAACACCCAGAAGATCTCTCAAAGTCCTGAAGAATCGTTACAGAGCAAAAATGAGGAAACTGATTCAACTGAATGATTCTGCTGCTAAGCAAGCCAGTCATTTTTCTTCCATTTGTACATAAAACAACATCACTTTCCTGAAGTTAGGTACAGGACACAGGCACATTTAGTGCTGTCCTCCTCTAGCCTAATCTCCTGGAGGCTTCAAGACTCTCATTCAGACTCTTGGTTTAGAAAAAAAGGGAAGCTGAACACATAGCCTACTGCACCAGCTGAAACTCTATTTGCTCCACATGTAAGGCCTATCTAATGTCAGCAAGTAAGAAGTGTTTGTGACTGAAAAACTGCACATACATCTACAGTTTTTAAGAAAGTGGACACTAATAAAACATCTATTTTCTTATCCTGTCATGCTCATGCTCTTATTGTGCCAAGTATTTTAAATGTTAGCTCCTCAGGATTATCTCAGAGCTCTATGACCAATTCCCAAACTATGTGCATCAATGGGACTATCAGTGGTTCTACAGCACATCCAAAGTCATCCTGAAAAACTGCAAATAAAAAAAAAGACTGTGTTTAGGATTGCTTTTTAAACCAAACATTTATTTTAAAAGATACGAGAATGGTTATTGTCATGCTAAAACCTGAAGACAAAATTACTATATGTATGGTAGTTTTTAAATATATCAGCCTTTTATATTTCTTTATGAGGAAAAAAATTGGCTGTAGTTGCAATCAGTCTTAATTCATTCTTTATTGCTGCTCTGGTTCTGTGTTATTTGAGCTGGTTAACTGTTAAAAGCGTTTCAAATGTTCACATGGTCTGCATTAGGTTACAGAATAAAAGTAAGTACAGCCCACCAAATGTAACTTTCTGAAATGTAAACCACATGAATTTGATTTCTTTGTGGTACAACTTTAATTGGGTTCAGAGGTCTTTTGGTCTTACCTGTCTATCTGCTCTCTGATGGCCTGACCTGATAAAGCTAATACAAAGAATCTGCGAATGCAATCCAAACTGATTACTCTCAGTTACAGTACATGGCTTTATTCTTGACAGTAACAGCCCTTTAGCCTGGTTCATTATTAGGCTGCAAGTTTGAACCCTAGAGCCACCACTGAACTGGAAGTAGAAGTGTCACAACTTACAGTAAAAGATTGTGTCCCCTTGCAACTCTGCAAAACAAGAGAAGTGAAGGGAACAAGAACACATAGGTGCAACTCAGCATGATCACACCTCCTGGAAAAACTGCACGAGCATGCAAACAGACGTATGCCTCACATTGCCACAGCAAATGTCACAACAGAGAATGCATCCAACACACACTACATAATAGAGAAGCAACTGCAAACAGAAATTCCAACAAAGCCTGAAATCTTCAGATACTGATCTTGAGCTGATTTAGAATTGCTGATTTTTTTTCTTTTGACAATACTCTACTTTGCCTTAATCCACACTTGTCTCTGTTGCACTGTGTTCTGCCACATGCCTGCTCAAGTGAAACGACAGTACTGCCACTTCCCACCAGAAAAGAACATCATATCCCAACAAGAAGAAGAAAGGCACTGTATAACAGGTACACTCACCTCGTATCCTGTGACCTGACTCGCAAACAAAGACCTGTATCAGCTTGTGGGAGCAGATCTGGAATTAAGCAGACAGCTCAGAAGAAATGTAGGTAGAAAAGGAGCAGTGTGCTGAAACACTAAAAGTCCCTTTGCCTGAGTAGCTGGTTTTGCAATACACAGCCTTGATGAAAAAGTAACATGAAAAATATTCACAGTGCTCATAGCTCTTGGAAGAAGACACCATAGAAAGGAACACTCAGCAGACCCAGTAATAAAATAACAACACAATATTGAATGTTACTCAACTGAAACTTCCACTGTAATTCATAAGTTTCATTCAAGTAAACAAATCAGTAACAAGTAAAAACATTACAAGTCATCCTCTAATTCAGGCAAATTACATTCTTTTTTCTCTACTGGAAAACACACACACACACAAAAACCCTTTCAAAAGCAATGTAGAAAAATTTTTAGAATAATATTTTACATCCCATTCCTCAAAGCTGTTTTTGTCTTTGT
This sequence comes from Anomalospiza imberbis, assembly GCF_031753505.1. Lineage (NCBI taxonomy): Eukaryota > Metazoa > Chordata > Aves > Passeriformes > Viduidae > Anomalospiza > Anomalospiza imberbis. Next base: position 117,936,883 of record NC_089681.1, read on the forward strand.
CAATTTTCTACAGTTCTGTTACCAAGCACTGTTCTGTACCAGTAGAACAGTTCTCTCAAGTAATTTCCACCAGTGAACATAAGAGCAATAACAAATGAGGTCCCTTAATTATTTCCAGGTTTTTCCAATAAGCAGTGTTGGCAACACAACTCTTAGCTCTCTGTCCATCATACAAATAACAAGGCAAGGCCTGTAAACATAGCAGGGGTGTCTCTACTTTCCTGTTTGTCTAATGGACAAGCAGGAGGAGTAAGAAGGAAATGTATACCTCAGAGGTGGCATTTTCTTGTCAACATGGAATAGGTTTTTTGGCTAGGAGTCATTTATCCATGCATACACTGTCTTCAAGGACACAACTTACATATTCCCAACTTGCAAAACTGAACATTTCCAAGGATGCTTCTTCCAAAACAAAAACTGATTTTCTTTTTCCCTTGAGGCTTGAAATGTGGTTTTGTGCTTTTGTTCTCAAACCTTGTTTTCTTTTATATATGGGGTTTTGCTTCCCTCTGCATTTATGGGTTCTGCTTTGGTCCAATATTGTTTCTAGCATTTGCTTTATAGGACTTAGGGCCCCACAACCCTTGATGTTGCATTAATGTGCAACAAAAAGCTCCATGCTACCAGGCTGTATACAGAAAAAAAAACAGACTGGAAGGGACCCCAGCATTCCCCACAGAGAAGTATAGTTTCACTCAATGGCTTCTGGAATGAACTTTGCCTATTATGTTTTATATAGATTTTGAATAAATCCTCTGAGTCACAGATTTCTTATTGTAACAATAGAACAATATAGAGGCCAGGGGAAAATTTGGAAGAAAGTATGGATTTTCTTCCCTGTCATGGAGCCCAGATCCCGTATCTTTCTACACATCCGTTTAGTATGGCACAAAGGGAACTCACTGGCTGTTTTCTTTCAACTTCCTTTGCTACTTCACAGTAGAAATATTATTTTGCTTCCTATTTTATTTCCCTACAGATCAGGAAAAAATCAACAACACTCTAGATCTCTTTCATCTATGGGCCTGGAACAGAATGCAAAGAAGAATTTAAAACAGAATAAGAAGGCAATTAATTGTAAAGAGGGTAAAGTTTTCCACATAACTCTTCCAATTAGTGTATGCATTGATAGGCTCCAATTGTCATCTACATATTGTCAGTCTGAACTTGGTTTACTACCTGTGCCATATAATCTCAGACAAAACCACTTGAAACAAGCACAAAATGAGAAAACCTATACAAGATCAGTTCAAATTTGGTCTCCTTTGGTTATCAGCTACATTTAATATCTTCAAATATTGTAGTTGAATTTCAAACAGAATCAGTCTTCCACAACAGCCTGTTGAGCTTAACAAACTGTCTTGTTTGAATATTTTAAAACTACTGCTGCCTTTTGCCCACTTTCATTATGTTAATTTACATCTGGTGCCCAAAAAAGCTACATCAACAATTCACAACAATAATGAATTAATGAAGTCCAGCATATCCAAAGAGAGATTCCTTCAGGCACATTAAGTCAGCAGTTCATCTCTCCAGAGACATTTTCTAATAACAGCTCAAAAACATTTGCTGAAAACACAAGCTTTAGCCCCGACTATGTCAGGAAAGCTTTCTGCATGCAGCTCTGCCCAGAAGCTCCACCATTCAGATCTTTGCATCTCTTGCACATCCTCCTGTGCAACACCTGGGACAGCCCTACTGCCCGTTACAAGCCAGGGACATACGGCATGAGCAACCACCTGTCAGAAAAGGAAGCCAGATATTCCACTGCTGCCAGCACTTCCTAGCAAAGCGCTTAAAGGATCAGAGGCCCTTCAAGCAGCACCTTGTGGTTGAAATGCTGGCTGGTCACTCTCCAGACACCTGAGGCAACAGCCTGTCTGAGAGATGATGAGCACCTTCTGTCACATAAGGATTGATATAAAGGGGAAGCTTCAATGTAATGTTGTATAAGTGCCCAGCTTCAGGTGTGAAGAGGGATGAGCAGCAAGCCCAAGCAGCTGGCACATAACCAACCTGGAAACCCAATTCATTACTCTAAGAAACTTCTCAGTATGTTCTCTATTTGTATTCTTTATAGGTCATTTTACTATCAAAGATGTGATCATCTTGTCTTTGCCTGGGAAAACACAGACATCTCTATGAAGCAGAGAATAAAAAAGGAAAAACAAAAGAAATTTAAAGACATCCAAGCTCTCCATAAAAATGCTTAATTCTGGCAATGCTGAAAAGAACAACAGAACTCTAGACAAACACTGAATGGCTTTCAAAGAAAATTGTGGTTTCCTCAATACATACAATGATACCAAAAATGTCAGTTTGGACTTGAACTCACATGAGTTCAAGTGAACTTGAACTCACTTGATCTTTAGGTCAAAACCACCATGAACTGAACTGTTTGGAACCACTGCTCTGCTAAGAAGTTAGAATTTACATATCTGACTTCTAACCAGGTCTATAAAATGCTAAGTTACTTCAGAAAAACTTAAAATATCAACAGCTATTGCTTTCATTAAAGAAATCATGTGACTAAGAGCACCACAAGTATTTCTGTGTAGGATCATTTGATGCTAATCATGCTTTTTTTTTTTTTTTAATCTCACTGAAACAGAGCGAGCAATTGGGAGACAGAAAAGTATAAAGTAAAAAATACAAGCCAGAAACATTAGAAAATGAGCAACAAACATATCTTTTTCCTGTATCACATTTGTATATATGTACATACTGCATTTCAATCTGTAGGGTTAAAAAATAAGAATGCTACTTTGAGCCCTTACATTTACAGCACTGGTGAGCCTGGATCTTATAGTTAAAGAACTAGATAAAAGTAACATAATATTCAGAATTCCCCAGGAAGTACATTCAATTCTCTTAATACTGTCAAATAAGCTAGGGATTTGGATTTCACCCATTTTGAGAATTGTTCACTGCAAACATTTTATTACCTCACCAAGTTTTATGGACCCTATCAGAACAGCTGCGATTCACTTCACTTGCAGCAGAGGAAGCTGGTAATAGCTCAGAGATTGCCCCCTTCATTTCATAAACCAATTAGGACCTGGATCCTACGACTGGAGTAACACAACCCCTTCTTTTACTGGCAAAATTCCACTTCATTTATGTGAGCTCAGAATAAACGTCTCTGTTTGCAGAACACAGATGCTCATAGCAGCAAACGTTTCTAAAACACACTCTCTAATTTGTTCCTTCTTCCAAGGAACTCTCAACTCCCAACTCTCAACTCTCAACTCCCAACTCCCAACTTTTCCTGCATTCTCAATCTACCTGCAGGTTCTGTGTAGCCATCAATTCCTTGTTCAACTCAGCAATTTTTTACTAAACATAGCTAAGAGAATTTAAATGTATGGTTTACCACATGGAACTTTGTGAAAGGGTCTCCAAAATGACAGATTTATTTAAATTACTTTTTTTTCCTTCTAAATCAAGCATAATTTCTTGTAAAGAACTCATTCTGGTGATGTTGTCATCTTAGATTTACGCATGCCTTTAATTCAAATTGTTGTTGTTTATGGTTCTTTGTTTTGTTTTTTGGTTGCTTTTTCTTTTTCAAATGCATATTTGGCCTGTCCATAAGTATAAATAGAAGCATATATATGTCTTAAATGGAACTATACTGTACCATTGATTTTGAAATCTCATCAATTCATAAGGAGGCCTACTTTTGCAGGTGGTAAAATAGGATCTTTACACAAAGTCTGTAATTCCTGTGTTTTCCCTCAGGCACTTTCCTCTGAAATATTGTAATTGGTTTGCAGCCAGGTACCAGCTTAAAAAAAAAAAAAAGAAAAAGAAACAACCCAAAGTGTTAACACTTTATTAACTTATAGTATGTTTTTATATTCCTTTGGAAGTGTTCAAAAAAGACACTGGCAAGACAAACCATGTTAAGGCATTCTCTGTTAAGGATATCAGTGCTAATTCCTTTATTGAAACAGATACAAACATAATTTCTTAGTGGGCAACTAACCTTTTATCAGAATTCTTTGCACATAAAGGTCTTCATTTTTTACTCATTGTAGCCATTGTGCTACCCCCAGCAAGCCTTTAAGCCCTTCTCTGAACTGACATGGTGTAAGGCAGCATCCCAAAGCTTGCTGCTTCTCTGGAGCCTGTGAATTATTTGCTTAAATAAAAATAAATTTTTTAAAAAGACTTACACCAAACAAAGTCTGTATTGTTTGAGTTAGTGTTTTACTGCAGCTTAGTTACCTGTCAAACAGGCTGACACTTGGATAAAACACATACTGGAATCATGCATCAGGGCATGTTAAGCACAAACCTGTGATGAAGAGCAGAGCTATGTGATTCGGCTGTGCAGAGCCCTAATGATCTTTTTCTGGTCTAGGGAAAGCTTGATTTGTCATACCAAACCCACTGCAATTCTGAGATCCGCTTCCATCCGAAAATGATTTTACATCTGTTTTAGTTCAAAGAGTTATATAAATCAGAAGCTCTGCCCATGAATTTTGATGACACCTTTAAAGAAGATTTATACAGTGCGTTTTATATATATATGGGACGTATGTAAGAGATACCAGCCACTAAAATTAAGGAATCAATGCTAAATTATCCAAGTTCTATATATCCTATTTAAGTTCTATTTATGAATTTCTCTGATGTGAGAGCCAGCCAATGCATATGAAAGCTCAGTATTTCTGTTCAGGTAAAATTATGGGGGCAGTACACTATTCTAACCTTGTTTTCCTATAGTTCTTGAGTAGGACAAGCTTTGCAGGACAAAAACATCATGATCCATTTCTTATAGATCACTTGCATGAGAACCGGCTTGAGCATAGTTTCACTGCCTATCTCAAACAACCATCAGGAGAGAGAGAGGGCTGGTTTCTTCTCATAACACCCAATGACAATCCTAGTCAGAGCCAGTGGTCAGCAAGTCCCACAATATCCCTTGCAATTTTTGGTTTTAGTGTTCTTGCTGTGAGAAAGTAACATTTCTAACAAACTTTGGACTTCTGTCAAGTAGAAAGTATGAAGTGTAAAAGACCGTGTTCATTAATAAATTTAAGCAACATGTATAACTAGTGTATAACTTTCAGGGTAATAGTTGACTTAAAGTCAGGTAAACACATTAAACTCTCTTCATTTCAAGTTGAAAGGCTATTTATTACCTGGCTAATGATCCTCCTTTCAGTCCCCCAAAAGTCACCTAGATCTATGTCAGCTCTTTCCAGCCCCTTCCTAGACCTTACAGCAAGGAAGAGTTTTTGGGAAGGCAGAGGAATATATTCTTGAGGATAGAAGAGAAGTGTTGTGAACAACCACCTGTTTGTGTTGTGCCTGACTCACAGACTGGCACTGTTTGCTTTTTCTCTTCCTGACTCAGCATTATGGGGAAAAATTGAGTCAGCAACTCCTGAACATACAACAGAGGATGTTGGAGAGCAGACAGAACTTCTAAATATCACAGAGAGAGCAGCGTGGTTTGGCCTGCAGGTCAATGTGTGGACCTAGGCAGCAGCTTGCTAAAAGGGATGAACAGCTTGAGAGGGTCCAGCTCATTTTCTCCCTCGTCATTCTCCCTATTAAGCTAAGCTATGAGACAACTTGTTCCTGGGAATGGCTCACTCTTAATAATTTCCTAAGTAATTCACATGAGCTTCCCAGAGAGTTGTGGCTGCTGCTCACATGTGGCTTGATGGGATTCCATTCAAGGTTGGCCAAGGTCAGTGTGGTAGAAGAGACTACAGAAAACATGTCTTAGCATAAATAGAGGAAAAAGAAGCAGGACCATTAAACAGGAATTAAAGCCCAACTTTTACTACAAAGACAGAAAAATAATTTGGACAGAATGACAATGTCAGATGTTCACTCTTCCTTTTTCCTCCCCTTCCAGTGATCTCACTGATGTTCTTATATGCTGCAAAATCAAGGCTATGGAATGGACTTGATCAAGCAACTGAGTGGTCATTTGATGCTTCATCTCTCACTGTACATTTCTTCTCATCTCCCAACATACTGTGGTACATCAGTTCGAATACATGAGTTGGAACAGAGGCTTTTATCACAGATTTCCTGGAAAGGGAACTAGTCTTTGAATTTAATAAAAGCACGTCTTCTTTGATGCCACACACTCCACCAACTTACTAAGAGCTTAAAGAGAGACATTTTCTTGGATGTACAAAGACCTTTCTCAGTCACCCGCCTATTCCAAGGGTGACTTCCAGAGCTAGCTGCACTATGGAAGGGTTTCTGCCTGTGATTGTCTCTTACAGGAGTCTTTTCTGTTTCCTTAAGCTATAATGGAAGATAGCAGGATACTCTGAAAACTCAACCAGCAGTTGCAGTCTCAGATAGCTTTTGCTATGGTGAAACTCCTGTGCTTGCCACAGAGGCAGTCTGTCCTTCTGCCATCTGAGACTCTCCAGTTAAGACTGAGAAGTTTTTTTTTTCATTTTCCAAATGACCAAACCTTTGTTAGTCCCACTATACACATGGAGTAGTCAATTTTTTGACTATTCCATTTCCCGTGCCCTTTTGTTTGAAAACCCATGAAAAGATGATAAACTGGAACCAGAGAGACACATGTGGCGCCATGAGAGGAAAGAGAGAGGAACAGTAAGGCAATGCATAGGATAGGTGTTAAAATGAGTGCTGCATGTGGGGACTGAAAGGCTGTTTTCCCACTGGTACCATGATTCTTCAGAACATCAAGGCACCAGAAGCATCTTCCAAACTCCTTTTGTTGCTTTCTCCTACCTGCTTGCATTTCACCAAATGTGGTTGCAATTTTTCCCGTTTGATGCTGTGCCAGAAGACCATCTTATCTCAATTAAAATGCTCTACAACACTTTAAAATCAGATAATCTACATCACATGGTTAGTGTTCTATGTCCACTTTGGAGCCTGAGTTCACTGAAACTGGACTCACTCTAACTCTCCATTTACTACAATGTTAACAACTTGCTGCATCTGTGACAATCCTCCATCTTCCCATGTTCTTTATCAGCTGCAGAGCTGTACCAGTGAGTTTCAAGCTGGAATATATACTAGTTACATCCACTACTAGCTTGAAAAACTAGCTTGAAAGCAAGTTATCTTCTCTGTGAATGCTGTTAGGTTGCAGCTACCTAGACTAATTGATAGCCTGAAAAAACACATCTTTCCTAGCAAAAGACGTGTCCAGATAGAGCAGCCACCATGCTGTGCTGTCACCAATTTGTCTGCCCAGAACTGTCTCACACACTGCTGTATATTCAGTCACAGAAAAAATTGAGTTATTTTAAAAAGAAGACAAGCACTGCTATTGTACAGCCTAGTTCAGAGTCACATATCTTGAGCTGATTCAGCTTATCTGCTTTTCTATACCTTTGACAAATGCATGTCTTATATCATTTTTTCTTGCCTTCCTCCATATGCCATATTGCTTTTCCTCCATGTATCTTATCTGGAAATGAAGTGCTATTAATCAGCCAAAGACACCCTTCACTGCTAAGTGTTCCTCAACTGATTTTTCATCAGCACAAGTAGTTACTAGTTCCAGCATTCCTCCCACATGTTGAAGGCTTGGCAGGGAGGAAGGAGGGATGGCAAGGAGGTTAGAGACTGCCTCACCACACAAATACTATCAGGGACCTTTATACCAGCCTGCCAGCTTGCCGTAATGCTAATGTTGCTGTTTGTTCTCAACAAAAGGAACATGGTGGGAAGAAAGTGGGGCTGCACCCTGTCTTATTTTTTAAGTTAATAACCTTCATGCTCTTCCTTTTATCTGATTAACCTGGCTGGGTGCCTGTTCAGTAGTAGCTGAAGCTTAATACCTGAAACAATGTGTGGATATACATCATGCCAGTAAGGCTTGCCCAACAATGCACATTCTGTCATGTTTTCCCATGCCTTGTGTCAATATCTAATTTTATGTGCAAGCCCCCAGAGCAGGGAATAGGAAAAAAGAGGCATGGAGGGAGAGAGGGAGGGAGAGAGAAGGTGAGAGGGAGAAGAAAGAGAAGGAGAAATGAAAGTAAGGAAAAATTACATCCCTTGGGAACATCAGCTGCTACAAACTTGCCCACTCCTCACCATGAAACAAGCTGTGTGCGGGCACAGGTGGGTCCCATTCCCTGTTACTAGAGCACAGCCTACAAACAGGGGCTAAATGAAGACTTTCATTGCTGTTCCCTGTTTTCATTGGAGCAAGGCCATCATAAACATTTGCAGGTGGCTTGGCCATAGTCTGACACTAAAATATTTGTGGTTATGATAAAAATCAGAATATTGCTACAAGATGGTTCAATATAACCTTCAGGGCTTGATCCTGCTCTTACAGAACTCAGTGAGAGTTTTACCCAGTTTCTTTCTGCTGGCTTTATTGCTCATTAAAAGGCATTTTCCCTGGCACAATTCTTCATGGTAAAGACTCATCTACCCTTTGGGGCAAATTCAGATGATTTCTAAAAAAGGGAAACTCAACCAAAACCCACTGATTTGAAGACCTCAGAATTTGGGCTTGTTAAATAGCTAAACAACCTCAGCTTTGCAAGGCTAAATCAAAGCAACCAAACTTTGAAGATCTCAAATATTTTCTGAATTCATCTGGATTTTTTTTTCTCGGTTGTTTCATACCAGAACCGTTGTCCAGTTTGTATTCCTCTTGAATGAGTCGTGGATATAATTCTTAGCACATTTAGAAGGATAAGATGAAGACAAATGGAAATGACAAGATATGTTCTCTGAATAAGTAACACAGACACCACAGGGAAAAGACTGAAGGAAAATAAGGCAAACAAGGATGCTCAACACTTTGGCAAGTAGAGGAAGTTGAAAATACGGCAATTATCTCCTAGGACACACCATGAACAAAAAAAAAACCTCCTAGGAAGAGGGAAGAACGGGGAACAGAATACACTGGAAGTCACACCATAAGTCTCATTCACACACCAACTCACACAGAGACTAAAATGCTGACAATTGCCTCCCAATAAAGCAGTTTTAGACTCAGACTTAGGAAACATTTGTGTGATTCAGTCACAGGGAAGAATTAAGATATGTCATGACAAAGTTTCCCAAATGAGACACACCACTGACTAGGAAAAGGCCTTTTTATCCTCAACCCCACCAACTTTGGAGATTCTAATCACCATGGCCCTGAACCAACACAAACCTAAAACCTGACTGACAGGGTCTTGCAAAACCACATGCAGATTTTTTCTCATTATATAGAAACAATTGTTTGGAAGCCAAGTACAGTCTTACATAAAACACCTCACCACTGAGTATTAAAAGTTATTTGAGGTTTTTTTATGCTTTTAATTAGGATCATAATTACCACTAGACCTATTAAGTCACAATTTGAACAGGAGCTTAATCATCCTTAACGCAAATAATGGCATTAGTTAATGTTTTTCTTTCTAAAACTGAAAAAGAAGCTGTTTCTTCCTCCCTCCCTCTCTCCCAGCCACCCCTCTCGTTGAACAGAATGGGACATATATAAGACAATAACTTTGCTGGATTCACAGGCAAATGGTATTGCATGTGAAATCTCAGTGAACACTGTGTTTTGTCATATGCAGTATATACAAAGGGCATATCTATCAAATAGCTTTATGTGACCCATCCTACCAGATTTATATATTAAGAACCAAATCCTAAAATAGTAGTAAAAAGGAAAATAGAGGAGCTTGGCCAGGAGCACAAAACTAGGGCAGCAGATGGAATCTGTGTTCTGTGCTTGGCTGGGTAGCCCAGAGCTCAGTGCCATGGGCCATCCCAGCTACCATGGGAGATACAGAGCCTGTGGCCTACACCAAGAATCTTGAAAGAAAACTCAAGAATAACTGGAATTTCAATTTTCAATGCCAGGATTTCACTTAATGGTTTTACTTTGAAAAGACTGAAAGTTGATCATCAGTTATTTAGATAATGACTGGGAACAGCGACTGCTTTTGCATATATCACTTAATTGATGTGACCAAATTACTAATTACAGATAATGAATCTATACTGCTGCTTCTTTCTTAGTCCACTAAGATATCTTTTTATCCATACATTTTCATGTATAACCCTGCTCCAAAATTCTCAGAGCTGTGTGATGAAAAACTGTACCCTCAAGCCATCAGGGCAGTTTCTGTACAGTTAAAAACAAGTTGTTGTGACTTATGAGGATCTCATACTTGCTGGAAGTAACCAGGTGTAAACACATACTAAACATTGGTGGTTTTGTTCATACAGTTCTCCAGATATTAGCAGTCAATTGGAATTCAAGCCAATACAATAAGCATCCATGCTGTCAATTTATGGTAATAAATACGGATCCAATGGCATCACAAATGGAGCTGCTATTCACACTGTGCCAAACTCTATTTATTGTGATGGTCTTTTTGTCTTCCAGCATTCCTCATTTAAACAGAGGACATAGGAAATAGCTCAATCCCATAGAAAACCCAGAATTCCCATTGAAGGAAGTTAAAGGATCGGCTTCACAAACACTTTGTCTTTCTTCCCAGAGCAATCATAGAAAAAACATGCACTATGATCATAAGAAGATTAAAAAAAAAAAAAAAAAAACTGGATGTAGAAAGCAGGACTTTCCAGTAAGTACAGCATTCTGTCCTTCTTGAACAAGCGTGCCATATCTGGAGTAACCTGGCCATTCCCCACAGTCTGCAACATGTGCTGCAGGGGTCCTTGCTCATCCTGTCAGGGTCAAGTGCAACCTCTGTAACCTCAAAAACCTCTAGAACAATGTCTGGGCCTGCATGCAGCTGGACTTTAGGAAGCATGAGGACATGAGGACAACATCTGGTCCTACAGGCAGGAGCCAGAGAACCAGAGAAATGAGAAAATGGAAATGGACTCACCCAATCTGCCGATTTGTGGAAGGTGCTTGTGTAATGACAGAACTGGACTGTGGAGATGGCATGGCTTGTTGAATCACAACGCTGGTGTCATGGTTTGGCATCCTTGTGTTTGTCAGCTGGTGGGATCCAGGTCCTGCCATTGCTCCTCCGACTGTGTTATGCATGGAGATATTCTGTGAGAAGAAGGGAAATGGGAGATGGTGGAAGAAAATGAAAATAAATAAATAAATAAATAAATGTCTTATCTTGGTTTTCTGTTCTACAGGAATTCTATTAGGAATCTGAAAGTATCAACAACATGAAAAGTTACGGGCTCATGGCAAATCCCAAGTCAATAGATCTTGTTATAACCAACAACAATAAAGAAATGAAAAATAAATATTTACTTTCACAGGTGGAAAAATACCCACAGGTTGAGTAAAAATACCCACAGGCTGACTAATCACTCTTTTGTGATTCTGTCTTGTGATATATAATGGGGATATTTAGCACATATTTCTCCTAACTGAACATGATATGAGCACATGACACCTTGATTTACTGCATGGGCTGTTTACTGTGTACTGCCTCTGCTCAGACTGACAAGTAAATCAAGTTTTACAGCCCCAGACTAACAAACAGTATACAGCACATCATGAAACAGCCATTTCTATTGGCCTCAATAGATTTTGTAGGGCAAAAATATCCCAGAGGCTTAGAACAACACTGTATTTCACCACATATAACCTTTGCTTCAGGTAACTCAGAGCTCTTAAAAAGTTGTTAAAAACAAAAAAACAGAACTTCACAGATAACTCATATCCGCTGAGCAAACAACCAGTGAGAGACCAGGATACTGCTAAGGAAGGAGCCAAGGAATAAGACTTCTCTCCTGTTATGCCTGTACACACAACACACACTGCTGCTAAACCGCAGGGCTTGACTTGGCCTGCACTTAAAAACAAACAAAACTCTCGAGCCAGAGATAAGCCACAATGTATACATATGAAAAATACGGTAACCTTGAGAGCATTTTTTTTTCCTATCAGGCATCAACGTGTGAATTGTTAGCAGTAAGAGGAAAAGAAACTTTCCATTGTCACCTCATGCTAGGCTGAGGAAAACGGGGACAAAAAACCCCTTATACACACAATGCCACTAAGACTCACACAAAGCACCTTCCTAACCACTGCAATACTCAGGATTAAAAAACAAAGTTCTACTTCATTCAAATTTCCAATTTATGAGTCAATTTATCTAGGTAACATATGCAACCACTGCAAAATATTGGTAGATAAAACTGGTAGGAAAGGAAACTCAGAGCTCTGATCAAATGTGGAAAACAGAAGAGGCACACAACATGTTGAATCACAGACCTAAAGAAAGATTGTATTATTAGCCAAATAAAGAACTACCCCTCACAGAAGAAGAGAGCAAATAATTAGAGGACCCCAATTTAAGTCATTAACTGTTATCCCCTTATCTCCCAATTTTATATATTTCATGTGATTTCCCAGAACAGTGTGGACACAAGGTTCTCTATTTCTTTTACAGGAGTTGTTCCAGTCTTCATTAACACATAATGAGGCAGAAGTGCTGCTTACAGTTGAATGGTTACACCACCTCACCTGGAGTGAGGAGGGCCCAGATTTGAGTTCCTCTTACAGTAAATAATTTACACATTATGAATCGGGTCTAGAAGCTCATTATTCACTTAAGTATTCACTTAAGGAGCATGAATTGCAAGAGGAAGCCAGACCAAGGACATTAACTGTCATATATCATAGCACAGAATGTCATGACCATCAGGCAATAACCTTAGACATACAAAAACTTCTCCAAAAGAAGTTCTCCCTCACCTACCACATTCCTATTAAAATGTCACTTCTTCAACATATTACTGGTTTCTGATGAAAAGACTGTTCAATAAAAAAAAAAAAAAAAATATATATATACAGCCAAATCTAGCTCAGGATTCAAACCTGTTTTTTTGATCATGGCCAGATCTTGCAAAAACAGATCTAATATCTATCCATGTACAGTCAATATGTTAACACTATCACTTCCTAAAGTGACCTCTAAAGGAACCATGTATGGTGCCATGAGTCTGCAAGGCCTGGGAATGGACAGGATGGAAATCTATCACAAGCCTTAGACAAGTGGCACCCTGGCACTTGCCCAGATTGTTGTTCCATGGCAGGGCAGAACTTAAAGATTTAGTAATCTTTTGTGTACTTTGACAAGTTATATTACACTACATGCATATGGGGCAGTCTATTAGTTCCATCCTTTTTAACCTTGGAAAAAAATTATAAGCTCTTTGACTTGTGTCACATGGACAGATCTTTCCTTACCCATAAAAAACCCAATAAGTCAAAGCAGCCCCCACAAAAAACCCAAAGTACCAACCCCCCAAAACCCCAACTTCTCTCATGCTTCCATTTATGGTCTTTTCAGATTTTCTCAGTGTGAAGACAACTTTCAGAGAAATGATGGTGACAGTAATCCTTCACCATGTCAAATCTTCTGACTAGTATATTTGAAAGAGCTGGAATAAAATATACTCACACATGCATTTATCAGATCAGAAGTGCAGATATTTCAGGAATCAAGTAATGTTTTCCCAGGCTGCTGTGCAATTTATGAAGCCATGCAAATGGGACAAATGCAGCTGCTCAAGGTCAAATGGCACTATTAGTTCGTGTGGAATACTGGGATAAAAATGCTTCCATTGCTTCCACTAGTGTGTCTGCATAAACAGAGACAACAGTTGACACAGAGATGCCCAAGGAATTACCTATGTGACACCAGGTTTTGTGCTCCCGCAGCAGAATTAGAGTGTAGGTTATATAGGTACTGTATTACACCAAAGAAATGAAGGAAACAATACATGTAACAAAACATTTTTGCTAACCAATCACAAGATAAAAATACCAGTTATCCTTTATTCTGCCTGGGTACAATTTGGCATAGTTTCACTGAAGTCACAGGGCTGAGCTCAGTTTACCACTATGAATATAGATCATTGAAAAGAATGAAGTTATGCCATCTAATATTAAATTAATATTCTTTAACGACCACCGCATCTTCATAATTGAAGCAAAAATTCAGAGTAAGATCTTTTGCAGCCACAGTTTGAAAATACAGCAGAATATGAAGTATCTTTTGCAAATACCAAAAGATAATGTTTTAATCTGTGGCAATTTAGAAAACTTACGCTTTTAAACAGAAAAATATTTATATTTATATTTATATATGTTTGTATAAAATTAGCTTTATTGCTACATGAAATCACTTCTTGATTAACTAGAAAGTGCTGCTTAACTTTCTTCTCTTACCATTGCATTTCAAATATCTGGTACAAAATTAAGGTAGAGAGTAAGTTCTATGAAGGTAACACAATTTGAAAAAATCTCATAAATAAATACACAGAGTTAAGAACAGTTTTGTAGTTATTCAGCTACCATTTCTCAGGTTTTGTTTTAAGCCAGCTAACAAAGAAAGAGAGAAAGAGAGAAAGAGAGAAAGAGAGAAAGAAAAGAAAAGAAAAGAAAAGAAAAGAAAAGAAAAGAAAAGAAAAGAAAAGAAAAGAAAAGAAAAGAAAAGAAAAGAAAAGAAAAGAAAGAAAGAAAGAAAGAAAGAAAGAAAGAAAGAAAGAAAGAAAGAGAGAAAGAGAGAAAGAAAAAGAAAGGAGAGAAGGAGGAGAGGAGGAGAGGAGGAGAGGAGGAGAGGAGGAGAGGAGGAGAGGAGGAAGGAAGGAAGGAAGGAAGGAAGGAAGGAAGGAAGGAAGGAAGGAAGGAAGGAAGGAAGGAAGGAAGGAAGGAAGGAAGGAAGGAAGGAAGGAAGGAAGGAAGGAAGGAAGGAAGGAAGGAAGGAAGGAAGGAAGGAAGGAAGGAAGGAAGGAAGGAAGGAAGGAAGGAAGGAAGGAAGGAAGGAAGGAAGGAAGGAAGGAAGGAAGGAAGGAAGGAAGGAAGGAAGGAAGGAAGGAAGAAGGAAGGAAGGAAGGAAGGAAGGAAGGAAGGAAGGAAGGAAGGAAGGAAGGAAGGAAGGAAGGAAGGAAGGAAGGAAGGAAGGAAGGAAGGAAGGAAGGAAGGAAGGAAGGAAGGAAGGAAGGAAGGAAGGAAGGAAGGAAGGAAGGAAGGAAGGAAGGAAGGAAGGAAGGAAGGAAGGAAGGAAGGAAGGAAGGAAGGAAGGAAGGAAGGAAGGAAGGATCGAGGAAGGAAAGGACATGAAAGAAAGAAAGGAAGGAAGAAAGCAAGGATGCAAGGAAGCAAGGAAGGAAGCAAGATGCTCCAAAATTAGGTATTTCCTCTCTCTTTTCCTTCTTTTTCAATTTTCTCCTATAATTACAGAGCTCTCTAAGGTACAAACAGATGAATTATGATGGATATGGAAAATTTTGTTTGCCCATAAGACATTGTAGTTGTTATCTTAAATGTATAAACTTCCAACAATGTTTCAAAATTTTATCAATTTCTAGTAAGCTACATCTTTTCAAAAAGTAGGTTGAGTATGTGATGTACAGAAAATAAAAGCAGAGTGAAAGCCTGTCAATGTTTTCAGATGTCTATTCTTTTCAGTAATGCAAGCACTGCTGTTGGGCAAGTGTATACCAATGCTGCCAAGTGAAAGCCTAAGGTTTCCCAACAAAATGCCAAACTCAGCATGACTCTAACATTCATAAGAAAAGGATTTGGCAATCTCAGAATAATTTACATCTGTGAGATGCTTGTGAATCTACAGAGAAGTTCAAGGAAGTTCATACTTTAAGGACAATAAGTATGCTCTGAAAGGCGGCAGGAAGGTACTGCACGGTAAATCTGACACCAAGCCTATCTGATCTCACTGTATGCATCATGACATGCAGAATGACTCTGTACCACCAGCACAGCAAGTCTCGGCTCATTGCACGTGTGATGCAGCCAGTCTTCAGAACTTCCAAAATGGTTTCACTGTGTTGGCTCTGCATCTGGTTCTGAATGGATCTGGATGGGATATTAACAAACTCCTTGCAGACTCAACTTTGGGCCCTTATAGAAAGAGGAAAAATTCAGCAACATTGACTGAAACTGAGACCTCCACTTCATATATTGAATTGTTGTTTGGTTAAGTTGCTTCCAGCTCTACTTTTAAGGCGTTCTTCATGTTCTTCTACCAGGCATCCATGAATAGCATCTCCTTTGACTCCCCTTATCATTATCCTCCAGCTCTTAAGCCAATGGTGAAGATTACTTGATACTAGGTGTGAAGCTCCCAGTATTCCAGCTCAGAGAAGTCTACATGATCAATGACACAGACTGAGCTCTTCCTCTGCTTTTAACATTCCCAAGACCTATTCATACTCTGAGAGAGTATGATGCCCACACACACACTTGGAGTTTTCTCAGGTATCTTCTCTACTGTGCTTAAGCATTAGAAAAGGGCATATGAGCTTATCATTATTATCTCTTTTATTAAACTGAACCTAAGTGTTCACACAGGGAACAGGCCACCCATATGTCAGGAGCAGCAGAGACACAAAAGACATGCTCTTAAGATTAATTTTGTGAATCTTAATTAAGATCCAATATATGAAGAGGAATTTATGTCATTTAGGACTAAGTTTCATCCTCACTGAAGTTTCCAGTCACTGCCAAGGAAGCAGAAACTAGGATTATAACACTGAAAAGCTTTTATAGAAATGCTCCCCTCACCCATGTGTTCATGCAGTACTCTCCATCAGTATTTAATATTCAAACAAATAAACCCAAAAGCAACAAACCATATCCACAAACCGCTTTTAAATCAACGTGTTCATTCTCAACCTTTCCAGATGCAAGAGGAAAGCATACAGCTCATCATCATATTAACTTCTCCCCAGTTGCACTTCAGGGCCCATTTCAGCTTCAGACTTTGAAGAAAACATTTGAGCATTTTTCTCCCACGTGCAACCATTTAAGTTTGGATAGACAACACACTTCTTTTTTCTAAAGGCTAAAAACTTCTTGAAGTCATGCTTCCATGTTCTGGTGGAGAGGATTACACACCACTTCACAAGAACACACACCCTGTTGGCAAGCACAGCAGAAAAATGACAGCTACACAAACACAGGCAAAATATACCCAGACAGTCACCAATTCTAAACCCTGGTTCTTCCAGAGAAACACTCATCCATTTCACACAGCTCCACCTCAAGTCAACCACCATCTACTGAACTCAAAGGATAAAGACAACTGATCCATCCTTCACGATCTACTGTAACTTTATGAGTTTCAGAGTTTGTTTGTGGCTTTAAACGATAAGATCTAGTTTCTGAACCAAAGTCTGTTTTTATTTTCCTGCTCTTATTTTTTAACTGTGAGGCTTACCAAGAATTGCAAACACCAGTTTTACATGAACTGCAGACTATTCAGGATTGTTCTGTGTATGCTTTTAGATCAATAGAGGTGTAATCTACAACCAATTGTACATAAAGGTATTTTGCAGACTATTATATAAATTCTCAAGTCAGAAGGTATTTTCCATTAAAAATGGAAAAAAATGCAATTAATTTAAACACAAACAAAACTACTTTTTGCACATTTTTAATGCAAAATATCATGTATCCATATTTTCCTGCACTGTTACTTAAAATATTTTCACGTAGTTCAAGAAAAAAGCATCAATTTAAAAAAAATATAGAGAGAAATCAAATATACAACAGTACTTCAGAATTTATACAGCCTGTCCTCTCAATGAATAGATTTTAACAAGGAAAAATATTCTAAGACAATACATATTTAAATGGCAGCTTCATGTGCATTTTTAAGAAGTGTACAGTCATATCTTGCCTGCTTACTGAGATCCTAACTTCACAATATATAAAAGACACATGAGTGGAAGCCTCCAATGATACATTCACTCACTGCACATACTGCTTACGCAACCTAAGAACCTGCTGGCTTAAAAACTTGGAAGATGTTGTAAAGAAAAGGATACATTAAAAGTTGTAAATAAAGGCAAGCTTCAAAATTATTTTAATCATATACAATCTCCATCAAAATTAGTGGGCCTCTATGAATTCTCTCCTGACAGAAGAAAAAGATAATCTCAAAACAAAAGTTAGCAAGTCTCCCCAGAAGCAGCACCAATTAATTTATTTTCTCATCATAGTGGAAGGAAAACACCCTCAGACCAGCCCATCACAACTGTTTCATCTAAACTCCTATAAGCACAGAACTAAGCTTGCTCCCCACTCAGGGCCAGTAAACACAGGTGAGGAACTAGGGAAGAAACCAGAGATAAAAAATGAAGTATGTTACTAATGCAGTTGAAAGTTTACAGGAAAAAGAAAGTCTACTATCAAGATTTAAAAAAGAAAAAGTTCCATTATGCAAGAGATAGGTGAGTGTAAACTTGATGGAGACTGAAATGCAATACATTTTCTCTTTTTTTAAAAAACATCTGTATAGCTTTGAATGAGGAAAAGCACTAAACCAGAAAAAAAGGACACAGAAAGAAACTGCTGGAAAATGCTGTGTAGTAACATTAAGCATAAAGACAAAGCATTATGAAGATCTTATTGCAGACCACTAAAATCCATTTAACTCCCCTACTTAGCAAGAGGTATGAAGTCACTGAGTGAAGCTGACACAGAAAAATACAGAACTCATGCCAAAGGATCTATTCCTCAAAACATTTCAAAGAAAGGCAAATGCTCACTTAACAGCTACCTGATAAAAATGGCACATTACAAGAAACAGCAGACATGATATATCCCAGAATGGAGAAAGACACTTCCCTGCCCCCAAGGCCCCCATCCAGAGTCTCCCCCTAAACTGGACCCAGCCAGTTATCCACTGGAGACTGAAAGGCCGGGAGCAGTATGGGTATATCTGACTTCTTGAACCCCAGGCATGGCTGCTCAGTCAAATGTTATCAACCTGATCTCCAAAGGGGTAAAAATGCAAAGAAAAATTAAACTCCCTACTCAAGAATGACAAGTAATGATAGGCAGATGGGGAAAGAAGGGAAACATTGCTCTCACTGAAATCATAAAGCTTTGAATCTGTACTTATCAGTCTCAGCCACTGGTTTCCAATTTTTTGGATCACAGACCTCTGTCAACCCTCTGAATTTCACACAGAGCACTCTGTGCTCTTATCATAAATTGTGTAATTAAGGCAAGATGGTTCCACAGACCAGATGCAGATGACTTACCACAGTTTTGCGACCACCAGCAGTTCACAGACCAGAGTTAACTGCCACCCAAATACAGCATTGGAGCACCGTGACTAGAATTTATTGGCAAAAAAAGATAACATTTCTAAAGGTATCTATGAACTTCACTAACCCTTGTCCTTTTTTCAAAATGTCTTCAGTTTTTGGAGCCTTAGACAATTAATGCTAATTAATAGATCAGACTTGTGTACTGGGGCTGGCAGGAGATTTGCAAAATTTTATCCTAAATATCTGTGTTGGAACATGCAAGGAAACTTCCTTGTTTTTTTAAGTTAGGATGGATTGTTCTTAAACATAGACATGCTGGCTGCTCCTCAAGAGGTACAAAACAAAACAAAAAAAAAAAGGAAAATCATAAATAATCTTTTTTATCCTGTTCTCTTTCAATATCTGTTCATATGTTATCAGAAAGGCTTTCTGGGATACCCCGAGTGATGCAAACCTCATCTGCTAATCCCTAGCAAACTACACGGCTCTGCTAAGCAGCATGGCACAGGACACAGGACAGACATATGAAGTGCTAAGCCAGGTATAAGCCATCTCAAGGCTCTAGCAGTCACCACTGTAACTCAAAGTCCAAAGAGCCTATTTAAGCACCACTAATCCTCTTAAGGCCGCTGCCTGAAGAGTGACAGCCCTGCACAAAATCTCTGTAATGCTGCTGGTGCTGCAGGCCAACCTCTGGCTGCCCCTGCTGTGCCTCTGCCCCTTGGGCACCTCGAGCACCGTCACCTCCTCCGGTCCCTTCCTGGCACCTTCTCAGGCAAATGCCCATGAACTGCTTCCACATGCAAGAGAAGCCTCCCTTCCTGTCCTCCACTTTGGCTACTGGTTTAAGCAAATGCTCTTACTCCTCTGATACTATGAACAAAATGCAGGATACTTGGAATTTTTGGTCTTTTATCTTAATTTTTTTGACATGATCTAATTACAGTCATTCAGTGGTGCCCTCTAATTATCAGTAGAAATGAATACTGAAAGATGACCCTTGTCTTCCACAATTCCCTCCCCTCTTCCCCCACTACCCTTCTCATGCCCTTTACAGAGTGTCTGTCCAGACTACACTTGTAACACATGAAGCCTTCTTTACATACACAGTAAGTAAAATATGGTGTATACAAGAGGTACCCATGATAAACCATTTACTAGAGCAAAAGAAAAAAGGTGATGGAACATATTTTAAAGGAGAAGGAAACTTTGGAAGATTGGTCTCACCAGAGTTTGAAAGGAAATAGCTTCTCTATGGGAAAAGATGACATCAGATTGCATGCTTATGTCTTGAAGTTTCCTACAGATATTTCCCATTTTTCCTCAGGGTTGCTTGTTTCATGCACAATTACTTGTCCAATATAGCCACTAAAGCAACATAGCACAAAGAGCTTCTTCTGTTCAACCAAAGATCAGTAACACTAAGTGTGCAAAGTCCAGTTTGGGTCACTCAGGGTGTTTTGCACTGCTAACACCACATTAACTCCTGCTAATTGGGAGGCTAAAAAATAGGGGGAGTACAAATGGCTGCCTGGCTCTAACCAGTTCTCTCATTCTTTATGCAAAAGCCATAAACTGACTATTTCATTTCTTCTAAGTTGCCTATTGTGACATTTATAAACAGGAACCTGGCAGCATGTCAATGGTGCAAACTGATTTCCTTTTCTAAATACAATTTAAAAAAGCAAATAAACAAGGTTATGCCTGCTAATGAAACATTATATGCCATGCTGGAGCTAGTTTTTCTCAAATGTATTCTCTAGAGCAGATGGAACACTAATAAACACAAAACAACAAACCCTCTTATAAAAAGCATGTTTAAAAGAAAATACATTCTACATAGAACTTTGTCTAAGGCAAAACTGGCTTATAACTGTAATGTTATCTCGGGGACAGAATTATAATCCCATTAGATTGCTGTAAACAAGGGAGCTTGCCATGCATTTCAAATGGAGAAGTGCTGCTAAGAAACACAAAAAGAAGAAAATAAATTTGCCAGGATACTTACTAGGTGTAATTCCTAAAGGCCTTAGTTGAAATCAAGGCCTTATTGTGATAAAACCTATACAGACACATTAATGGAGAACACTTGCCCACAAGCCTCAGAGTCCAGAGACAAACCAGGAAAGAGGAAAGAAGAAAAAGAGAATGTGATTTGTTCAGCCAAATATCAGCACTCAATGCAAAGCCTCTTTTCTCCCAGTCCAGTGCCTTGTCCTTTACTTTGCACTCCTTGCACCTAGTACTTATCTATGAATTGAGAAGATGAGAAAAGTTTAAATAAATATATAAAAAATCAAATAAACAGATAAGCTCTGCTTGAGTTTTTTCCAGCACTATCATTTCATATCTGTAAAACACAAAGTGCACATACTAAGTGGGCACTCAAAGAACCTTCTCAAAGTAGGTGCATGTCAACTTTTGCAGGACAAGCAATTCGACATCCAAAAGCAGCTGCCAGATCTGGAGGCCAGTCAGAGGGTAGTTGAAAACCTGGCTTTCCTTTCTTTATTGTAAGGAGTTTTGTTTTTATCCATTGTGAAACAGAAAGCTGGGAGGGAGGGGGAGGGCAGCAGTCCTCCAGGAATTGCTTTAAACAAGCCTTTGATACTGCTAACTGAAGGCACTAGGCTTTTCAACATTATGCAAACCATTTATAATCTGTTAATAGCAAATTCACAGAGACAGCACTTTGGCATCTAAATTTGTTGTATTTTATTTAAGGCTTCTTTGAAATTCTCATCACTGATTTCACTGGCATAAGTTATTGGCATCATGCATGAGTTACAGCCCTTGCTGTTGACTGCACTCAATGACCAGAACATTTTTTAGACAGAGCAGTTGGTGAAGAGAGCAAGGATGGTAGCAACAAAACAGCCAGTGATTTTCCATTCAGGCAGTTTCAAGCAGAAAACCAGCAGGTTTAACTTTTCTGCTAAGAAGTCAAGTGGAAATGCTGCTACCCTGGTAATAAAATGCTTCTCCTAAATATTCTGTAACTCCCAACCCACTGTGCCAGCTGTGTTGGGCCAGTCAGGCTAGTACTACATGGGCACTCAAACAAAAGGCTGGGAAAAGTCCAGGAGTGAAGGTTAATGGTGGTCTCAAAAAGAACCAGACAAACCATTTGCAAAATAACAAGAGATCATAGGTTTAACCAGTGAAGCGGGTTTTCAAGTGAGCTGGTAGGAAAATCATCTTGATTGGTGAAAATCATAAATGAATACGGAGATCAAGTTAATCAAGTCCGGATCCAGTCAAGTCAAATCAGTTAGTCAAGTCAGGATCAAGTTCATCCACCAGGTCTCCTTGGAAGCAATCACAAAGGCAATCATACAGTTTTGCAGGATCCATAATCGCTTCAACTTTATTTAGGTTGATGCTTTGGGAGAGGAGAGCTAGTTTAGTTTAGATCTTGAACTGAAAGAACTTAAATATAGTTAAGTACATCATTTGGAAGCATTCAGAGAAAAATTAATAATCTTTGTAGCCATAAGAGTTAAAAAAGGTAAGGTTTAGAAAGGCAAACAGAATGTCTACACCCAAGTCAAAAATGTTAGATACAATTCTAGTTGAAGGAAGTTCACTTCTGAGTACAGCAAGGACTACTGACAAAGAAAGATTACAAGAAAGTGCCCCCTGAATCCTCAAAGCTGGTAAGCAGTCTGGTTAAGGAGAAGCAGCCCTCCTCCACCTCTGCCTTAGTTTCAGCAAGTGACAGACAGGCAAGAGGAAAAAAAAAAAATAAGACTAGGAGAATAAATATGCTTGGAAGAAATATAAACCAATAGTGGTTCTTCTGCAGGAAACAGAGTTGACCATCCACCGATGAAGGCATGTGACTTGGTCTTAAACACAGATGGAGATCTCTGGAAGAGCTATTGTTAATGGGAAAAAGAACAAGTGAGCAAGCTAATATGGAACTTGGACATATAACTTCCCAGGGACAGCAGAAAAGATCAAAAATATAACTCCTTGGACAGAACAAATGTGTTCTGCAGGTCAAGTAGACTGGGAACTGCACAGACATCCTTTTCCTCACCCTGGTACAGATTTACTGCATGACTTTGATCAAATTACTTCACATTCTTTCGCCTTACATGTAAAACAGGACAAAGACCTTCAACATCTACACAGTGCTCAGAAGTGACGAGAAGAGAATAGCTTTTAGGGACAACACAATGTACCTAGGAAGGCAATGTAACAGTGGTGACAGAGCAGAAGAGGGTATTTTTGTAAGAGAAATCCACATGCTTTAGAGTAGCATGCATTTCAAACTCACAAAAATGACAAGAAATCATAATCAAGATGCTTCAACCAATACAGAAAATAGTTATATGAGGAATACTATTAGAAGAATTGTGAGACAAAAGAACAGTTATTTGGTAGCTGTAAACATGAGAGAAAGACATGTGACTCAGTAAAGGAAAATAATGACTGCATACTCAAGTCCAGAAAATCCAGACAGCATTGCAGGTTCTATTCTTCAGAAAAGGGGAGCTCATCATCTGCAGAAAATTGTATCCAATTAAAGGATTCCTGGCTGTACATCCAAATATGGGCATTAAAAATTGTGAGCCATTTCAGAAGAGTCGGGCTAAAAATCTTACTGAGGTTATATGGTGGTGGTGGCAGTGATGAAGGGAGTGAATTCTCAGTTGTAAAAGCGGGATATGTTTGGTTCAGCTTCTTTTCTGAGTGGAGGAAATGGAGAGAAAAACAAAGAAGCTGCACTATATTTGATAATGCTACCAGACAATCATCCAGATGTACACACTTCCAGTCACACTAATTAAATGTGGTGCGGAGCCATCCTGGGGAAATTACATACCATTCCTTTAGAGTACCACATGCTTCTGAAATGCCTTGGTGAAGTTCTCACTGCATCTGAGGAGCCACAATGCTCCTTTTCCTAAGTAAAAAATTATTCATTCTCCTGTATAATTGGTCCTCCTGATGTGACCCAGCCAGATAGATAACTTCATTCAAGGAGACAAAACATGATTCAGGCAGGAGTTTCAGCTAAGCCATGAATGAAACAGGCCAGGCAGGCATCCTTAGCAACAACCTAGCTGCACTTGGAGAGTGCAGCTAAGCCATGAATGAAACAGGCCAGGCAGGCATCCTTAGCAACAACCTAGCTGCACTTGGAGAACTCTTAATTCTGAGTGCTCTCTTCCACACAGCAGCTTTTGCCTAGAAAGTGGCTGTCAGTGGGATGTTTACAACCTAAGAAATGTGATACCTGAAAGCTGAAGAACAGAGAAGAGGGTCAGGAGTTCCAGCCTGGCACAAGTAGCATCACAATCCTGTTCTCAAGAGCAGCTAGCTCCGGGGTATCAGCATTAAAGAACAATATTACCCTTCAACCTTGAACACTGCTCATTTTAAACCAATCTAACTTACATTTTTAATACACAAGACTCAAAAAATAGCTACTGCAGGGTCCAGGAAATGCTACCTGGTTTTTCTTTATCACCAGAAGACAACAGAATGGACTTTGCTCTGGAAATCAATTGGATCACACTCTCTAAGCAAAAGGAAAGAGGTTTTCCAGTAAGATAGTGCTCAGAAGGTGATTCTGTGTATGTTTTAGCCTTTCTGCTAGTCATCTAGGAAAATTACAGTGGCAACTCCCTGACAGACAGTATTAAATATCACAGTCTTCACCATTCTTGTTGACTATATACAAAAAGGCAATGTGACCCCTGTATGATATTCTGAAAGCCATTTCTCAGCCATTTTCATAATGGAATGCTTGAACTCATTTCAAATGCTTGCTACAAATTTTCATTGTTGAAAACAAAGGCTGAAAAGCCAGAGCTCTTTGTGACTCAATGGAAGGTCTCCTTCAAAACACATCATCTCACATTTCTCACCTACAGCTGTGACCAGGTTTGCAAAGCTGAATCCAGTGAGTCTGGATTGCTAGAGCTGGCCCAGAATTTTGCTCAGCGTTTTCATTTTCAAAGAGCCAAACAAGAAAGCTGATAAGTTTGTCTGGATTCACTAACTGTGTCCCATGTAAAAAGACCAGAAATTTTAATTCTCTCAACAAGATTTATTAGGTAT
The DNA here is from genome assembly GCF_031753505.1 of Anomalospiza imberbis. NCBI lineage: Eukaryota > Metazoa > Chordata > Aves > Passeriformes > Viduidae > Anomalospiza > Anomalospiza imberbis. The sequence continues at coordinate 117,961,957 of NC_089681.1, forward strand.
TGGCAGGGATGCATATGGAAGTTTAGCATCCAGAGAAAAACTATTTAACAGAGAAAGACAGAAAAGAAAAGTAAACTCAATGAAGTTCAAAGCAAAACCATAAAGAATAAAGATTTGTGGGATAGTAGAGAATATACATTGTTGCTCTGTTAGATTATATGCTTTAAGGCATAAATATGATAGTCTGAATTTTAATGAGATATGGTGAAGTCTGTGATGTAGGGAGTCCAAAATGATTATTCTTTCTTCAAAAACGACACACAATGTACTACCCTACAATACTTGGTCTGTCTCTTCTTACAGTAAACATTGCTAATGCTCCTGGAGAGGGGCTGACCTTGCCAGCCAATTACATTATGCTAATTTGTCTGTTACTATAACTCCTACAGAGGCATTCACAGCTCAGAGCAGGACAGAGATTTATATTGTCTCTTCCAAGCTGCAGACTGTAGACGTTAATCTGTCTCTCTTCCTTCCAGTTACAACTCCACATGGCAATATCTACATGCAGTGCCACTGTACATTGAAAGAGACAGTTATTGCCAGCTTTATTCAACTTAGAAGACAAGCCGTGGTCCTACTTTGCCCTTTTAATAAGTGTCACTCTATCTCAGAAAGCATATGCTTGGCAACAGCTGTTTTCCTATGAAAACATATGGTTTCTCATATGCTTTTGAAAACACCACAGGAATGTATTTGCTTGCTAGATGCTAGTGCTGTGTCTCTACATGCAGCAACAAAATCATTGAAAGGAACTGAATACTTTCTATGTTATACTCATGTGTTGTAAAAATATCTGTTGTTTTAAAGCAAAAAAAAAAATCATCCAGCTGAAAAGATTTAATGTCAAAATAAGTCTCATAATTTAGAAGTTATGTGTCGTACAGTATTATTTGAAGATGGGATCCAAACATGAGTCTTCTGCAGACATATTGCAAGTAGCATGCTTCATGCAAGCAGTTTATAGTCCATGCTCCTATAGTCCATGAAAACAAAAGCTGGTGAGACCTGCCTCTTCTAGCTGCTGGAAAGCTCAGAGGCTTCCCTAGCTTCTTTCAGCTGAGATATGATAAACAGAGTATCAAAAACAATTGAGTCACAGCAGCTTATAACAAACTACTGTCCTTCAAGTAAACCGCAGTATTGACCTTTACATGCTTCTTTCTCTGCCTTCATAATATTTAGGGCAAGCTAAGAGTATCCACACAGCCAGTCACATGTCAGAGGAGGTAGAAAGCAGCTGATTTGTTGGGCTACTTTAACTCAGATGTGCTCAGTCTAGGGTCAGGTTAAACTGAAAGCTAAATATTTGGGTAAATAAAGGTTCTGGCTGTGGTTTTGAAACCTATTTCAACATCAGCTGACACAGAAACTGACATAAATATGCAGAAAGTTTTCCAAGTGTTAGAAAGACAGGGAGGTTACAGATTGGCAGGAAAACAAGAAAAATGCTAAAACATAGCTTATGACAAGGTCTTACAGAAATTTCCCTTTGGCACTGAAAATAATTCCACTGGAATATTTGTAAAAAAGAAAGAAAAAAATATATTCAAGTTAGTTCATGCTGTAACACCAACAAAATGAGGAAAACCATCACATTTTACTTCCAGACCTCTGAACACAGCAGTATCTAGGTGGTATTCAAGTACTTCTCATGTAACTGAAAAAATTTTACACCTGTGTGTTGATGGCAGTTAAGCACAGGGTCACACCAAAAAAATCCCCTGTCACACTGAAATGTTAATATTTTATTACCTATTAACACTGAGGGGGCACACAGAAGTCCACACAAATCTGTATCACTGACTTTACAATTTCCAGCAGATCATGTTGCAGTGCCGCCTGCAGTTAAGGCCCTGAGCCACAGGCTGGCTTTTAAGGTGCTTAAGCACACGATGCAAAGAGGTCAGGAAAGCAAATGAACGGCAAGAACTGGTGAAACTCCTGTGACAGCTTGAGGTATGGCCCTCAGGCATCTGGTGGGCCCCCTTCCATGGGTTATGATTCCCTCCTGGCAGTCTGTGAAAGGTAACACTTGCCTGGTGGGCACACAGGTCACTACGAGGATCCAGCGTTTTGCAAACTACTGGCAGATGTGCAATAAACCCACATTGACCTTCTTTCTAAAAGCAAGCAGCAACCAAAGATTTATTAATATGCCCTGGGCATAGGAGATGTAAGAAAACAGGTTGATTTCTTGTGTAACTCTTTCTACCATCTAGGAACTAATGCACCAGGGACAAAAATAAAAAGCCCTCAGAGGAAACTAATACAGGATGTCTCACTGGAAACACAATGGTCTTAAAATGATACAAGCCAAGGGAATAGAAATACACCCTTACCTGACTAAAAAAATCTTTTGTAGTTATCAAATAGAGATATAACCTTGTTCATCTGGTTAGACACTACAAGGAAATTGTGAAACCAACTTTCAATAAAACCTTCTTAATAGTGCCCAGAGCTCTCAGTCCCAGAAGGTAACTGAGAACATCCTTTACCTAAGGTGACTCTTAAAAGCTCAAATGAATAGGAAGGTCAAAAAGCCAGGAGTTTGTGTCATTGAGACAAACAGTTTGTGTGTTGCACTGGTCGTATCTGCTACAGAACAAAAGTATCCACCATGAAATCATATTTGCTTCTTTTTCTGTTCACATATTCAGAAGGAAAGAAGGGAAAAAAAGAATAAAATCAGGTATAGGCTGTCATTCAGGGTTTCTAATCCTGACAAAACAATACAGTAACATGCTCCTGTTTGACCTCTATTTGATATCCATAATTCCAGTTCTTCACCAGAAAAAGAAGAGGTTGATTTACTAATGCATGTCCAGTCTTTCCAAATGTATCCAATAGCTTTGTGCAACAACAGCTATTTTCATAAAGCACAATGGTGTGAAAAGACTTAAATGTACATACAGTAAAAATGAAATCAACTGCTTGATGTATCATTCATCACATACCAAATAAAAATTAATTAAAATATGTGTAGAATTATACTGTTAACCTGCATTTCTCTTCAGAATCAGAACTGGCTTTTCCATGAAGCCAGTTAATTTGCTCATAATGATCAACACATGATATATCTCTGAAGATCCAAAATTAAATTTTCTACTCATTTTCCAGCTGATGAACAAAAGGAAACTGCTCTTCCTGCATAATTAAGTTAGCTTATACTCCTATCATGAACAGTCTATACGAGGCTGTATCTGTACCAGCAATGTGACAAATTCTCATTGACCTTGTTATGCATGTAGAAAAAAAATATTTTAAAAAAACCATTGAAAATCACACTACATATTCCAGAAAAAAATTGCCTCAAAATGTATATTCCATTTCAGCAATTTGCCAATTCAGCAAAAATGTCCTCACACAAGAGGTGATCTAAAATTATTTTACATACAGATATTCATTGTATTAAGCAATATTTTCAAAATATGTAGTAAAAAGAAGAGCCCAGTGTGAAAATACATTGAGGTTTAAGCTTTCCAATCAGTTTAGTGGGTTTACGTGAGCAAAATTGTTCTCTTTGTGAAGTTTAATGAATTTCTCCACTGCAGGTGTAGTTCTGGTTATTACTTTATCAACAATTAATGGCAGATGCTTATCTGCTTGACAGGAGAAGGAGCATTTAAAATTACCAGAGTACCACATTGCTTTACGTCCCAGAAAGGGTGAGGGTGTGTAGCTGGCAGAGTTCATGGAAGTGACAGGGATCCAATTCAGACAATGTCTGTACAGACATCACTGCAGGTTCCTTGGTTGCTCAGCTCTTTCACACTGTATTAATAGTCTTTGAATGCATCAACTCTGGAACAAGCAGAATTATTTTTTTATTTTCCTGGAAAACATGTTGTGGTATTAGGTTAGTAATTTAATCTTGTTGGCAATATAATAGTTATGGCATAATCCCTCATGTTGTAAAAGTAATTGCCATAATCATAAGCTACATTAAATTATTTCTTTTTCTACGCTGCAGCTGCAGTGGTTTCCCACTCCCAACCTGTTGTCCTGTTGCTGACAAGACAAGAAGGGGCAGAAAGCAGAGCTCACAAAACATTACTACATCACATCCCCTTCCCTTGCCTAATAGCAAGTGACTCCCCATCCCAGTTAATAAAGAGCTCCTTGTCCCTCCATTATGCAGTGTAATCTTTAAAAGATTACATTCTCATTTGGGAATGAGCCAAGAGCCAGTGGGAAATTCTCTAGTAAATTGGATAGGGAGACAACAATATGAAGGGCAGCTGGATGGAAGCACATTTTTTTCAGGGCATTCCTATTCCTGGGGCCCTCTGGCATTGTTAGAGGTCCTGCAGTCTCGGCTTTTTTCACTGCTGTGTTTTCAGGATAATGCTATTCAACAAGGAGGGGATACAGATTAGCTGGTTTGAAGAAGGAATGTGAGGAAACTAATATTGAAAAGTAGGAAGAAAAGAAGAAGAAAGCCCAATTTCTTTTAAGTCTTACCACCTTACACAAAAACAAGGAAAGAACGCTTTGTTTTAAAACAATGTATTAAGTGTATCAACTTCAATAGCAAAAGATGCTTTTTTTCCTTACCTTACTGTCAACAGGAAGGCAATTTGAGCACTCAATCACTAACAGCATATTAAGTAGGATTTTGAAAGGAACATTTCCCTCACTGACTCTTTCTCCTTGCCTGCACCTTCCAACAGATGCATTTGCTCTGTGGAATCTACTTTGCACCCCACCCTACCTGTGATCCAGGATGGAGAAAACCACAACAACATAGGGCAGGCAGCCCTATTCCCTTTATCCCTTCACATGGAGGAACATAAGTGAATGACAAAGGCAACTGCATTTTTTGCTGCCTTTTTTCCTTTTTCTTCAGGGTTTTTTTTTGTGGGGTGGGATTTGGTTGGGTTGATTTGGTTGTAGGTAGGTTTTGGGTCATTTGTTTTTATTTGGTTTGGGCTTTTTGGTTTGTTTGGGTTTTTTTTTACATATATATACACTTTTATTGTTTTTTCAAATATTTCTCCATAAATCATGTAAATTTATGTATCTAGAATACTGGATATTTGGCTGATATTTATTTGGTCAGTGATGGCATACATATATTATCATCTTAGTACTGAATTTAGTTAGAAAATACAGAAATCTAAAAAAATAAAAGAAAGAGAAAGAAAGAAAGAAAGAAAGAAAGAAAGAAAGAAAGAAAGAAAGAAAGAAAGAAAGAAAGAAAGAAAGAAAGAAAGAAAGAAAGAAAGAAAGAAAGAAAGAAAGAAAGAAAGAAAGAAAGAAAGAAAGAAAGAAAGAAAGAAAGAAAGAAAGAAAGAAAGAAAGAAAAAGAAAGAAAAAGCTGTAACAAATGTCTTCTTATTTTTAAGTAGAGGACCTTTTCTATCTCTCCTAGAAAAATAAGTTTTTTATCATAACATGAAATTATGATCATTATTCCCTTTCATGTTACATAATTATTTATTAGGAAGAAGTAAAATAATAGTTCTCACAGAAGGGTAACAGAAAAATTTGGTTTACCCCTAAATTTCTGTTTATCCAAGTACAATTTTCTCCATCTGCAGGAGTCAACTAACAATAGTTACCTTTTGTTAATCCATGGGAGGCAGTAGTTAAAACACATTAAAATAGAGGATTGTTTGCAATTTAAAATCTTGGTGTTGGGAAGTCCTGATTCAGCAAACTATCTCTCTTCAGCAAACCCCTGCACACATGCTTGAAGTTAACCATATGTTTAAGAGCTATTGAAGTACATGGACTTTGGCCCCATTTCAGAAAATCAGTTATATACACATTTAACTGGCTGAGATGGATGAAGCAAAGAAAAGAAATTTGGATATAAGAGGTGCACCTGAAAAAGATTCCAACCACATAATAATCCACAAAATAAGAACTTATGTGCAGAGGTGTAACATGCGTAATAGTTTTCCTGGTTTTCCTGAAACATATATGTTGGCATTTAGATTTGCATGACTTTACTGAACTGGAAAAAAAAAAATAGCATAAATGGGAAAGAGCCATGGTTACTTTGTCATTACAGGAACAGGCCTTACACAGATGTATACTTCCCAAGGGACATACAAAGAGGTCTCAGAGATAAGACAGGAGTATGATGAGAGAAACAATACCTTAGAAAAGACTATAAAGAAAGAAGAAACATGAGTGCCCAGACTGACTTTCCTTTCCACTTTTTCAGGGAAAAGCTATTCTAATACCCAACATCAACTTAGCACCTTCATGTCTCCTCTTTTCTTGTACAGCCACATCCCTTGACATCTCATTTCAGTATTAAGCTGAGAAACTAATTCCATTTCCTTGGACTGGGGTTGGAAGGGACAATATGGACATGGTGGGGAGAAAAGCAAATTTTACTTTCCACGCTCCTCAATCTCTGCTCCCCAAGTTCTGCTAAGAAGTACATCACAGGAATATTTTGATATCCCACTTCTTAAAAAACAAAGAGCTGTCTTTTTAATGTCTGAGTGCTGATTTTTCACTGTCTCTCACTTGAACAACCTCATGATAGCCTCCCTCAGCTTTCTTCATGTCTTAGTATTATTTTTCTTCTTCTTCTGTGTGAATTTTCCTTTAAATTTTCCCCGCCAAGTCTGATCTGGGGTAGGAATACATCTTTTATACAAGTAAAAAAGAAAGGTACTTTTCTTGCTTTTATTTCTTGCCTCCTTTAGCAGCCCCTACTTTCTCGTCCTCCTTCTTCCTCTATAGGACATCAGGAAGGACTCTTCCAACAAAAAGAAGGAACGACTGGCAAGGTACTTTATTTTTATTTCTTCCTTGATAGAAGAAGGAAAGGTAGGGCTAGGACAAAAATCAGCTGCCAAAGCTTCTGCCCAGATCTGCAGACTGGGCATCTTTCACCTTTTCTTCTAGGTGTCATGTCTCAGTGTCAGTGACAAAGCCAAAAGCCAGCTTCCTTTCTGGGCCTGCTTTGAATTTCCTTAGGCTAAGTTCACAAAGAGGGAGGAAATACCACTACCCCACACAAATATCTCAGGTGAGGGAGGTAGGGGAGGAAGAGTATCTCTTAATGTAGGAGGGGAAGCCACGTTGGCCTCATGGACACATGGACACACACATACTTTAATCTCTGTTGAGAATGAGCTCAGAGACCTTCTCAACCAACTACCAACAGAGGACTTTTAAGATTTACTGAAAGCTGCTGTGGCTCTTACAAGCTCCACAGATTAGACTTCAGTCTTGTGCCTTAATGGTTTTTGTCACTGTTTCTTTTGCAGTTGTCTTTTATTTAGAATGGGAGTTTCTAACCTTCAGTAAAAAACACTGGTGCAAACTTACAACGAATGAAAAGGGAGAACACCAAGCTTGCATGACAAGGCAACAGATTTCCCTAAACACCACATTGTAAATATTTACTGAAGCTCAAAGAAAAAAAAATCAGCAAAATCTTCAGAGAACAAATTTCCAAATAAATAAATAGCATAAAGTCAAAAGGGGCACTAGTCATTTTATGGAATTCCAAAGAAAGAAAAAAAAAACTTTTCCAGGCTCACAATGATTTTCCTATCCACATTAAGCATAATTTTCTGTCAAGATTTCTGTTAATAACAGTATGCCAAAAAGGATCATTAGGCAGGAAAAAAGGGTCAGAGCAAGGGTAACAAAGATGAAAAGAAAACTGCTGAGAGTTCACCTCTGCTGTTTATTTTGAGGCACACTTAGGATTCAAGTCAGAGAGTCCTAATTGTATTCAAAGATTTAGTTCTCTAAAGAACATAAACAAAACTAGCAAGGGGTATCAGCCAGAATAAAGCTTTCTTCATAATCATAGAGTAAGGTCAGCTTTTGTTTGTTCTTTTATATGATAATCTCCACTCTTTTGTGTTGACACTCAAGTATTTTAAAATGGAGAAAATAAGTATCGGAAAACTAATGGCCTATTTCTGCAGGGGCAGCTCTTTTAGTGTGTTCTTATGTTTTCTAGCTTCTTTTGGATGTGCTTTCCCTACGAAGCATTTTAGAACTTTTACACCTCATCTAGGTTAGCATGCTCTGGTTAGCAGCTTGTATCCATTGAAAAGCAAGGCAATAATCCATCTAGGTTTAGGGCTTTTTCATAGAATTGATGCAGAGCTGTGTCAATTTTAATGTCATGCTATGGAGAGTGCATGTAGCTCTCTCCACTTTAGAGGATTAAAAGTGACCTCTCTTACCAAAATCAATAAGGGCAGCTTGCTGTGACTAATAGGTTGTAGAAATTCAAAAGAGACGGCTTGTAACACTGAGTTCATTCTCCCCGTGTCTCTCCCCACCCAGCCCCAGACTGGCTGGCAGAGCTGCACTTTGACATGTACATTCACATGGCAACCCGATGTCTTTTCCCTTCCCAGGGACCAGACCCAGCCACACACAGTTTACTCACATTTCAGGGAAGAAAAAAAGCTGATATTTATTCAATAATAGTGGGTTTGGCAACTTTTGTAGAGAAGCATGTGAGAGAGAAACCAGAATGAGGAAACAGTTGATATGTATAATTTTATAACATACCTCCCTAGTATGATTTTTAAAAGGCCTTGTTTTAGTGGGACATTAGTGGGACATTAACAAATACCCAGATACTTCACATCACATCGTGACCACAGTAGGTTTCTTTCTGGTCTCTGAACAAGGCCTTTCTCCCTTCAGATCTTTGCCTAGTTGTAATAGGTTAAAAATTTAAATTCCATTAAAGTCAATGAAACTGCCCCAGAGATGTATGAGGCTATACATCCCACTCCAGCGTTCATTAACTGCCATCACATATGACCAGTTGTTTTGGCTTATTTCACCTCTCCACTATTCCCTTCTTTACTCTGAAGTACATCAGATTTAAAAGTCAAATTTGTGCACTACTGGAAATGGGACATGCTACAGCATGCACACCACTGCACACAAACTCACTTTACAAATGAGTCTTCAGTTTTTCAGTTTCAGATTTTGTAAACCTAAAGAGCAGTAGCAACTCAGCTATGGATCTCCCACTTTATGGTGAAGGTACCCTTACTCTACTGGATGTCTCTGACTTCCAATTTATCCTGCTTGATGTACAAATTTTAAATCCTTATCCACAGTTCATAGCTTGTGGACATTTTCTCCACCTAACAATCACCATCATTGTCTTTATGCCAAAAAAACAAGACTTGCCTTAGGGGAGCAAGGGAGAAAAGAGGCTGAAGTTGTGGGAGGAACCCAACTGTAAAGGTTTAGGAGTCCCTAAGGAAGTTTATAAATAGTTGACTGCCATGTGCAACATGTGAAAGAAACCCAGTCAGCAAAAGAGCTGTTGCCGTTTTGAAATCTTCTAACTACATTTAGGCAGTAGACAGTGTTATAAATAATCAATAAATCAAGAAATTATTAGCATTTGAATTTTTGGCAAGATAATAAAATGTGTAGGGGTATAATCAGCAAATAATAGGAAAGATCTGCAAGCAAACCCACCAATTAATGATAAATAGGACTTGGCTCTGGATAACTTCACCAATGTGGATCTCATTAGATGGCTGTGGAATCTGTTCCTGCAGCAGCCCTCTCCGAGTGAGGGAAAGGTGAGGTAACCGAAATGTCAGCACACCCAACCCTCACAGTTCTTGGGCTCCAGGATTGTAACCACCTGGGCCAAAATGACAACCTTATGCTGCCGTGAAGGCCATGCCACGGTGCCCCAGTGTTTAACCAATATGTTTCCTTGCCTCAGCTTTCAGACAATTTCTCTGCAATCCCCTCTCAGCAAAGGAGACCAAAATCACTCAGCTTTGCTCTCTAGAGAGAAAGAATCCTTCTTTCCTCTTCTTACCTTGCTTTATTAACAGTGCCACTTATAGAGAGAAATGCCCCCAAGCAAGAAATATCACTTAAACAGATAAATAATTTGCACTTCAGGCAGGGGGAAGGGAGTGGAGAAAGAAACCCTGCCTTATTAGACTCGAAACAGACACACCATGTTAATACGAAGAATCAGCATATGGTTCTAATAGGCTTTCTAAAATGATTTATCAGCTGTGATTAAGCCCTTGACCAGCATGTCTATCTTCATAAATAAAGGAAAGTGCACCTTGCTCTGAAGTGTATCAGCAGTATCTTATTACCCACCCAACATAGAGACTGCAGCCCAGTCTGGGGAGCAAAGAGCTCATGTTTAATAGCAGAGCTTATGCTCTAAAGAGACTGCCAAGATTTAGGGGCTTTACCTAACAGATAGACTTATAAAAATGCCACTACAGGAAAGGTTTATCCCTTTTTCATGTGCCATCCAGTCTATGCTGCTGAAACCTGAACTGGTAACAAGGAAGCTGTGCCATTAAAAACATTCCAAGGAGGACCAAGGCAAAAGGCACAACTTTGCTGTGTTGCTGTGAAAAAAACGTTAGAATGAAATCAGATAGGCCTCCCTTTGTTGTGGGTAGCCAAAATACAGAAAACATAACAAACCTCCAAACATTACAAGAGGGTGACTCAGCTTCTTTTGGACAGAGACAATAATAAGAAGGAAGAAAGTGGACTGTCCTGACTGAGCTCTGAAGGATGATTCATCAGCTGGAATTCAGAAGAACATGGAAGGACGATGATTAGGGAGGTTTAGCCGAATCAAAAACTTATACCCTCAAGAATTGCCCTTCTGCATGACACAGGAACATATTGCTGGAAAAACATTCAGGTCTTCTCTTTGAATATGAGGATCTAAACCTATAAATCCACTCAAAAGTCCATTCAAGATAAGAGAATCCTGCCTGCCAGCAGAAGATAAGATGCTGTACCATCAGCAACAAGCCTAAATTAAAGCCTGTTCTTGTGAATATTTCTGCAAGGTCATGAACAGTTTTGTCCTGACAGCTTTCCTGTGCCATTATGCAGAAAGTGTCCCTTTTGTAGCACAGCCCAGTGTGGCAACAAAGTGCCTGCAGATAGATACGTGCTCAAAACAGGACTCACTGAAGCACCAACTGTGGAGCTGCCATCATACAAAATACAACAAACCACCACATGTCTACCATGAAATCTACAAAGGTTAAAAAGTTAAAATCCAGCAAGCCTACCCATCTGGAGAGAGGAGGAGAGCATTCTTCCTGTCTTTAGCAACACTGAACAACAGCTGATAAATCTTTAACACACATGGTCTGCGGGATGCCCTATGCTGAGACCAAGGAGATATGGAATCAATCCGAGGCTTTGCCACAGACTTCCTGTGCAATTTTCAGCATGTCACTTGAGCCCAGATCCTTTATGGTAGCTCTCTGATTTACTCCTGCTTTGTTTCAGTCAGAGCAAGGCACCAAAATATCTTTGAGGGAGTCTATGGATCTTCTGGGCCATGCTGCTAAAGAGATTTAGAAACCAAATGAGACAGAAAGCTGCTCTCTGGGCAGAATGGTGGAGAGGACCCAGATACCCTGCAATTCTCACTCCACATATGTGATTCCTGTGAGAGCTTGGTGTCACACTACAATGGAGCTCTGGAAGGAAATGTCCTCTGGAATCTGTTTTTTCACTTAGAAAATAAGAGACAGAGTATTTACCTTCTTCATAGGAATACTGCAAAAGTTAATTTAATTAAGAAAAAAAGGGGTGTTGCAAGCAAAAAAATGAACCCAAAAAGCAGATCAATAACCTGATGCAATTAATGCGTATGAAAACCCAGAATAACCCTCAGAAAAACTCTGATACAGAGTTACAGTGTATCTTTCCAGTACTTCAATGCATCGCCCAGAAAAAATGCTATGTGAGGATGCTTATATCTTCACAGATACAGATATTATATTTAGAGTATAGGAAGTATTATACTGAAACCTTGGAATGTGGGGTGAAATACTGGACTTTGAAATTTAGAGTTTTGAGCTATCACCTTGACAACAGCTTCAGTGATTGATAAAGTAACAGCTTGAAGTTATTAGAATTCATACAACAATGGTACTCTGGCCCTTAAGCACTGTATTAACATAAACAATTTCTAGTCTTACTAATTTCTAGTCTTACTTCGTGTCTACTATGACATACTGAGTATATAAGTTACTTAATCTCAGTGGGAAAATAAGAAATCAGAGGGCCCTTTGATTTAAAAAATATGGATGGTCTTACATCATGTTTAGACAAATGGAGGGAGACTGTACATTTGTGCATTTATGATAGCATAATTTTTTTAAAAAAATCAAAATAGTAAGCATTTAAACATAGGTCTTTCCTTCCATTGTACAGACTGTCAGACAATGAGTCAAGAGTGCTCCAGGAACAGGCTTATGAGTTTGTTGGTTTGTATTATTTCACAAGTGAAATTCAGCCCTTTCAGAGCACTTGCCTCTGAAACATCTACCAGCACACTGCTCTTCTCCAGGACCCTACTGCAGTTTCAGAGTACTTACAAGGGAAAACTGGGGCTAATTTGTCACCCATCACCCAAGCCAACCACCAAAATGAACACTTAATCCTTGTTCTTTCACCAAGGGAGTGGATTGCCAGCATTACCCCATAGCCTATTAGTATTACAATATAGGCCTCTAAAACCCAAACACTTACACAATGTGCTTTATCAGCATATAAATATTTTTTTCTTCTCATATAAGGGTACATATGACCCCATACATATCACCCTTTCCTGGCTAAGGGTGATTTACTGCACTGCTAGTTTCAGCTGCTGTAATGTCAACTATTAAATACAGGCAAAATCCATTATGATTTTTCTGTATTACTTTTCAGAAGAGGGGAAAACCTATGGGCTAGATACGCATTGCATGAAATTTAAGCAAGATGTGGAAATTAAGCTGGTTTTTTTTCTCCAAACTATACTTCTTTAGAGACAGATTCTATCATTTCCAGCTTGCTTTGAATTATATAATCTTCCCTACACTCATAGGCTACAATACCAAACTATGACATTCAACAAATATTTGCAAGAAATTTCTTCTGGAGGTCAGAGAGTCACTGAGTTCAGCATGAAATAGTGACATGCTGTAAGCTAGATAAAGCATTTTATCTACTTTCTTATACACAGAAATATATATAAGGTAGAAGGAGATCCTAGAAGGTACAAACCAAATATATATCTTTCAAACGCACATCAGACCGTAGTATCATCCCTTGTTTAACACAACTAAACTGAATACTCAGGCTTTTTATTCCTTCTGCAGACTGAAATTGTTTAACCCTTAAAGGCTTTGTATTTGGTTTTGTTCTTCTTCTTTACTGGACTACTTCAATTTGCTGATGCTTTTCTAGCGGTGGGGTGCCTGCCTTAGGATAGTATACTTAGAGCAGGAACATTAGGCCATGTAGAGGACTAAAGAGCTTCCTGAACTGACACTGAGCAATACACATTACAACCAAGCTGAAATTGAGAATAGCCATTTCACTGCCTTATTTGCATAATTTATACATTATCTGAACCAGCACTGAACACTGCTGAGAAGATTTCAAAGTTTCAGGATAAGTCTTAGGAAGTGATGCACCCAAACTCTAGCATAGGCAGAATATGATTTTAAACATGTCCTTATGTCAAAAATATTCAGCTCACAATTTGTAAATGCTATTTGATGCAATATTCTACTTGCTACAATCAGTTTATTTCCACTTTTTCTCATTTCACACATGGACATCAGGCTAGATGCATTTCAATGAAGTGGCTCCACTAAGTTATTCAGAAACAGACCCTGACTCTTCCCATTTCTGACATTATCCTCTAAGCCCCAACTCAATGTTCAAAACAAGATGTGACAACAGGGCCTATCCAGTAGCAGCAAAGGTCATGTGTTTGCAATTACAACCCACTGCAAATGCTTTGAATACCTAATGTTCCAAGCAGTGTAAGCCTAAAACCTGCAGCCAGTGGGCTAAAATGGCCATGTAATCTGCCAGCACTACCTGCCTTGTTGAGTTAGGTTGCAAGTTCTGTCTGGGTCTGAGCTGTCAATTGCTGTCTGCCTCAAGTTCCCAAGAACTTTAACATTTACATTTTTCCAAGTAGAAATATAGTATAGGTATGCTTTTGCCTGTGCTAATTTTGGTGGTGAATTTGGGAGGTAGGACACTTGTGTCGGAAAGAGTGCCGTCAAGAGGATGGAAAAAGCTTCTTTCTCACATGCTTATCCATATGCTTATTGCTGATCTGTAGCATCCCTTGCATTTAGGGAGCAGGTCTTTCTCAAGGAGAGACTTCCAGCTAATAAAGGATGGTATAAACAGCAGACAAGCCAAAACCAACAGACAAACTCACTTCCATTTATAGCTTTATTTTTCTCAGTTCAGGTTCTGGAGGTCATCATCATCATTATTGTTCCTTGAGTCCCCTCAGTCCCCAAGCAAAGGCTAATCCACATACATTGTCAGAGGTGGTCCTTGACAGATGATCTTAGAACCATAAGGCATACCAAGTAAGGGAGGCATAAAGAGATACTTCTTCCACTTTAACACATGAGCAACTGTGGCAGAAGGATGTCAAGTGATTTATTCCTGGATAAGAAGCTGGGATATTAGTGTAAGTGCTTTCCATTCAATAATACCTTTACAAAAATGGTACACATGGTGTTCCCAAACCCATGCACTCAGAGCTTCACTAATTTGGAAAGTCACCAGTCTGCATAACCAGCTTCATCACAACAAATTCTCATGGATTATCCATGGGCACCCACCCAGAAAACTTTAAAAAAAAAAAAGAAAGAAAGAAAGAAAAAAAGGCAGCTACTTGAACTTTATCCTCTGACTTTTCAAAGTATGATTCTCAAGGAGCAAAAAAAGCCAATGAGAAATGAAAGTGTTTTTCTGTTACAAGATTTCAGTGTCAAGCTGTGCGCTAAGCTGCAGTGATACACTAAAATAAACAAAACTGTTTCTTTCAGAGTCCAGAGAAATTAATATGACCAAAAATATTTTTGGAAGACTTTTCTGTGCAGTGAGTAAGATTTTCATGCAGTTAACCTTAGTCTCCATGTGTTGGTAGGTCCATTAGGCCAACACTACATCAAACTCATATTCCAGGGATAGGCTGTTAGAAGCATTTCCTTAGGGACAGCTGCAGCCCAAGGAATCTCCTTCTGTCTTGGCCTTTGTCTCTTGCATTTGTGCAAAGCCCTACTGGGGCCTGCTTCAGATTCCTATCTGACAGTCAGTCAGTAATGTAAGAATGAACATACAGCAGACTAATTGGAAACACAGAGCAAATGTTACAGGTTAGCCAGCTAGTGGAACTTATGCCCCGTTTTTTTCCTTTCCTTTTTCTTCTTTCTTCACCCCATTGTTTTTGAGGTGTTTTTTGTTTTGTTTTTTTTATTTATTTCCCACCCCCATGATCATTTATTTGCTCTCTGGAGATCACCAATGGCAGCTGCAGGGGTTGGTAGGAGGGCAGAATAAGACTTCCAGAGACTGCTAAACAGCTGGAATTATCAGGTAACTTGATGCCCATGTCTAGGTTTTAATCAGATTTTGCAACTATCCCTCGCAAACTGAAATCTCTCTGCAACATCAAGCACTGCAGTCTGGGGCTAACTGCACTCAGGTCTACCTCAGAAGATTTCTCCTGTTCTCCTACTCCTGCAAAATAAACATCAGGCACAGAGAACAACTTAGAAATCCTATAATGGACAAAGAAATAGGATTGTACAGAAATGTTCTCCCTGATTCTAAGACTCCCCTCAGCAGAACCTAAACCACAAATTTTTTAACAAGTCTAAAATTAGACACATTTATCTCAATACATGACTGTTTCCTAACATTTGTCCAATACACAAAGCTGTGTGGGTCAGTCTGTGCTATTTTCCCAATACTTGACCAAAATTTGAACTCTCTCCCATTTGGACACTCTTATTCCTTGCTCAGCATACCATGACACAGCCTCTCCTCCTCTATCTGTCCCAGTCTTGTTCCTTATGAACCACAAATAAACCATACCTAGACTCACTTCCTTGTAAGCCAAAACCAAGCTGCTCCTGGACTCCCTTCTCTTTCTCCAAGCCTCCTCTCCTGTTCTGCACCTCAGAAGGCAGCTATTTTCTTGCTGGCCTCTCTAGTGCATTAAGCTCTTTTGCCATTCTTAGAAAATTTTAACAGCACTTTAGGGTCCCTGAAAACACTCTTAACTATCTTTGGTACAGGAGTACACTTATATACAAGGTGGCTTATATAATTCAACCTAAAGTTCAGAATACTGACAAAATAACTTTAGAATAAACTAAAAGAATACTAATTGAAAATGGGATATGTTATCTACTAGGTGTTTCAAGTCAAAGTTTCCCAGCTCAACTTGAATGCTTTATGAGAAATACAGAAACACAATAAAGCTGGTATTGATGATTAATAAATCCAAGGGCCCATTGTATTGTGGAGGAATTAAAAAATAGAAAAGGAAAAATATTTTGCTCTTAAGTAAATGCCCCTTCGTAAGCCAAATTTCCCTGTAAAGTATTTGAACCAGTTTGCAATCCTCACTTCAAAGATGATATAATTTTCCCAAGCCTCTCCCTCAAGAGGTGTGTGGTTTGTATTATAGTTCACTTAAAAGCAGAGACTTGGAATCAAACCCTGGCAAACACAGTTACCCTTTTTTTTATTATTTAATACTGGTTTTTTGTTGGTTTGGGTTTTCTATTTCTGTCAACTGCTTCAATAGTTTT
This sequence comes from Anomalospiza imberbis, assembly GCF_031753505.1. Lineage (NCBI taxonomy): Eukaryota > Metazoa > Chordata > Aves > Passeriformes > Viduidae > Anomalospiza > Anomalospiza imberbis. The sequence continues at coordinate 117,978,552 of NC_089681.1, forward strand.
AAAAATCGTGTCACAATTTATAGTGCCACCTAGTTTCTAACCAAAAGGTTACTACGAGGTAGTAGAGCTCAATCAGCTTTCGCACAGATGAAAGGATACTTCCTTTACCATTTCAGGGAATCAAAAGGGGAGGAAGGGCTTAGTGTGCTCACACTCACCCTTTTGTTGTTCTCTTCTTCTTGTGCCTTCCTGAACTCGTGCTCTAGGGAGCAGTCAATGTCGTTGAAGAGGCCGACTTCCTCACAGTTCTTCAGAAAGCGCGTTGGAGTGGGAGTCTGATCTGAGAACAAGACAAGAAATGATCGTTGGTGCTCAATATTAAAAGAAGAGGGAGACAATTAAATAGACTTCCAGGAAAAGAGAGGTTCTAACCAAAATTTTCTTTGCCTTCCCACCCCTACCTGCCACACCATCATTAAAAAAACCCACACAGCGCTGAATTTTGACGCTAAACGCTGCAGGCAGCCAGTGCTTGCCATCAACATCTGAAACCAGGCAGCAGTCATCATTTGGGCAAAAAGACAACAGCATGGGTTTTCCCAGGGCACATAACACAAGCATCTCCTCAACATGTGCAAATGGTCATTAGAACTGTCTATAAACCTTCAAAAATAGGCTCATGCAGAACAACACACAGTGCATCTCGTAATGCACATTTAGACCACAGCACACGTGTTAACTGATGTGGATACACACTAGTTAATGCCTTCAAGTGCTCAAAAACCCCCTCAAACATACACATACTTAGCAAAAAAGGTAGCCATGGCAAGAAGTTTTGCTTCCAACACAATTTTTGAAGGAAGAGTTAAACAACATTTAGAAAAGCTATGAAAAATGAAATTCTGGACATGAAGAAGCATCCTTTTGTGTTTTATACCTGAAAGTGTTGATAATACATGCAAAGCTATTAAATTTGGAGTCAAAAACATTTCAATGCCTTCATCTCCAGGATTTTTCTGCCCTCTCAGAATTAATACAAGAAGGGCAGTAGTGTCTTTAATGCCACAGGCAGGAGGAAAAATACAAGGTTTTCTGACACTTTTTCAAAAACCTGCAAGACAGACAAACAAAATTGCCATGCAGACTTAGTTTCAGTGATTTCAGTTTCTTTCGTCAGGAAATGAAAAATCAAGCCCAAATTTGGGAAGCAAAGACTCCCTAAAGCACAGGTCTGAGGCACTTCTATTCATTCTAAGTCTAGTTCTTAATTATTCCACCTTGGCTCCTTCTTCCCAAGGTTCTGTCAGAGCTCGAGATGCTTTGTACCTGATTTTACAGAAAGATTGGACTCATTTTGTTAAAAAATAATCTTCAGCATAGTCCTTGACTACTACCTATTGTTTGTATTTCATTATTTAAATAATGAAAACTCAATCATATTGAACCCTGTTGCCCATATTAGGTCAATTCTGACCTCAGAAAAAGGCTTCCCACTTCAACAAGGGAAAAATTGCCTTCTTGCACCTAGCTAAACTGGGTCAAGTTCTAATATTACCCCCTTACAGCAAACAGTTAGCTAACACCATTAATTTTACATGATCAGGATAGAAATGCACATCAACCCCTAATTAAGCAGTACAAAAGCAAGGTACAGAAAAGAAAACGCAGTTTTCACTTAGAAACTAAGGAAGAGGATCAGCCTCCTCCATTATAAAGCCAGGAGAAGCCAATTTCCACCTGTATCAAGCATGGTCCTCCAGGTTTGACTTTCTCAGGTAATCCAAGGGCAAAGACACTCATTTCCATTTATATTTCTGATGGAACATCAGAATGAAAGTCCTTAATGTTCAAATTCTTTTTTCATTCCTTTTGGCTTGAGCATCCTACTTGGGAGCTTAAAGGAAACAAACTTCAAGTATTTGGGAATGCACACTTCTTTATCTATTAGCTTTCACAGCTATCTATTGTATTACCAGAGTGAGAAACTAAACTTTCTAAGAACCCTGCAAGAACTCAGCATAAGGAGATGAGTCAACAAGGTGCTGGCATCAATGGGAGCTGAGGATACTCATCACTTTACAGGTCCATATCCTAAGTAAGAAGCACCAAACAAATCTCTTAAGTCACCTCATTAAACTCAGTAGATTTACACCAGGGTTGGTTTTGGCCCTTGGACTGAAGCTTGTGCTGGAAATGAATGGCACTAAAGTGCAGGAGAAATACATTTAATTTCCAAAAAGGATTAAATGCTACTTTAGTGAACAACACCATTGCTTTGTAGAAAACCAAAGACAATTGTTGCTAAGCCTTCCTGGACACAAAGGGCACATTAGTATTGGAATGTGAGGAAAACAGAGGAAATGTTTTATTGTTAGAAGTGATATATCCATATCAAATAAGCAAGGTATCAATTTCATGGCCAAAATGAGAAACTATGGTTTCATAAAGAAGTAGATGCCACTACTTTCACTAGAATGAAAAATTCTGTGTTTCTTCAGAGTTGTTTGGGCCCAGAACCGACCAAAAGGAAAAAAAAAGTTATCCATTGAAGTAAATCCATTTTTAACAGTGAAAAATAGCAAGCCAGAGCAAGAATGTGACTTCAAAATCACAAGGGTCTCAATGGTTTCCTTTCTCTGCTCATGCTGAAGATCTGTCTTCTGCACCACAAGATAGCCAACGGTGTTGCCTACAGTAGAACTTTCCAATTAACTATTTTAATATCTCAAAAGATCAAAACTGATAATGACACTGTTTACACCACCTATATATCAAGATGGTAATCTTATTTTATTACCTCAGTCTCCCCATACTGCTACTGTAGTTCCTATGTTCCAGAAATCAGACTGGCAGGAATTCACAAGAAGATTTTTGTTAAAAGACAGCCCCTCGTTTCTCCCAACTGAGGAAGGAGCACCACCAACCAGCCAGCCTAAGCTTCATCCACAGACCTCCTGGAAGTCAGCTCAGCCAGATGTAAAACAAGACCTGCCTTCCTAGTTCTAATACTTCACCCTTCAACATTCACAGAAACCAGAAGGCCACAAAACTTCTGTCTGTGTGAGAGCAGAACTGATAAAGATCCGGACTTTAAAATGTTGAGATTTTGTGTAGCAAAGTAGTTACACTGCACATACACTGCACTCATTGATTGGTCCCAGGATTTCAAGGCTACCAAATCTAACAAGCTTGATTTGCACCTGAGCAACCAACTATTTTGCCTCTGCTAAACACCAGTTCTCCTTTAGGATGTGGGCAAAATAGTAGAAGAAATTGCTCTCAACACCACAGAAATTCTTTTACCTAGATTAGGCAAGCCTTTGTGTTTTAATTGGGAGGAGTATCACAAAGGAGACACTAGCACAAGCTACAAAATCATGTCTCCCAGAATTAATAAAATATTCCTAATTCTCAGCACTTAAAAATGCATTAATAGTTCCAAGAGCTTGTGCCTGACCTCATTGTTCCCCGTTGGTACAAACAAAGCTTTTGTTGCTATCACCAGCGCCCACAACTATTGCAGACTCACTGAGAACAGGGCTCTGATTTGTTGCACTTCAGCAACTGGATGAGCCAGACCCATTTGGACCAAAACTCAGACAGAGCCAGCACCACTCTCAGCATTCCTGCTGAGGACACACGTTATATAGGAAGCTGTTCTGCAGGCCCACTGCTATTCACACAGCCCAGGACTCTAATATTAGTCACAAACTGTATTTTGTATTGGCAGCTTGGGATACAGGATTATCTAGGTTAACGCAAGATACTGATCAGCTATACCAACCCAGACACATCGTTCCACATGTAAAAATCTTTCCATCATCAATTAGTTCCACCCTCTAGAACTAGTTTACTGTCCTTTGAGGCATCTACCTCTAGCCATCTATCCCTTCAAAGGTAAACTTGTCATCTGATAATAACTTAGGAATTTTTTCCTACCTCAACTTCATCACCAGCTTAAACACAGACTATGTCAAGCTTCAGACTAGGCAATGAAAATATTGTTCAGCCTATTATTCAGGGGAATAATCAGCCTCTCTGATGACACAGTCATGACCAGAAAGGCTGCAAGAAACTTTAAGTTTAAATAAGCCTCAAAAAAGTAAATGGACAATATATAAACCTCAGAGCAAGCTCAAATTATCTCACCTGTGCAGATCCTAAGTTAACCTACTATATCTTACAGGAAGGGATTTCAGATGCACTCAGCAATCATATTCAGACCAGAATTTCACATACTGTGTATATTTTGGTTGCTGACTTTTGAAAACCTGTCCTCAATGTCTGAAGTGATACCTGATTTTTCAGACTCATAAAAAATATATGTGGTAAGGTAATGGGGAACTTGAAGTCTTCAATAAAGTCAAAAGGTTCCATTATGTACTCACAATATTTGGCAATGCATGGCAATGCAATATTGTTTGTTTGGGGGTGTGGGGATTGAAATAATACTCTGAGAAAGGACACTCAGTCTCAATACATTGTTTTCAAAACAACAGCTCAGGAAATAAAATATTCGCTTGCTATACAGAAACTTACTTGATTTATCCAGAATGTGTTTTTTAAAATTACCTTGAATTCCTTAGTTTCATCCCACAAAACACAAAAGGAAACTTTAAAGCATGCTACCAGTTTAAAAAAAGCCCTAGAGAACCAAAGGACGCTTATTTGAAACAAGCTTTCATTTTGCGAAAAAAAAAAAAAATTCTGATTTGGTAAAAGATACCTAACAGCACAGCTCTAAAGTGTGTAACTTGATTCTTCATTTTTCTTTCAAAAAAAAAATTGTTTAGTCTGATGTGCAATAATAATAGACATTTGGCTTGTTCAGCTGTGGGCTCTGTTGAAGTTACACACTTACCCTTGTTGTACTTTCATACAATGATAACAAAGTCAGAGTAATGGGGCTAGCACAGAAATTTGAAGGGCTACCCATCAAGCAGCTACAGAGGAATGTCCTGAGAAGTTCAGAAAGGCTTCTTCATTGATTTCACAGGTTTCCACCCAAGTGCACTGAGGAGCTCAACATCATAATACAACAACAACCAGGTGGAGAAAGAGGAGAGGAAGAAGTGCAGTCAAACATAGGTGGTGAAACTACTCCCACCTAGATGAGGGCTACCAAGAACTTTACTGCCAAAATATGTGCCCTTTAAAGTACTGGTTGGATTTTCCTGGAGGGGCACATACTGGGTACAACTAATTTTTAAAGTCTTCTGGTCACTCTGAAACTGACCAGTAAATGTAAGAAAACATTTCATTTTATTTTTGATAAAGCAAGGGACACAGAAGCAAACAAGAAAACAAACTACAGTATGAGTCCTCATACCCAATCATTTTGCATGCCTCAAAATTCATGCCTAGATAAACCTCTCTGTGTAAACTACAAGGAGTAAAATATTAAGGCAACCAAGAGTGATGTAAAATTACCTCACTGGCACAGGCATTACTTGGGAAAAGGAATACCTTTGTACTACCCTTATTACAGGCACTTCTTCCATCTAGAGAAAACTGTTCCTACCTCCACAGTGGGCTTTATTATCAAAACTCTAGAGGATTTGGTTTCATTAAATAGAATGAGGAAGGAAAAAAGATTTCTATGTAGATAATCCCCAGCTCCCAAAGTTCAGTTCCACAGGGCTTTTATTATTTCCCTGGAGGAAGCAATCTATTCTACAGACATTAATATTTTGGTGTTTAAACACAAAAGCTTTGTCACACAATGCAATGTAGAGTTTCAAAGCAATGCAAACACTGTTCGCTCTGCACAACAGCAAAGAGCTGATATCTATTTCAGTCAATTTAACTATAAAGTTGCCTGCAATGGTGACTAGCATGCAAAACTTACATAAGATATCCTGTGTAATCTCAAATAGCTCTTTTTTAGCTGGAAAGATGGAAATAGAAAATATCAATGACTCTCTATCCATATTCTTAACAAGACTTTCTAATAAACAAAAATAAAATGCGTACAACAAAGAGGAACAAATAGCATTAATTTTAAAAGACAGAATTGTGTTGTCAAGTTGTGCAACAGAAGTATCACTTGCATTTTAGTGCAATGCCTCTAGTGGATTTTCCTTCCGTTCATACAGTGAGAGAACAGAAAGCTGTTTGTTGTACATGGGTATCTGGAGTTTCTGAATTGGTTCAAGGGATGGGTTCACCAGATTTAATATAACTTGTTCTTCTTAAGCCAGCATGAAAAAAATGGTAGGCTTTTGTGAAGCTAGTTGATAACTCAGAAGGTCCTGGAAAAATATACCTGATAAACCAGCACAGCACCAATTGTTGCAATCAGGTCATGCACCCTTGTTTATTAGACACTGACCCCACCTACATGACAACGTATAACTTCACATATAACATACCTTTACATCTCCCTTAGAAGCTTATATTTCAGACCCAAACATAGATTTCACACAAAAAAACAAGTTTCTTCTTCCCAAGTCATATTTTGCTTAGTTTCTAAGATGTACAAAACCAACAGTTTCACTGCCTACTTCCAGGAACAATTTATAAAAAACACGTTTAATGTGTATTAAATATTACTGATATTATAGTGAATCCAGACTGCGGATTAGGCTACTTCTGTAAACAGAGTAAATAATTCTAATGTCTACCTGAAAGCATACAGTATGTTACTTTTCATGGCTAATTGTTGATAATAATGTTAATACACTACAAATTAAAAGATAGTATACAACACACTGGAAAAAAATTAGAAAGTTTGACTTCTAGGCAGCTTAGGAGAAAGAGGGGCGGGGAAACTAACACTGCACCTGGCTTATTACAGGGCAATTGCTGCTGCAATTCTTTGAACCTACTGATGACAGGAACATTTTTTTCAAAAAGTCACATAAGCAAAAATGCAAAAAACAAGGAAGACATGAAGACAAATGTCTAAGAGAAAAGTCTGTCTCTTTTTCCCATATATCATTAATTTTTCATTCTGAAATCTAAGAATAAAACATCTTAAACTTTAAGGTATTTAGATTTCCCCAGGGTTTCAGTGGGTAATGAAACAACTATTTTTCAATGTCTTCCTACAAAGAGTAGATGATCTATGATGCTTCCTGAGTAAGGGCTGCAAAATGCCAAACAAATTCAGCAAACAAACACAAAAAGAGGAATCAATACACCAGCAGAACCAATTTCAGAACCAATTTGCCAGGGCATTACAGTCAGGAACATTGGCCACAGTCTTTGGGAACACATGGCTTTTTATTCTTTCGCTACTACAGAGGATCATCATAAACAAACCTCAAAGAATACATCCCTTAGAAGTAATCTCAGTCTTTCTGGCCAGAAATTCTACATTAGTATGGACAGTTGGCTAGCTGCAGGTTTAGGGGGCCCAGTACCAGTGGTAGTGCTGGAAGACAGACATTATTTTTGCTTAGGAAAGCAACTCATTGGAAGGAGCAGGATGGCTAAATCATAGAAGTTACCAAACACAAATGGAGCTACTCTGCTCAGGGGATTCCTGATGACAGAATAGATTCCTTAGAAATTGCACTTGAGCAAAAGTCTTGCCAAACAGAAAGCCAGCACTTTTAACAAAAGCCACCACTTGCACAGGGTGAATGTGCCCACAGCACAGATGTCTTCGAGCAGTTTCACTGCCAAAGGACACAGCCAAATGCAAAAGCAGCTTTTCCTCATTTGTGCTTGCAAACACAGGATTCTGTGGGCAAAGCTGGCACTCAGGCACTGTACAAGACCTAGTCTTCAAAATGCTGTGTACTGTTTCTTTCTAAACTTAGTCCATTATGGCATTTTAAAATGAAAAGCAAAACAAATTCTATCTGGGAAAAAGGCTGTCTAACTTTTCATTGGTGCCCAAAGTCCCAAAAAAAAAAAATTTAAAAAAAACCCTTAATATTTGTAAACCATTGTTACTTCATTATGATTTTCATAAAAATGGAAACAGTTTAACCAGAAAATAGTTAGTCTGCTGGAGCCTCTTTAATGAATATACATTTGCATCTGAAATGGCACAATTTACCTTGAAGAAGCCCATTGTAAAAGACAAATATCAAACTCTGTTGAACATCCACACACACATTTGCAACACAGGGGGGCTTTCTACCATTGCTTTGAAACCTGAAAAAGTCTAGAGATACTATTCTAAATAGTCCATTACTATAGCCCAAAGAATAAACAATAGGAAAGGGAATAGGAGAGGAAAGAAGTAAAATGAAGGGCTAGCTTGACTTTACCCAACACTGGCTGAAGGCCAGCAAGCCATTGATATGTGGTTACACAGACAAGAGCACAGAAAGACTACATAAGAAATATATTATTCAAGAATTATAGTAATTATAGCAATTGTACCTAATACCAAATAACTCCTGTTTGTGAAGGGGGAGGTGCAGAGAGAGATGGGGTGAGAGTACTGGATATCACCCACTCGTTCACCTTTCTGGTTATGGCTATTTACAGTGGGCAGCTCCTGAGTCACCACACAGGTGGCTCATACAATGTGGCCTCTTCCAGTTGCTGAAGTGAGTCTGTCCAGTTTAAATAGCAATTCTTCCAGCAACAGCACAAATGCACTTCATTACCACTCTCTCTGCTGGGGTCCCAAGTGACACGCACTTAAGTGCCTATATTTCACTGGAAATCAATGACAGAGCTGCCAGCATGCCTGAGGGTCAGTGATTTCTTTCCCTCTCATGGCAAACTTTTATGAAGGCACAAGAATGGCAACTCTCTTTTTGTTCAAAGATATGCATTCTAGCTTAATCCACCTCTCCTTGTTATTTAATTGGAGCTGGGGCTTTTTAAAACCAATCTTGTAGTCATTTCACCAGTAGCTTTCCAATAGGAGTCATGCTTTCAACATCATCTGAATAGTAATCTCGACTTGAATTCATGTCTTCTTACCTGATAACATATTATCTGTTTTTATTGAAGGAAACTTCAAAGTCATTTCATGTTTGTGCCTGTGAATCATCAGATGATCCTCTGTTGGAAAACGCTGTCAGGCAAACACAGAAAAAGAGAAAGGAAGAGAGAAAAAAAAAGAAAAAAAGAAGAATTTAATTCTCTAATAAACTTTTGGCATTGGACAGAATTTCAAAAATGAGAGACAGAAAGAAATTTATCCAGCTAGAAATGTGTCCAAATGGCACAGGAAACAGAATATTTGAAAATACAAGTGAGTATGAATAACAAATAGCTGTACTTGATTTAGAAACACATTTGCTGCTGTGCTCTCTGGGATGAAAAACCGTAAGGTGTCATGCAACTGCTTGAAAACAATTACAGACCAAGGTTTAGGTTCTAAGGGTCTCAGACACCCACTCCAGCTACCACAGCCTCACAAGTCACCACGTGCCTGAGCATCTGCGATAGCTGCTGTTCTGTATGCTCTTAGCCCACGGCAAATGCTAAGTAATGAGGCAAATCTTAAATCACTTTACTGGATTTTTCTGCTTTTGTGTCTTTCTGCAACATATATCTGATGAACAGGTATAAAAATAACTAAATAAGATGGCTTTTTCTATCCAAAAGTATTCAGACAATACACATCTTTAATTTTGGAAATATCTGATACTTTGACTTGAAGTGGCAATTAAATGGTGCACAGTTTTATAGCAACTAGTTATGACCCTTTGCGATACTAAATCAAATTATTCTTCTTTGTCAAGCAGAGAAGGTGGAGAGACGTTTTTTGTAAGAAACTAATCAGTGTGCTAAGTTTGTTTTACAATCTGATTACAGACTTCTAGAAGAAATAACTTCTTTTGAACAAAACTAAGAGACAAGCTTGAATAAATGCTCAAGCACTTGCACATTTGGGCTCAAACAGCAGAATGGTTCTATGAAGTTTCCTTCACCAGAATGTGCATACACAGACCTTTGCTACTGAGATGGTTTCAACTGGGTTATTTCAGGACTATCAAAAGCCAAAAGTAGTATCATCAAGGCTTGAGGAAAAAATAAATTAAAAGCAGCTCTTTAAAGCAACAGGTATATAGGAGACAAAAAACAGTGACAACAACCAAGTTAAAGGGACCTAATGCTTTCAACACAGTATACTCTTGGCTAAGTGACTTTGCTTCTGGCTATAGCATAAATAATTACCATATGTTACACCTTCTGAGAATCTCTCTAAACCCATAGACAAAGCAGCATAAAAATGGAATTGAATTCTCTGAGAGAAAAAAAAAAAAAAGAAAAAAAAAACTGAAAAAGAAAGAAATCCCAAAGACCTTTTTCTCACTGTGAAACTCTGGCTCACTGCTTACTCATCTGGAAGAAATGCAGCATTAGCAATTTATGTTAAGAACAAAGGGAATATCTGAGAAAGACTTTGCTCGATGAAATCGTGAAGGGGGGAAAAAAGACCCCATATTTATTTCTCTTGAAAATGGATTTTCCTTCATGGATGCCATGCTCTCTCTTCATGATGAAGTCAACCAGCTTAAATAGGGCATGGGGCAACAGAGGAGAAACTGTTCCTCCAGCCCAGACTTCTTTGTCTTTTTTCTAGGCCTACTTTCTTCCTTGTGCAGAAGGTTGACTTTATAAGCCCTCAGCACACTTCTGCATGGGCCAAGAGAGAAGCCAGTCCCCAGCCAACTTAGCTGGACAGCAGCTCTGCATTATGCACTTATGTCAAGTCCTCATTTATTACAAACAGGGGTCATGGGAAATTAAATGTTTTTTAAGATGGACATCACATCTACATTTTTCGTCTTTCCAAATTGTAACAGCGTGCAACCAAACTTGCTCTCTGAAAACCTAAAAGAGCTTGTCTGGATCAGCTTCTCCTCCACTGAGGAAACTAATTAAGAGTTGATGTGAAAACACTCAAGTCCACTGATTTCAGTGGAATTTAGTTTCAAAAAGGTAAATAAACATCACAATTAAACTCAGATACTTTTATTCTACCTCTGTGACAGAATGGTGAAAGTTTAACTCTGCATGTGGAAATCTAAAGGGGCATATTCTCAGCCTGAGGGATAATCCAAAAGATGCACTCTGCCTCCCATAGAAAAACTCCCTCTTTGTGAAACAGTAAAGCCACTCAGCCAGCTGTTAACTGGACTGAAGGCATCTGCCTCTCCTTATTTCAGCTCTTGGCAAAATCAACACCTACACTTCATTAACAGTCACCCATCCCTCTGCCAGAAGAACCTAAAGAGTTGTAAATGCCTTAGCCAGCTGAAAACTCCCAACATACAGTTGAAACAGGGAAAGGTTCACTAATTAAGAGAGGAGGACTCTGGAAAATGGGTAAGCTGTATCACAGAGGATGCACACAGGAAGCCCATGGCAAAAGCCAAAAGACACCCTTGTCTGAAGATTTTACTCACAAATTCTTGTTACTAAAACAAATTAGGATCAGAAGTGCCACACATGGAACTTCCCTCACCACTGCAAAATCACTGCAAAAACCACACACACACCAGTTCAAATCTCAGCAGGTAAAATCCTTGTCACTTCAGGTTTTTTTTAAGCTCATTAAACACCTAATGTTACAGGTCAGGTTTTGCCCTTGGAGACATATAGCAGAGCACCAGTCAACAGGACAGGAATCCCAAATGCATATTCTGGGGCAAAATTTATCTACAGGCTGCATTTTCCACAGAAAATATTTAGTAGGAACATGTCTTGAAGATTAAAAATAAATAAATACATAAATAAATAAAGAAATCAGCTAATAAGATATAATTGCATTTAAGTATTTGAAACAGAAAAAAAAATGCAAGGAGGGTTAGGGCCTCCCAATAGCAACATAATATATTCCATCATACATCTCAGCAGAAGACAAATAAATGTGTCCTGCCTAGCGTGTCCTCTCTTGAGAGTCCCTAAAGGAATCTGCAGTACATGTCTTGAAACATTAGGCTTTGGGATGAGAAAAGGCACAGAAGCAGCTTGAGGAGCACTTGTACCACCTCTCTTTTGACTGGCTGCTGTATTTGCTTGAAATATTTTGTAATAGAGTCTTCTGGGAAAGGAGAGAATCGAGGGGAAGCAGGTCTTAAAAAAAAAAAAAACACACAAAAAACCCCTGACACGCATATTATTATTAGACATGTGTTAATATATCAGGAGGCATTATACAAGCCAGAGCTAGTGCTGAGGACTCAATTAATATCACCGCTGACTCCACTCACCTGTGAGCAGCCTGGGGCACTGCAGACAAAAGGCCTCTCCTGCTCCAAGTTCATCTTTGATTCCTCATAAATCTACATGTTAAAAGGGGAAGGGGGAAAGAAAGGGAACCTATGAATATATACGTTCTAAACTTCACACAGGCATGCAACATACAGAAATGGCAGTTTGTGCTTTTATTTCAAACTCTGCAAACGGATCAGAACAAAGTTTTCATACTCAGAGTACTAATTTTGCTAATATTCAGTAGGCACTCTACAGTCTAAGTTCTTATTGCTCCTTCCTGAGCATCAATTTATTTTTAAGAAAGAAAAAAAGTTCAGCTTTCACAGCATAAATCTGCCTCAGAAAATAGCATATGTTCAGTGTAGTTATTAGATAAGACTGTGTCTTCTCAGAAATATCTTGAAATAAAGGTTTTTACCTTTCCTCCTTCAGTTCCTGCTGAACAACATTAAAACCAGACGTCTAGGTTACTTCTGAGAAAGACCCCACTTTTTGAAGTTTTGCATCCATACTGTCTGATATTAATAACTTAAATACATTACATACATGCTCTCCATGCACACAAGGTAACAGTGCATGCCCATCCTTTAAAAGGTCAACTAGAGCCTCAGGAGCTTCAGCAGTGAAGTTTTGTCTAAAACTGCACTTCCACATAGCAGTCCCAGTCCTGTAACCTTGAACTAAACCCTTGGGGGAAGCTCCCAAGTCTTAAATAAAGGCAAAGGATGAAACATTCACCCTCAGAAAGCAGTTATGCACCTGATTTTGAGTCAATACTAGGGCAGTGTCCCTGAGGGGAAAAAAAAATAAAATTAGTAAAATTTTAGGGAGTAAAATAAGTAAGTCATTTATTTCAGAAATGTTTTCAGCCTGTTGGAACAACTGTTTTTACCAGCTAGAATGTAGTGATTGACCCATCTTACAGCAGATGACTTATGTTTAGACATTCCCTGAAATCTCTTAAAACTCAGCCTCACCACAGCCTCTTTTAGAAAAATATCTGAGTGGTGTTTGGGTAATTTTTTCATGACCCAAGAGGAATATCTTGATGAAGAAGCAGCATTTGATTTTATAACTACAAAAATCTGCAGAGGGGCAGGTGCTAAAATTGCTCAAACCCACTGAATTTTTTTCAAGCTACAGTTCATTTTTCCTATCATCAGGAGTATCTTTAGCATGCTTACAGTACCATTAACCAGTACATCAGCCAGACCTGTACTTGCAGCAATTAGTTTCACTGGATGATACCTTTTTCTTTTTAATTAAACTTCATTCTGGTGGACAACATTAGCCTGACAGTATATTTTCCTAATTGTGACATAAAAAACTCCCCTCTGTCTGACTCCACTGACTCCTAGATGCAGAATCCAGAAGTGAAGGATTTCTACTTTCATTTGCCCTTCAATCTCCACAAGGACACTACTCCCAAAAGTTGATAATAAGCACCAACTGATCATGAGCATCTCTACCAACATCTGGCCTGAGACAAACGATGAAAAATACAATAAAGTGTCAAGAAAGACCCTAACTCAGGCATAACTTATGTATCCACACAAGGCTAGAACCGAAATAACTAAAATTGTACCTAATTTACTCCTTTAAGATTATTCATATCCTGTTTTGATTTAACTTGCAGCTATGTTAAACTGAAATAGGATACTCATAATCAGAAATGAAAGAGTATATTCGTATACTAAAATAACTAAAGGTGTTAAATTACTTCTAATTTCAGTTATTTCAGTTCCAGACTGTGCATAGACAAGCTCTTCAGAGATGAAGCCACAAAAATACTCTGAATTACACTATCCTGTCTGAAAGAAACAAGCAGCAGAGAGATAACTGACTAGAAAAACAAACCCTGCAAAAAACAAAACCAAAACCTCCAGCTAAGTTAGATTTTTAAATCCACCTCTATTTAGGGGATGTGACCCCAGGCATGTTGTCTTTCCTAAAGACAACTTTTTCCTTTACACAGAAAGAAAAGAAAAAAAAAGAAAAAAAAAAAAAAAAAGAAGATACGCATGGATAATGAAAGGCTTTATTTAATATCTCAATTGCTCCTGCAACTGAAGCACTGCCAAAGATTTCTGTTACCCCTTTTTCCCCTCCTCAGGGGACAGTGACAACAGCATTTTCAATAGCAAAACAACAGATGAGACTCAGTTAAAGAAAACAAGATAGTTACAATTCTGGTCCCAAGTGTCCAAGTGAATTTCAAAACATTACCAGGAATTATTTGGAGTTTGATTTCTTATTGAGTATTGCAAGTCTAAGACTTCCCTCCCCACCCTGAGTTTGACCTTTAGTCCCTGAATCCATCAGTGCATGCTCTTATAAAAATTAAATTATTTTCAAGGTTATCTAGTAGATAAACATGGACTAAGCCCCAAAATAACATATTAGATGAGGACTAGAATCCTGAGTGCAGGGATCAGCTCCAGGAAATCGACTGTAAGAAAACATGGATTTGTTGTTTACTCTCAGTACCTGGAAAAGGCGTCAGATTTGACATCAAATTGTTTTCCCCAAATGTACAAGCAACTGCTTATTTCCATGAGAATCATTCTCTGCAGACACTAAGCATAAAACAAGCAATAATCCAGAGTGGCTGTATCACCTTCACTCCAAGGTGCTGTCAGGCAGAACTTGACCTATATAATGTGTTACCAGGTAGTTCAGTGCCCTCAGGACAAATTGCAGAATTGGTGTCTACATGTGGTGCAATCACTGCAGTTGAGACTGTGGTCCCATTGACTCTCTTACAGCAGTAGATGAGTGGAAGAAGCTGCCTGCTGCCTACACTTTTTGCAAGTGTCTGGTGCTTGGTTATCGTATGGCAGTAATTCCAGCCTTGTGCTTGAATGTTGACCAGGAACAAGCAGCTGAAATTCCGGGCTGTGAGTGTGAACCTCCTGCACACCTCAATCCCACTGAACTCTGCAAAAGCTGCAGATGCACCAGCACCACTGGGCCTCACCCCAGGTTTGCAGCAGGATGGGGGGCTCTCGGCAGCAGAGGTGTTCTGGTTGTGCACAGCACAGCTTGCATGGCATCCTTCTCAGGATGCAGGCAGGCATCTCCCATCCTTCAGCTCAGACAGCTGCACACAGCCCCTGGCACACACTTCTCTTCACGTGTCTCACGTGTGTTGCTGGGCCACACAATCCACGTCTTCTTTTTCCACACTGTGTGCAGGTGAAGGAAGGAAATAGCACAACCAATGGCAACATTTCCACTTCACCTAATAAAAATATATCACAGCAGCCTTTCCATCTAAATTAAGGTGCTTATTAGCCTTTGGGATCTTAAAAATTCAAGTTACACTCATGCAACTCTTGTAGTACTACTAATAACCACTGCAATTAATGAACATGAAGAATATCAGACAAATCTATGATGAGTGTAAAGTTTAAAAATTGCTCCAGTCTGAATTTTTTCTTCTGTTATCAATAGCTTAATTTATTGCAACTTTGTGACTTTTTTGAAGAAACAATCAAGGATTATAAGTAAAAGCGAACACTATTATTGATATGTCAGCATTAGTTCTGATATTATTAACAATAGCCATGAGTGTATAATCCAGCAGAAAAGGGGGCTGAATTTTAATAGACATGTTAACAACATCTGTCAGCATTTATTGCCCTATTGTGACCACGTAAAGAGCCTTATTGGCAGAATGTGTAAGTGAGGAAATCTGCTATGCTGTTGTAGCCTGCCATTCTCCTGAAATATCACTTTGCTCAGGAGAAGCTAAGGTATTCTAATTATAAAAAGAAATAAATAAAAATACAAGAGAAAGGCTTCTCCAACCTATGTCACGTGGTAGAGAAACAAGTAAGTTCTGCAGCAGGCCAAGATTTTTTTCTACTTGATTTTTGCATAAGAGTCTTCTAAAAATTTTTTATTATAATTAATAAAAATGAAGCCCACAGTGAGGAATGCAAGAATATAGCAAAAAAGAAAGCCATCAGAAGAAACAAAACCACTCTCAGAACACAGCAACAAACTACATCTCCTCTCAGAAGCATCCAGAGGGAAGTACCCCATGTCCTCAAGCTCCTCAAGGAGATTTTGCAGAGCCCCAGGATCATCTTTTCTGAACCATAAAAACTGTTCTTACTTCTAAGACCAAGAAAGCTTGCTCCTTTCTGTCTCTCTCTCCCCCTTTTTAAACTCAGCAGTAATCTTACTGCCATACTGGTAAAAACATCAAGCGGGCTTGTTTCCTGTTTCAATGTTATTCTTGAAGTGGGCTGCAGTAAGAATCTGATTTTCATTGGGCTATTATTATTTGCAGCTGTGTGACCTTTTTAACCCTCTTTTAAAAGTGACATTTCAGCCTTCAACCTCAAGCTGTCTAAATGTTGCAGGGTTTTCAGGCCTCTGATTAACAGAGGAAAAAGAACCAATGGGGAGGTGTATACTACAATGTGTCTAATGCAGGTCAGTGCACCCATCCTGCAATTTGCACAAGTGAGTAATTACAATCTTATAAGCAACCTGTTTGTTGAAATTAATCACCTGGGTTCATGCTTGCAAGACAGGTTCCTTCAGCCTGGTGTGACCAAGGTCACTGAGATTTCCAAATACAGGTATAAAGCACACGGTGTCTAGCATTAGCAGTGGTATGCAGAGACAAGCAATAGATGAAGCATCACCTATTTTTTAGGGTCACAGGCACAATGTTTGAAAAGAGGAGACATGGTTACACTGCACTTGTAAATAGCAAAGAACATTATTCCATCAGTGCATGCAGCATTTTAAACTGCTAGTCATGGCTATTCAATACTGTGCTATTTATAGATAATTAGAGCATTATTAGAAATGCTATTAAGACTTGTTGGTTTTGGAAGTGTAATACATGCAGGGTTAATGCCTACTGTTGTTCCCAACACATACTTGCTTGAGCAAAGCCAATTTGAAGCAGCATTGTGCTGGAACGGCGCACGGTGGTTTTTCTCAGCATGAGCTTTTCAGTGGAAGTGCTTGTTTTCTGAACTAGCATCACGCTTTCCACATGCAGGCATACAGGCTCATTATCACAGCCCTGCCTGCTTCAGCTGCTACAACGAAGGGTCTGTCAGCATTTCCATTAGAAACCCCCTGGTTTCAGGATTAAAGCATTTCCAAATGATTCTGGATGTTGGAAAGCAATTTGTGTCTGGAGTTCCCAAGAAGGACTTTAATACAATGCACATTTGAGCTGGGGCTTGAGCCCTTGCTGGTACTCCAGTGAAGTTTTTTAGGATTGCATTTATGACATTTATGTGTGGAAAAACACTCAGCTTGGTCCTTTACTCATTTATTTTAAAAAAAGAGTGGCCCATAAATCTTCACGTGGAGTCGAGTGCTCTCAAAAAACAGTTGATGTGTGAATTGTCTCAACAGCAAGCAGCCTTCCTTCGGTCTTTTCCCTGTGGCTGGCATCTGTGAAGTCACTAGCCACTGGCACACTTCAGGATCATTTGCAAAAGGAGTATCAAAAATATTCTTTTTTCATGTTCTGAACACCCTAGTTCTTTTTAAATGGCCACATGGTTTATTTATTGCCTGCCTGAACAAAATCCAGTGCTGGGAAGGCTCCCCAGCAGTCCTAAGGTTTTGTCCCTTCTCTCTCTTACAGGTACATCCATTCACCTTCAAATCAACCAAGGGAGAAAAGTTTTTGGTCCCCTAACTCAGCATTTGTCCACTAAAACCCACTGTTTCTGTTATCAAAGAAACCCAAATAGCTGCTTCCTGACTTTCTTCCGCTTATGCAGAGCTGTTTTCTTTTCAAAAAAGAACATAAGTGGGGATAACCAAAAGAATATGGAGCAAATATAGGATATTTCAAAGTGGAACAAGAATGAATGTTGGAAAACTCTGGAATTAAGGAGGGGGGGAAATACAGGGAGAAAGAACCACAAGGGGACTGGGGGCAAGAAGACACCAGTAGAAATGGAAAAAAGAAAGACAGTGGAAGGACTGCAAACCACTGAGGACTGGGCTGAGGAAGAGGAGGGGAGTAAAAGGATACCTCTGAAAAAGAAACTCAAAATAGAAAGCAGATGACCTACTGCCTTCCCACATAGCAGCAGTGTGAGAGCTCAACACTGTGTATCACCCATGCAAATATTTGGTGGAGGGCACAACTTGTCCTCTGCAGTGGATGATCAGTCTCTCAAGTGTAGTGGAAATGCATAAATCTAAATAATTATTACATTTCTTGGACTCCTCACTTCAGTATAGGAAACCCATCACAGATTCACTTGCTATAGTGCAAATGGATTTGCTGTTTTACAGAAATGGCAGTGTAATTACTAAGCACAGGCCACAGAAGACAAAAATGGAAATAGGAGAAAAGAGGTGAAAAGTGGCTTTAAAATGAAATCACACACCAAAAAAAAAAAAAAAAAAAAAAAAAAAACCCACAAAAAAAAACTTAGCCCTTTTGAAAACAGTTCATGAAAGTTATCTCAGCACAGAAATATTCTATAGGAGAAATAAGATCTTTATAGGGCAAGATGGCTATTACTTCAACTCTGGAAAAACACTTTGAGGAATAATGTGGTTGTTTTGCACTCTGTGATTGGCCAAACAGGGCCAGCCTAACCTGGAAATGGCCCAGGCTTGTAGTTCTGCAACTGGCCCCCACTGATGGCATTTGCAGAATAACCCTAATACCTGCTGTCCCTAGTTACAAGTCTGAAACCACATCAGAGACCAGACTGGAACCTCACTGACAGCACCAAGGTTTGCTTAACTGAACAAGCAGCAGCACAAGCTCTACCAAGGTAAGGAAATGGCTCTATTCAACAACTGCATTTCGCACACCAACAGAGAGAAACAATACCTGAAGTCCTTCTCCATTTCCCCTACATGCATTTTTTCTGCTTTCCAGTGCTGGAAATTCAACAGCTAATTCAGACCTACTGAAGTAAAACCAGTATCTGGGTCTGTGGACTTGACAAATGTTAGGGAGAACACCAAATGTCCATGGATAGTCAAACAGCATCTGAATGTCAAGTTTATCTCAACATGAGCAAACACTGTCATTGTGCTGTATCATCAGACATTTAACTGAAGTGCTCATGTCAGAAGACTAAGTTAGACATGAGGGTCTTGAAAGGGAGAGAAGGAAGAAAGGGAGGATGGAGGAAAAAAAGGGGGAGGTGAAGAGGAGGAAAAGCACAAGGAAAATGGGGAAAATCAGAAGAAGGAACGGAAGGAAGGGGAAGAAAGGGAATAAAGAGAGGAAAGGGAATAGAGGGAGGAAAGGGAATAGATGGAGGAAAGGGAGGGAAGGATGGGCTATGTTAGAGCAAGACCGAAAGCATCAAATGCTTTAAATGATGTGCTACAAAAGGACTCTGCACTATTTTCAAAGTTTTAACACTGAGACTTCTTTTACCAGATGCATTGTGATAATACAGTATACAATATAATGTACCAGATGTACATAAAGTCCTTATTTAAAATAATGAATAAGTTATTATAATAACAATGACTTTATTATTATAACAAAGTCCTTATTTAGGTCACTGTCCATCTCAAAATTGTTCTGCAGAACTGCAAAACAACTGCAGTAACACAAGTGACAGGAATCTTTCTTCAAGAGACCAGACCACCAATAATATCTAACATTTTAAAGGAAAAATGTATTTGCTCTGTTCTTTATGAGCAAGTCTTGGCTTCTCCCTGTACATGACAGAGTCCCTTGGGGCAAAGCATGTGCACAAAGAAGTTAAAACCACCATTAGCTGAAATCAATATTTACTACCAAACTCTTGAAAGATTTAAAGGAGAAGATACATGCAGAGAACACCATTCCAGGTTCATACAGTCATTACTGACATGGATCTGAGAGCACCCACTCTCCCTCACTACCAATTTTTAGTGGATTACACACTTAATACTTGATTACACACTTGATATTTGATTAATTACAAAGTTGCTAATAATATAAGAATAGTCTGCTTAGAATTGCATTTACAGTTATTTTTCAGGCAAAGGGATAAAAAACAATAGAAAATTCTTAGCCTATGAGAAAGTCTGACCCAAATTTCATTCATCTTCAAAAGGTTACCAATATTAAGTGAGGTGAATAGTCTGTCTTCTACAAATCCCTTCACAAACACAGCCCCATTCCCGGAGCTGTGGCAGTCACAGTGCTTCATGTCCATGGTTCCTATGCCAAGAGGATTATCGTGGGTGTATGAAAGAAAAACAATGAGTCTTCAGATCAGCTTCACAAGTTAAGATGGTTCACCATGCCTATTGCTATGAAACAAAAAAAAAAAAAACCAACTTCAAGGAAAAAAAACAAGCATTATGCACTGGAGAAGATCTCCAGGAAGCCTGCAAAGGGCAGGAAAGGCAACTGCAACTGTGGTGAGAGATGAAGCCCGTGATGCAGAGGGTGTCCATGATGAACTCCCAGTAACATCTGGCAAATAACCTAATCTTTTGGGACTTTCCAATGCTGGCAGATAAGTGTGTTGTCTGTCCCTTCAAAGGCTGACCTCATTTCTATCCTTGGGTTAATGGCATGCAAAGCTCTCTGCTACACTTACTTTTTCACTCTTTCCCCTGACCCAAAGAGTTATTATTAAACACCAAACAACTTTGCCTATTGTAGTAGTTGCCTGTTGTAGTTTGCATACAATTTAATTAAGAGTTTTCCCTCCAGGAATAATATTGACTGAAGGTTTTTGTAGGGTTGTTTTGGTTTTTAAGTGTACTGTAACTGCAGTATGCTAATTGCTTTGGTTTATGATACACAAATAGATAAAAGAATTCACCTAACTTGCATGCAAATAAACACTTGGATTTCCAAAGGGAAGAAAGAAAAAAAAAATAAAAGAAAGAAAGCATAAAAGATATCCTGGGGGAAACAACAACACAAGGCTGCTTAGCTGACTTTCATGCCAGAAGCAGTTAGGGGCTTTAACACAAGCTTTGAAAATTCTGCCAGCCCAGATTTTCCTTCCATATTTTATTATATAAAATAATGCCTCAACCAGAACTCTGCAAACAAACTTTAACATTCTATGAATAAAACTCTGCAATTCTGTATGTTTAAAATAATTTTAAACTAGGACCACTTACTTTTTACTCTTTTTTTTCATTTTATAGTTAACATACAAGACAGTTTAAGATTTTCATTACATAGAAAAATGAGGCTATTAATAAACTAGCTACAAGCCATTAATTATTAACTTTCACCAATTTTTAATTGCCATTTTTAAAGATTTTTTTTTTAGTTGGGAAAGTTCTCTCTTCTGCAAAATTACTTAAAAAAAAATCCTGATTTAAACCTTCAGTGTTCACCGCTCCTAGCTATAAGATAAATTCCTCTGGGGTAACAAATCTCTGCTGAGAACACTAGCAGCCCACAGGTCCCCTCAGGCAGTACTCAGCACTAGAGAGTTAGACACTAAAAACTGAAAACTGTTCTTTTCAGCCCTGACAAATCAAGGGCAGGCTGATTTGCAACACTTGAAACATTGTACGCGTGAAGCTGCTCACATCCTCAAATACACACACGTCTCTCACCAGTCATATAACTAGTTTTACTAACAGCAGTGTAACAACCTAGTTTTGCTAAGTTTTATTTGGATTTAGGCTTATCCATACATTTTTAGGGAATCAAAGATGGAATCATCTTGCTGTTAAAATACCTTCATAAAAATAAGAGGGTCTGAGTTCTAAGACTGGGTTAAAAAACTGCTTCCAAATCATCCATTGCATTGAATACAGCACAGTGTATTTAGACTTTGAAAGGACAGTAAGCAAGTATTTGCTTGAACTAATAACCCAGGAAAAAAAATACACTCAAAGAAGCTTGCAGACATTAAAACAAAAGTTTAAATTTTCATAGAATCATAGAACATTTTGAGTCCAAAAGTACATCCAAAGGTCATCTAATCCAACCCCCTGCAATAAAGTATGGACATCTTCCACTAGATCAGAGCCTCCAACCTGACCTTGACTATTTCCAGGGACGGGGCATTCACTACCTCTCTGGGCAACCTGTTCCAGTATTTAATCATCCTCATTGAAAAAAAATTCTTCCTTATACCTACTCTAGATTGAGCCTTCTTCAGTTTAAAACCATTAACCCTTGTGCTATTGCAACAGCCCCTGCTAAAAATGTTGTCCCCATGAGTTGTGGCCCACTTACACCTTACAACCACCTCTTTATGGAAGTTGTTTGTGAGACTGGAGGCTTCCAGCTTCATAAGTGATTTAAAACTATGAACTAGAAGAATAATTCACAATCGTTAATGAAAACTTTTTGGGGGTGGCAGGGCAGGTGTTTTAGACTCAGTCTTCTGGAGTACCTGAGGCGCCATCAGCAGTCACGGGACATTGTCCCATGCAGGTATCACAACCAAACAGTGCCGTGCTGCAGGCACAGCAGCTCCCAGGGCTCTGAAGGCAGACACTACTAAGGCCCAGCACCAAAAACACCAGGAGAAGCAATCAATGCCCTGGACTGGCTCAGCAGAGAAGCCCCTCTGACCCTACCATGACACAGGCTGGTGGCAGAGTCCCCGACAGCACCTCCTAACAGCCAGCACCGGAGAGAAGGCTAAGGACTATCTGCCCCAGCAATCCAGGTACCTGACTTGGGAAGGGAACAGAATGGCCCACAAACTGCCTGACAGTAATCCAAAACAAAACAAAAAGCCCAGACCATTTTGTGCTGCTCCCCCCGCCCTCCTGCAGACCCCCCAGCTAGGCTCTGACTGCCTGCTCTGCCCTGGATGTGTCCGCAACCCTTGGGTCAAGCTTCTCAACCATTAAAGGTCTGGACCCAGGAGAGGGGCTAACTTTGATGGAAAGCCAGCACAGGTCTTCAAAGGCCTTTCTGCAAATATATGCTTTCTTTGAGCACAAAAGTGGAGGGTTGGAGGTGCTCTTCCAGTCCCCAGCACTAAAAATGCCCTGCAAATACATTTGCTGCATGTGAGACAAACAAGTCTGCCTCCCTCTCCATATCTAGAAGAGCAGCTCAAACATCACCATCTCAGAGAAGCTCCAGGATAGGCAGAGACATGCCAGTGCCCATGGCTGGGGCCGCTCTGGCTGCCTTGTTCCCTGGCTGGGGAGGTGGGATGGATCCTATCCTGACACCCTGATGAGCTCCTCGAGGCTCTCACCCCCAGGGAGACCCCCCATGGTGCCTGACACAGAGCTTTTCTGGTGGTCTCCACTGGAGAGCTCAGCCCAAGGCACTTGTGGGGATGCTGTTTAGCTGCTGGCCCCTTGGGAGCACTCCGACAACAGCTCTGTAACAAACCCAGACAGGTTATACAGCCTGTGTACTTCTGCCTAGTCAGACCTCTAGCCCTACCTCAAAGAATTAGAGATTTGGGATTCAGAAGGGGCATAAATGCAGCTACTGCTCCACTGCCAACTGACAAGAAGGGAACATCTAACATGGGCTGTCACCCTCTCCTCAACTAATACAGCAACTGCAAAGTGAACTGCTACCAGAGGCTGGGCACAGGGATGAGTCTGTCTTCCAGAATCAGCTGAAACAGCACCCCTCATTGGCAAATGTCTATGCAAACTATGGGAGACCCTCCCAGGAGCAAAGAGAGAGTTCTGCACTCCAGGAGTGACTGTGCTTCTCTATGTGCACAGACATGCAAGTCTGTGGGGTAGGTGAGAGTGTGCAGAGGGACTTTTCCTTTCCTCCTACAGGGATGCAAGTACCCCTCAGCAATATAAGCCTCCAGAACCCGCCCCAGAAGACTGCTTATCACTTTTAAAAAGTCAGCCTTTCTGGCCCATGGATTATTGCCTCAGTGAAGGAGGCAGCACGTCAAAATGAAGTAACTCCTAGTAAAGGAGTAACTCCAGTGTAACTGAAGTAACTCCAGTGAGTATCCACAAATTTCTGGCAGTGACCAATCCATAACTACACACAAGAACTTTAAAAATTGGCACATATGAAAAAAATACTACTTTTCCTAACAAGAAGGAGGCAACATGAAGGTCAATTCTCTGTAGACTGTACATTCACAACCTGTGAACTACTCACAGCAACTTATAACATTCTGCAAGTGTAAAGTGGTGAAATTCAAACATCTCTAAAAACCACAGATTTGTAACTTGTGCTTATGTAAATACACAGCTTTCAAGCCTCAGCCCTCCTGGCCATAGCTCTTCTGGGAAAAATGAAAAAATCTTGGCTAAGATTTTCAAGAGCAAGCAGTGATAGTAAGCGCCTCCAGTTTTTATGTGTCCAATCAGAAATACTTTTAAAGGCTTCATTTTCAACTGCTGCTGCACACACCCTCTTCCAATTATATCCCTTTAGAGAATATTTATCTTTGCAAGTAAGCAAATAAGGAAAAGTCAGACACATACACATTATTTTGTTCATTCTTCTCTCAGTAGTCTCTCTAATACAAAGATGTAATACTATGCCAAAATTATAGACAAGAGGCTAAATAACACATTTTAAAGACTGATTTTAATTCTTTTTAACAGAGCTGAAAGATGCTTACAATCATAATTAATTGCAAGGAGTTTTAAATATATTATATCTGTAGTTTCATCTAGAAGATTCTAGCTTACATGACCTATCCCAACTCATGCAAAATTGGTGGCAAAGTCAGGAAATAAATACATATATATTTATAGTTACAATGTACTGATTAACTGCAAGATCATTATTTTGGGAATGGACTGCATAGACTGATCTGGCATTTTGCATTTTTAATTAATATAATTTTTCTCATTTTGAAATAGGGTGCAGAGAGTTATGACTAACGAATACTTTGTATGAGAATTTAAAATAGAATTAAAAAAAAAAAAACCTTAAAAGCTATTTCAACATATAATTGCCTCAGTTTCTAAAAAGAGAATTTAATATATAAGCTGTTTTGAAGGTGTAGCAAGTATATGAATACATAATTCCTTTTCCCTTCCTTGCAAGAACAGAAAATCACAGAGATTTGTACCAGAACAGTGAAAAATATGGTCTTATTTTGAAAGTAATCCAAAGGTAAGCATTCACATTCCCTAGTAATATAGATACTATAACCCATTAAACAAAAAAACAAACAAACAAAACCACAAAAAAAAAAAAAAAAAAAAAAAGGCACACAGAATCACTAAGCCTACTGCCATCTACCTGCCTGTAAAGCAAACATGCTATGGATGTCTTCTACCAGCTGCTCAGATCTATGTACACTTCACAGTAACTATGCTATAGAGGCAACATAATCAGAAAATAAAGGCATCATTGAGGTGGCAGGGTCCCAGCACAGGCAGATTTCACAGGGTAGTAATATCAGTGACTGCCTCCAACAAAGGGATTACAAATTCAGGCTTCAGTATTGGGAAAGGTAGTGCACTTTTTGAAAGACACTTGGATCCTAAGCACTTGACAGATCCTCTCAGTATATCATCTGCTTCCAATCAGTCACCTGAGGAGTCAGGAGTTTTCTCAGAAAGCCATATTACTGCAGGATGCTCCTTTCCTAGTGTTTGCTAATGATACAAAGGCCATTAAGTCTCTATACTCTAGTTGTCATAATCTTGTGTGACATTGTATCCAACATTTTTATAGGTAAGGCTAAGTTTTCTTCACAGAGAGAGCTATTTTTATGGACAGCTACAGACACTGACTAATGCTTTTTCATTTATCAATGCCACAAATAGCTTTTTGAATATTAATGAGACTAGAATTTCTTTCAAGACAGTAAGTGGCAATTATAAATAGGTGCTATTATCTTCTCATGTGTCAAAACAGGCAAAAAAATATTTAACACACATTTTGCTTGGATCATCCAAATAATACAATTCATTGCATAATTCTGGAGAATAAAAAAATATTTGGGGAGCATCATGAATAAACAGGATTTTCATTAATCACCTTCCAAGAACTACTATCCATCTCCTCTAGCAGATTTGTAAGCTACACTTGCCTTCTTCTCCCTCATGTTCTCCTTTCTCAAGCACTGCCTTGGTCTGAAATGAAGAAGTCTCTGATCTTGGATGCTTCACTTTGCACTTACATATAGAACAGTTTAATTTATGTGGTTTTCTATTACATCACAGCATGCATTTGCCTGTAGTACACAGTGCGTTACGAACTTTTTGTTGTTATAGTGTTTAAAAAAAATAAGGTCCATCTCCAAGGCACTCATGTTTCATTGGCTGACCTAAAAAGTTATCTCCTTTATGTAGACAATGGTAAAAAAAGAAGCAGCAAAATATCTCTACTCATGTAAGAACATCTGGGCTACCTAACCAATCTAAAATACAAGGGTTTCTGGTATCACTTCACAAATAACAAAAAACATATGTGGAGATACAGGCTGCATCTTCTACTTCGAAGTTAACTTGAAAAAATTCCACTGAGTGCTACCTGAGCTCTAACAAACATAAAAGAACAAAGATCAATACATTGAAAGCTTATTTCATTTCAATCAATTGTTTTTGAGAAGTATTCACAGGTTGTCTTGCTTCCAGCACCAATGCTTAGCTCTTTAAGTAGAGTCTACATTTTTCTCTATAGATTTCAATCTTACGTACAAGGACTGAAATTAATCACTTTGGCAAGAAAGTGTCAGAGCAAAGAAAAAAATGTCTGTTATTTTGGTCCCTAACACTAACAAGAAACTAAAGGAAAGTAGTTCATTTTTTTAAGAAAGTAATTGCTGTCTTCTTCTCTTAATGTCTTTCTCTGGCAATCTCATTCTCATATTTTCCTACTGAAAAAGAAAAGTGGAAAGAAACTGAAACCACAGTGAAAAAATATTTGGGAGAAGGTGTTTGTGTCAGAATTCAGAGGAAAATTCTGGAATTTTTTTGGTTTCATGCTCTTCAGTTCACACTCATGATGTGACTGACAATGAAATCTATTTTGCAGGAGTTGAGAGAACATTAATGAGGCCATCAAAGCTTCCAACCAGAGAACATGGGCCACAAACAGTCCAACCTCATTTCAAGAGAGGTCAAGTTCATTTCACTACTGAATATGACTCTGTATTTGGGAAGCAGGGAGGAGAAAGCAAAAAAAAAAAATAAGACTACATATATGCTGGGAAAGATCCTTTCTTGCCTTCATCCCTTCTCACAAAGCCTGTGTATCTTGTGCTTTTTGATTGAAGGCTGTAATTGTGTGATAAAGCACTTTTGTTAAAACAATTATTTCTAATTTAAATCAAATCCCTTTTGAAGGCTTTACCAGAACAGTTCTGCCTGCAGATCTACCACAACAGAGTCTGGTTACCAAGACTAGTTCAGGCACTCAGTAATAGAGCATGAACATGAAAATGCACATCCAGCATGGACTGATTTTACAGTAACTTTTAAAGAAGCATGGCTACAATATTGCAAGACTACTCATTTTTGGTGTGTGAAAATCCCTTTGGTGTTTTCCAGTTAATAAGGATGAAAGGAGGGAAAAAAAAATAACAGAACATGGGAAAAAATTATAGGGCTGCATAGGCAGCCTCGAAGGAACATGGATTGAACAACCTTTGAAGTACCCAATTCTAAAATGAGATCATATGAGAATTTTTCAAGCAATAAAAGTGAAGCCTCAGAAACAAGTGTAAGTTACAGCCTGAAGTGCTTTATCACAGCTCCATGAACCCTCTTCCATAAACCCTAGTTCTTTTGAAAGTTCATTTACTTAAAGGAAAAAATGAATTGACTGTGGGGGAATGAAAGGGCAGGAGGGATCTATAGTTTCCTAGAGGTGTGTTGATAAATAAGGCCTGCATCTCATGACATCAAAGTGATTAGTGGAGAAGAGCTGTCTCCTGCCAGTCTGCAAGGAGGCATTTTCCACTTGGGGATAAGAAAAAAATACCAGTGCCCTTATGTGCTTATTCAACAAAGCCCTCTGGAGAGCAAAACCTTCAACTTAATAACATGCCTACAGGTATGTAAAATCTACTGTGGCCTCAAAAAGTTATGCCCGGGCTAATGCTGTGCCACACAAAATACCCAAAGCTGACTCTGAGGGAATGTGGCTGTTTGCACAGCACAGTGCAGAGCTGGGCAGAGATAACCAGCTCACATCATGGAAGTAATATCAGCACAACAGTGCTCTTGAGCTAATCAGCCATATCTTTCAGTGGAGCTAAACACAAAATTAGCTGATGGGGATATGCCCCTTCCAGACAGAAATATGCCCACCATGCATGCCCATCTGAGAGGTTTCTGGTTTGTATGACACACACATAATCATCTCGGCTTTACACATCCTCAGCATCTCCATCTCAGTCAGTTATTCCAGACCTCCTCCACAGTCAACGAAAAGAAACGGGCACACAAATACTATCCACTTGATACAGACATCTCCACTGGGAAAAGAGGAATCATGAGCTAGAATTGCCAATTTCTCACTACTAGCTTTGAAAGAAGACTGTAGGATTAACTCGGGCACCACACAGATGCCAGTCAGAAAAACCAACTCTTCCACACGCAGTGTTGCCACAGATGTCTGAGCTACAATAATAATGCTGGCTGCCTGTCTGAGGAGTGCTATTCATAATCATAAAGTACTGATAAAGGAGAAAGTCATAGGTTCAGAAACTATTCAAGAAAGGTCACTTCTTTCACAGCTGGATTGAATTTTGCTGTCACAGGAGCAGAAGGCTGGCTCCAATCTCCTCACTTCATCCAAGTGACACTACCTGGACGTGGGCCTGGCTGGAATCAGCAAGAGGAAATACCCTACACCATCCCATGTGAAAGGAATTCTTCACCCTCTCATGGTGACCTCCCTAACGACACCAGAACCCTCCTGCTGAGTATGTGCAGACCTTCCTCAGGTGGAAAACCACCATGATGCAGGACTCCGAGCAAGGTGTGGCATCTCATGCTATGGGGCCAATCCAGCACAAAGAGTATCTAAGACACTGAAAACAAGTCATGTTTTCTCATCATTCTTTCCCCAAAGTACATCTGTGTCCAGATTACAGGTGTGGAGGAGATATCAATTGAGCTTATATGCTACTGTATACAGAAGTTACTTTAAAATAGATTTAAATGATAATCATACCAATATAGCTTGTGCTGGGAACTGTAACAAATTCAAAACTTAATTTTTGTTTCCAGCCTCATGGTTTGGATGCCACCAAGTTCTTCTTTAAGACCCAAATTTTGTATCCTACACAGGCAGCTAAGTAAGTTAAGTAGTTTTAAAGTAACCCACAGAAGCCCTGGGAAGAATTATAGCTAGGCAGCAGGAGGAGAGCAATTGTTCAGCTCAGAGCCTTGCTCAAAGCCATTTAGAAATCTTTTCTGATTTTACAAATGAGAGAAGAAGTACAGATTTAAAAATTATACAAATGCTGAACCATTTGTTTTGGGAGAATTAGCAAAATGAAGCTTTTAAATTCAATTCTTCAAGTTATAAAAGATTCCATCCGGGGCAGTTGTTACAGTAGGTTGACCTCATCCTCCAAGGCAACTTTCCCTCTCTATTCCTAAGTCCTGTAACACCCTGCAAGCCCCAAGGGCACCCCTGCAGCAATCTTTGGAGAAAGAAAGACAGAGAGAGAAAGTTGTCCTTGGATTTATTTAGCGAGAAAGAGGCCAAATCTGGGACAGGGAAAAAGGTTTGCATAGAGACAGAGCTCTTGTGGATTTGTACAATCATCCATGCACATGGAATATATTGAACCTTGAACCTAAACTAAGGTCAGGCAAGTTTAAGGCTTGATACAGATGTTTCACAGAACTCTGGTAAATGAAGGTGAATGTTACTGTTAAAGCAAGAGAAAAAACAAGCCATAAAAACGGTTGGTCGATTGTTTATTTTTCTTTTCAGTCCATTGTCGAGTTTACTTTGTCCCCCTTAAGTCCAGCACTGGTATTTCCTGCATCTGGGTGATGACAGCAATCTCTTATACACCACATAAAACAGATTTAGAAGTTTGAAAGCCACTCCTGGCCTGGTTTCTCCCCGGAAATATATCACTCCAACACAAGGGAATATTTGCATTTTCTTTATTTGTCATTAATTTCAAAAAATACTGACTGTCTTCTGGTGTATAAAAAGACTAAACCAAACCAACCAACCAAAATAAAACGCACAAAAAACAACAACAACAAAAAAAAAAAAAAAAAAAAAAAAAAAAAAAAAAAACACAAAAAACCCCACTAAACTTACTATAAATGCAGTACCAAACCCTTCATAACCAGTGAAGTGAGGGAGCTTTTGAGCCAACATTACCTTTTTTTTTAATTAAAAAAATAAGTTACAGAACAATCCAAAGGGAAGTCTCTCAAGGAAAATTAACATAACGACTTCTTAAAAAGAAGTCATGGTGATCACTTGCTTTTAGCCAATTACTTATTCTCCTTTGGCATAAATGTGTTTGAAGCTATGCTCAGAAAAGGGGCAAAGACCTTTCAAGTTCGATGCCATGATGAAGTGTGGGCCATTATGGAAGACATCCCCATTCCAATCAAGTTATGACTAACAGTGATAATGTTATTGGCTCTGAATCTAGAATGAGTCTCAAGATTTGGCAAACACAGGATAAATGAAAGTTTTTAAATTATTTGGAATAATTAAAACATTTTAGGAGATTCACAGTAAAATGCTGTAATAATAACAACAACAACTACTTTTCATAAGTAGTTTATGAAAAGTACTACTACTTAGCATAAATAAACTTTGCACTGGTTTTGGCTGGGATAGAGTTAAGTTTATTCATAGTAGCTGGTATCAGGCTATGCTTTGGATTTGCTCTGGGTAAAGTGTTGATAATACAGGGATATTTTAGTTACTGCTGAGCAATGCTGACACAGTCAAGACTTTTTCTGCTCCTCACACCACTCCATGGAAGACGGGGCTGGGGGTGCACGAGAAGTTATGAGGGGACACGACCAGGACAGCTGATCCCAACTGACCTAAGGGATATTCCATCCCAAATGATGCCATGCTCAGTGTATAAAGCTGGGGGAAGAAGAAGGAAGGAGGGAACATTTTGAGTGACAACATTTGTCTTCCCAAGTCACCATTATGTTTGATGGGGCCCTGCTCTCCTGAAGAAGTCAGAACAGCTGCCTGCTCATAGGAAGTGGTGACTGAATTCCCTGGTTTGCTTTCTTTGTGTGTGTAGCTTTTTCTTTTCCTATTAAACTATCTTTATCCCAATTCATTAGTTTTTTTTTACTTTTACCCTTCCAGTTCTCCTCCCCGTTGATGGGCTGCGAGGGGCTGCATGAGGCCACCTGCCACATTTTAACACTACCACAAACTTTTAACATTAGAAGGTGCAGATGTGGTACTTTCTCTGCTCTACTGACAGGGTACATGAGCAAAGGGACATCAAGGGAGAAAAAACATCAGTATCAGAACAAATTAAAACAAGAGATGATGGGCTACGAAGTATTGTGTTTAGAACAGATTGAGATAGGCTTAAAAGTTAAAAATTAAGGAAGCACAAGTTTGCAGGAAAGAAGAGTTTTGTGTCCCCAAGC
Organism: Anomalospiza imberbis; assembly: GCF_031753505.1. NCBI lineage: Eukaryota > Metazoa > Chordata > Aves > Passeriformes > Viduidae > Anomalospiza > Anomalospiza imberbis. The sequence goes on from NC_089681.1 coordinate 118,010,082, forward strand.
TAACCGCTAGAGTGAGACAGTAGCAGGATTACCACACCTGCTTCTGTAATTCAGATTTAAAATCTGGTTAATTTGCTTCCTCCACGTTCCCACTGAAGTCCCAAGAATCTTTGTTCCATTTCCCCACTGGTTTGCACCTTGGGTAATCATCATTGCCCTGATTCATCAAAGCTCTCAACTGAGTTCTTAGGTCTCAGCACACACCAGCACTGTCAACTCTCGATTATCTATGGGTGGTTTTCCAGATTCAGTAGATTAACTGTTCTCCTGACAGAGAAAAGCAGTACCTGGTGTTACATGGAGCCTGTGAGGCTCTGGGTTCAGGCACTGCTCTCCTGCTTGATCTATTATCATGAGACCAATGCAGACTGTTTGTGTTGTATCAAATTTACCCACATAGGACTCAGAGTGCCAGGAAACATATTCCAGTGACACCTGAGTAGCTCTGTCACATGCAGGTCTGCATCAGCATGGTTCACTGAGGGTCAGGCAGACCTGGACTGCCCTGCCCTAAATCCCTGCAGCATCCCTGCACTGGGACATCCAGGTGTAGCCAGGTGGTCTGGTACCCCCTGTAGCTGTAGGCCAGGAGATGAAGAACATTTTGGTGCCCACTGACTTCACTAACACTGCCCACAAGTTCAGAAAGTCAAAGAGGCATTCTGTAGCATTTTGCATTGACAAAAGTAGCAGGCCAGCTTTTAGTTTTTAAAAGTTTCACTTTCAGAAGAGAATCCTCCAGCATCGATAATCAGTACCCAACATGCCAAAATCATGACAGCACCCAGCCTAGTGGGATAGCCAGAAAGTTAAAAACAAAGACTCACGTAGATTTTAGAAACAGAAAGTACTGGCAACATGAAGGGATTCAGACTACAAAAAAAAAGAGTTAAGATTTCCATGAAAAACACATTCCAAAGTCTTAGGAGAAGGACCTGAATTTGTACCAATTTTTAAAAGCTCTACTACATTGTCCCATCACTCCCCCAGTCTAACAGTGAATAGTATAGGGAACAAATAGACAAAAAGTGAATAAGAAGATTATGTTTAAAATGCTGGGAATATTGTGGGGAAAAAATCAGTTACAATGAGTTCTGTAACCTCAAATAAAAAGATACTGTAGAAAAACAGTTCATCCTCATGCCACGAGACATGAAGAAGGAATAGATGCTTGCACTAGAGAATGAAGAATGCAGCCATCCACTTCAAGTGTAGACAGATAAAAACCATTACTTAGAGCAAGAGCATTTGTAGAGCTATCAATAGAAAAAACAAATTTAACCCCGGGTAAGTACCTGCAAACAACACAGGCAGCTCAATTACACAGGGAGAGAATCAAAACAATGAGAAGTTCTAGTGAAGATGAAGTACATAGAGACACATTGGAAGAATTTAGAAGGCAGAACAGAGACTAACTGAGATTGCTGGCACTATGCTCCTGTGCACAGGATCTGGAAAGCATCAGGAAAGGCTGAAAGAAAAAAATACACAAACTATGGACAACTGTGGGAAACAGAACTGCTTTATATACTAATGCCACAGTAATCCTGGGGAAGGGGGAGAGAGAGTTGCTAATGTAGTTGTATGGGCAGTGATTGAGGACAGAAAAATTCACTCTAAGAGGAGAATATAGGACACATAATTTAAGAAAATACTCCTGTGTACAAATACTACACAAAACTATCAGCTGCATCTGCAAGTGTGCCCCTGGATTAAACAGCTAGCTGGATTGCAGCTGGCTGTGGAGTCAGATGCAACACGATCACAATTGTGATGAACAGCAATATTAGACAGGAAAAATGTGACCGAGTGCTGGTGATGCACAACGCTGCCAACAAGAACATCATGAAGTAAAAGATGCTATCATTTGGCATTTATAGCAAATGACTCATAAGAGTACCACCCACCGCTGGGCAACAGGGCAGTGCAAGACACTGATTTGAATGCAATACAACACCACGACTCCTTCATCTAATACCCTGGGAATGAATAGTCACTGTGGGTCATGCAGTGCTCTGGCTGAACACATAGGTTAAGTTTCAAAGACAAGAACACCTAGAAAGAAAGGTACAGCCAAGCAAAAAAAAAAAAAAAAGTTAAAATACAGGGAGGTGTTATGCTTTGGGAGAGCTACTGAATCCACCAACCCTGCAAAAAAGCACTGTACCTTTAGAAACTAGCAAAGAATAGATCAGCCATCCTAGCAAAATAAAAGTAAAAAAACAGATCAGAGGCTGTACCTACTGTACCCCAATTCAAAATTGCTGAGAAAAAAGGCAGATTAAAGAGGTCAAAATCCATTAGCACCAGCTGAAGTAATATTATCAAGATATATTCAGGGCATCTTAGTTTAAGATGATAAAAGTAGGTCTGGCACATTGCCACATCTATTGGCTAGCAAATACAAGCACCAAGGATTTGCCTACTGTAAACTGGATCAGATATGAGAAGAGACTCGTGCTGTCACTGTAGAAGATGTTAAAGAGGCATTTCAGGACTGTAAGAACCAGTTTCAGTTATTCCTAAACACAGCAGGGTAGGAGGCTGAAAACTGGTAAGCTGAAATAAAAAAGCAATGCAACTTTCTGCTTTGGACATGGGGACTCAATCCTAAATCCTAAGAAATCCAAGACACCCAAGAAACACCCAGACACAAGTGGGCAGAGTATTTGACCGTCATTCCAGATTTGATATGCATCAGCGATGTGACACTTGTACTCAGTTAACATCCAGCCTTGCACAGAGAGTGGAGGTGGTGGGGAGTCTGGAAGTCAAAGTCCAGATAGTGAAAACAAGCAAAAGTAGACAAATTAATTTTTTTTTAATTAAACATTTAGAAAATATAAAGTATGTCAAATTGAGAAAGACCTAGTTGCTAAGACAGACTAGACAAATCTCAGCAGTGTACTCCCAAGCCCATTCACCAGTCATGAGTGAGCAACAACCCAGCCTCCCCTAGATAAACAAAATAAGCCAAACTCACTTGTGACATCACCCAGCTCATATGCATATGCATTATGTGCACCTGGATTTAGAGATAGCCAAAGCTGCAGTGCCCCTGTAAATAGTTGTCTCGCTAAAGGCAATTTCTCTTTGCAACATGGTGTCCACTCATGCTAATTGACCCACAATATTGTACGTGAAATGCCCACTTGTTCTGTTGTGGCTGCTGCCCTTTTTCAGCAGGGGTCCCTCCCCAGTTTCCCAGTAGTATCCTTTGTATAGAAGGGAAGAGCCATAAAACAAAAGGTTTTCTCTCACAGTTTTCATTGTTGTAGCCAAATTCATTGCCATGATAGACACACATGCAAATGCAAAATCAATCACCAATACTGCAATTGTTACTCCCCTGTATGTACTGCACATACCATACTTGTTGGTATACATTTGCTTACATACTTTTTTAATGAAAACAAATTTATCTCCTGTAATAAAGTGACTGATATCTTTTCCTGTGCACTACTGGAATACACTTTAAATCCTGCACTAAAGCATATCACTATGCAGTGTGTGTGTTACTGGTGTGTATAGTACACACTGTGAAAAAATACTGTGCAAAGCAGCTAAATGTTCACCAATAAAAGACCTTACTACAATTATATAAAGACTTTCATAGACCAAAATCCAGCCTGCAGCGGCAGTACATATATCTGAAGCAAATTTTTTCTCACTGACTGGCACTTACAGTTCTAGCTGACAACAGTAAGAGCAGTGTACACCCAACAGAGAATCTTCAATTTTCATTCACGTGCCTAGCTTCACTTTGAAGTTCCACATTCACAGTTAACAATTGTATGCGTATCATAAGTAAATAACATTACCAGAAGTACATTAATACATATATATATATAGTCTGCTATAATGTCAGATAATATTTCATGTGCAAACCAGGCATAGAAAGAAGGTATGCATAATTACTTCACAAAACGTATTAAACTCCCCTTGTTTCACTAAGAAAAATTTTCTATCATTTTCAACATGGGTCAGCTGTTAGGACTGCAAGTGGACTAAAATGAAGATGTTACATGCTTCAGAAGAGCAGTTATGCAAACACCAGCACTGCAGTCTGGCAGCCCTCTTTGCAGGAAGCTGGACTGTACCTTACCAGAGCTGCTTCAGAGAAAGGCTCCCAAAATCAAGTAAGTGGGTGGCAGATTTACAAACTACAATCTCTTGACATGAATGAATAACATGACTTTACACCAGTGAAGAATATGACCTCCTCTCTATCCCATGTGTTTCTCTCTCCCCAGAGCTGAGCCCTGCAAGGAGACCGGAGTAACCGCAGCAGGTAATTACATGTTATTAGTGTTGCATTAGACTGAGCAGCTATTCAGTGAATTAGTATGTGATATTAACTAAACCTATTCAGTTGGTGAACACAAGAATCAGCCTCGAAGTAGCAATTAACAAATTATTCCTAAACAGGTGTCACTTACAGAGTAAGTCAGGCTATCATTTTCCTATACTTCACCAGGAAAATCCTGACTTCTTCCATACAGCAAACACAATTTAAGCAGATGGTATGTTCTCAAAAGGCTAGAGACCTGTATTTAAATCAAGGCTGTTGGATGTGAAGGTTTACATTGAAAGTCAGTAGAATTTGTGGCACATCTCCTTAAGATTAAGGAATGATTTACTACTATGCTGAGAGAACAAGCCCAAGATCTAAATCTTGCTGATTAAACTCCATGAAATCCAGGAAAAAAAAAAAAAAAAAAAAACACACAAATCAAAAAAAACACAGAGCTCTCCTTTGTCTCTAGAAAATAGTCACTGACACCTATCATGCTCAGGTTTTTTTAAAGAGCAGCATATTATCACAAAAATATTGGGATGCCTGCTAACGTAAACAGTGTTTTTAATGCCCCATAGAAGAAACGCACTTTCAGTCTTGATCTTGCAAAAAGTCAGTTCTTGGTATAGTTTCCCTGCTCTTTAGAGAGATTTATGTACATCTGATGTTGAGTCTCTTGGATTACTGAATGCTTGAACACATGAAACAAACTGGCATATGAGGGTCTGCTTTAAAGCAAACATTGCTGCAGAAAGCAAAGGCTGAATGGATTGAAAATATACATAGGAGAAAAATGCCCCGAGTTCTTAACGTGAAGTCAACAGCTCCCTTTATAAGCCCCATTTCATTGGGCTTTGTTAAGAGAGTGTTTTCACAGCAGGAAGCATTCACCTCTGAAACTGTGTGGTTCAGTTTTTGTGCTCACCCCGTGGGTCAGCTTGCCCGCCCATCCATCCATCCATCCATCCATCCATCCATCCATCCATCCATCCATCCATCCATCCATCCATCCATCCATCCATCCATCCCTCCCAGAGCTCCCGGTCTCCGGCCGCGGGCACGGCGCGGCCAGAGCCGCTGCCCGGGCGGGGCCGCTGAGTCCCGCCCCTTCCCGGCGCCAGGCGCGGGCTGGCAGCAGCCTCTGCTGGCGACCGGGCGCAGGGAGAGGGCCCGCGAATCTGCCACCGGCAATCCGGCCGACGTTCAATGCCGAGCCGGCTGCCCCAGCCGCAGCTGAGCGTCTGCGTGTGCGGCATTAAACAGTGGCAAAAGCCCGCTCGTATTTCTCTTGGAAGTGCTGTGATTTTTTTCCTTCCTATTCTTTAGAAAAGTACGCGAGTAGTTCCTCCAGGTGTTCAAACTTTTATCTAAATATACCTGTGAAAGTTATCCAAAAATAATGTTTAATAATGTGAAGAGGCACCACTGAGGTGCATGCAGATGTGCATTGCCTGCAGTCACTCTTCAGAAGCCCAGATAGCACAGACCACAAACTCGGACTTCTGCTGGATAATCTGCAACAAATCGCAGCATATACTTACTAATGGTTTGTTACACAAACCATATAACTGAGAAGAAAAGCCCTCACAGAGGAAGAGAAGATGCACTCATTGTTTTGAGGCAGAATACAGAGCAAGACCCCACTAGAAGTCGCTGGAAAGTAAAGCCGATCCCCAACACCAACCTACTCATTTGCTGTCTTAATTTTGCTGGTAGAAGAGTTGCTGAGTGAAGATCATTTTCCAATGGATGTGATTAGTATAAACAATTTTAGCCTTCATTACCCACTACGTTTAGTTTTGCATGAGAGTATTTTTCCAAGCCTTTGGAAATGCAGAAATTACAAGCATCTTAGAGCAGAATCCCAGCTCAGTGGCAGAAACAGCAGCAATCTGATTTAATACTGTACCGATTTACTGCAAGGTCTTTCATCCAGCTGGCACAGCAGAATCACCTAACCTCAAAAATTTATTCCCAAAAAAATCACAATCACTAGACAAGCAGGTAAATAGAATGTTTTAAAATTGGAAGCTTTTAATCATCTTGAAAGTAAATTTGTTCTAATGGACAAAAGAAGTATAAACAACAGTATTATATTGTAAATAGTGTAACAATGTTTACAGCCAAAAAAAGAACATGTCTTTTGACACAAAACACCTTCACTGACATTCTGATTGATCTGAATTCACATTTTCCCTTTGCTTTGAAATTAAAGCCAAAGTTTTTTCTGAAATATTCTTTCATTATAAAAAACCTATCTTATCTTATGGCAAATGAACTTTATCCTGGAGACATGGGAGGGGCTGAGAACATCATGATTGCAAAATATCACATTTCCTCACTTTCACCCTTCTTCCAATTCACCTGGGGCTGTTTCCTCCAAGATTTTTTCAACAGCCTTAAGAGACACAGCACAGGAGGCCACCAGAAGACACTGCTCTTGAGCATGGTCAACTAGAAAGTAACATCCCATCTTCCAAACTGGGTCCAGCTTACAGAGAAAGAATATTCACCCACCTACCACAACTCCTGCCACCTTTGAATACCTCCAGAAATTTGCAAAAAGACTTTCTGCTCAGGTGAGCTGGTGTTTTCTGTTAGGAACACTGCAGGATACCATGTTTAAATGTAATTTTGATGACCCTAGAGTTGGGGGAATTCCCTGATATATGTGGCACAGCTTGTGCTGGTGCAGGGAGCCCACCTACTGGGAAAGTTACAGGGACAAGCAGGGCAAGGGATGTGCCTTCCCCCTGTCCAACAGGTACCAGTGAAGGGAGGACAGATGAATCCTCCTAATCAGGAAGCAGCTGAGTGGCAAGAGCTAACAGCCCAAATTCTTGATGGAGAGCCTCAGGTCCCTGCAGATCCCACATTTCTGTTCCAGCTAATTCAAACCAAGCACTTTGTCAGCCATCGCTTGGAAAAACCATACCCATGGGGACAAGCAGGCACCCAGCTAGACCAAACAGACCTCCCATTTCCAACTTCCACTTAAAGTGAAAGCAAATATTTTGTAAAGAAAATCCCTTTTTTTGAACTCATCAAAGGTACATGCAGTGGAGAGGTAGAGGGCTATGAGTTTCTCCACAGTTAACAGATCTGTAGCTGTAATTTGATTTGCCATAAAGTTGACCATCACACAGGTACCTTAATCAAAATCTAAAATGCACTTAGATTGCTCAAAATTTTCCCAACCAAGTTCTGCACAAACAAAAGCTGACCATTGAGGGAATCAATCTTCTCAGTCAGTACACACACAAGGATTCACTGAGTCTTTTCCTTCTTTTCTTTGAACTCTTAATTTCTTTGGCCTTTACCTTCCACTACAGCTACTTACACTCTCTGTAATTACAGCTTTACAGTCTTTTACAGTTAATAAGAGGTTTGGTAGTTCAGTAGAGAGACTGCCCAACCATCAAATTCTGGGGCTGTAGCAAAGCTGGGTGCCACCTACCACCTGGTTCAGGGAACTGACCAGCAGGAGTTGGATTTTAAGCAATAGTTTGCCCATCATGCAGAGGCTTTTTTCTTCTTTGAAGCAAAATGTAAAATTCATGCAAATCTGCCTTACAACATTAATGCAACCAAAATGAATACAGAGTTTCTAACATTGATAATATTTGAAAATCTTGAGTAAAATAAAGCATGGAAGAAGATGAGAAGAAACAGAAAACATTTTTTCTCCCTCACTACAGGGTCTGCTTTTTTTTTTTTTTTGGCAGTTGTACATGGAATTCCCCCTTCAGTCAGTGCAAGGTTTTGCACTGATGAGCGGTAGGGTTTTTGTGGCTGGTCTGGGAGGAGAAATAAAATAAACAAACAAAGAAGCACATATACAAGCTTTTCAGACAGAATATAAGTCAGATGTTATTCATCAACTGTGAGTTACCATATCTTAGTGAAAATAGAGCAGCAATTACTCTCTGTTCTGACAGCACCTTACTTTGGTGGCTGGAACTTAAAATGCATAAAGTACTAAATTTGTGTTGAGACTTAATTTACTGTAAAAGGTCAACAGTTTCTAGCAGGGAAAGGTTCCACCTGTGGAGGATGACTTCATGGCTTTTTTCAGAGCCTCCACAAAACCCAAAGGCCTTGAGAAAGAAGCTGATTTCACCCACTGCTGGCTAGTCCTACCCTAGTTCTACACCACCTCCTGCCTCCAACATCCCCACTTGAGAGTCTTTACATTTCTCACTTCAAAAACAGAGCAGAAAATTGTCTGCAAGCTCTTCCACCTCTCTGATAGTAAGGATTTGTATGTACTTCTGCTCTGGATGTTGATGCATCCGGTTGCCTTACAACCTCTTGGTCTTGTTCTCTTGCGTTCAGTCTCAAAGGAACCTTCTGCAAACAGTTGCTCGTCTCTGCAAGGACAGAGCCCTTAATTGTAACCACAGGATACAGCTTTTGGTTGTAACTCTGGAGTGCAAGCCAATTCACTTGGTTAATTATTTAATCTCCAGCTAGAGAGTTTGAACCAAAGGAGGAGATGCAATTAAAAAATAAAATTAAAATTACACACAAATACACATACGAGCACTTCTCTGCATGCTTAAAAATAAAGAGTGGGCTTGGAAAAAAGGAATATGCCAAGGACTCCTACAGGTAAATTCATAGCGAATGAATTTTTGGGAGGTTGCTGATGTAGAAAACAAGCAGAACATCAGGAACCACCACACTTCACAGAAACCTCTTTTTCATCTTGCAGAAAGTTGTTTTGCATTGGCAGTTTGTATTTTAACCTCTATATAACACTGAAAAAAAACCCATTAATTCTCTTCATTATTCATTCTCTTATTTGAAGCAAAAGAAGTAATACACATTTCACATTTATACCCTGCTCTTCCTATATACTTTTGAATATTCTCAGACAGTTATCATGCCTAATTTTTGCAAAGAGCTCAGGCCCAGCTGCCCAAGCCATACTCATACAGAAGTCATGTGGCAATGAGCTCCCATTAGGTAAATCACATTTAAATTCTACTCCAAGACAGAGCATTTCAGTCACTGTCTGCATGTGCTTAATTGGTAGACGATGGACGGAAGGTGAAAGCCATGTTAGCAACAAGTTAGCCTGGGTTTCAGTGTTTGGAGATGAGAGGAAAAATCCTTATGATTTATTGTTAAAGCTCAGACAGAGGGCATTTTTCCCTGTATTAAAACTATTTGCATATGAAAGGTATACCAGTAGCTTTTGTAGAATTTACATGTACAGAAACCATGAAAAAATATGTTTTTCATGTGATCAGTAACTGAAACAACCAGACTAAAAACATCGTCCTCCTTCATTGACAAAACCTGAGACTGAGATATTTCAAAGTTTCCTGGGAAGATTTTTCATTCATTTTTAGAGGATGCATGCAGATAAACTGACTAAACATTACTTTTAAATTGTATTTTCAACACCTCTGAAATCTGTCTAAAGTCTCCTGAGCAATTTGTCATCTTTTTAATTAATCTGGAAGAAAATTTGTTTTTTCTAATTTCTAGGATTTTGTATTGTCAGCCAAAATGACCTTGTAGTTACTCTTTTGGCAAAATAAGATTTTGCAATCTGTGTTTTTTTAAATCAGAAAAGGGTAGCTTTTACATCTTAATTTTGTTAAAGAAACAGACAACACCAACCTTCTTTTAGAAGATCCTGAATTCTGACAGGAGGGGTAACCAAATTATCAATTCAACTCTTGCAGCAGCAAACATCATTAGCATTGGCGATGAAGTTCAATTAAGCTGATCATACAAAAACTAACAGGCTGAAACCCTGTTACCCTTGAAGCCGACAGCAAAAATCCCACAGATTCCGGTGGGTGCATCAGTGTGCTACAACCTTGACAAAGAAACCGCCTGGTGCTTTGTAACGCACAAAGGAGCCACTTTCCCAAGGACATGCATTACCTACACATGATCGTATCCAGTCATAAATGTAATTTTCTTTGTGCTGTAGAGGAGGTGCCTGAACTGATTTGCAGTGTTGCTAGAAGAGATGGGCAAGCCACCAAGAGACTATATAGCAGTCTTCTAATAATGCCTGCCTTTTACAGAGACTGACCTCTTTTCACCTTGCTAAAAGCAGTAAGTAGCAAGTAATAGATCTTGTCAAAGGTTACTCTGTAGAATAACCTCTGGAGATATTAGATAGAGGTGTCCAGAGAAATACCACAAAGGTGCTGACAAGGAAACCAAAGGGATTATGATTAGGAAGTGTGAATAAGCTAAGGTTTCAAACATACTCAGATTTTGGTTAGAAATGCTGAAGTACAGGAAGGAAATGTTCTACATACCATCAAACCACCAAAACACACACTTGAAAAGACAAGTTAAAGAGCCATCATATGGAGAGTAAATACTACACATGATATAAGAAAAGCAGTTCCACACAACTAGAATAAGCAATTCCACACAACTCATCAAATCCTAGGATGTCTCCTGATAAAGAAAGAGAAAATAATCTGCTCAAAGGAAAAAAAAAAAAGAAAAAAAAAAAAAGAAAAAAAAAAAAAAAAAAAAAAAAAAAAACCTGGAAACATTAATTGTTCCTTCAGCTCCCTTTTAATCCATCCTTGAATATTCAAATTAATCAGAACTTCCACCAGATAATTCCCAGTAAGAGAAATCCATTTAAGTCAACTACATTTCCCATAAAGAAGCAATACATTTTAAAAGACCCTAAAAACCTAAGCCAGTAGCATAACTAAAAAAGACTCTTTCTCCATTTACAGTAATTTCTGAATTTCTCCATTTACTCCAATTTCTGAATTTTAACAATTATGCAATGATTTAATTCAAAAAAAGTCCAAGATATTTCTGACAGTATTCTTACTAGAGGACAGCCTCTCCTAAATTTACTCTCAGCAAAGGTGCTGTACAAAGACTTGGTTTCTTTCAGCCAATCTTTTTCTGATCCCATCGGTTGATTACATTGATTTTGCAATACCCTCCAGGGAAGGCAATCTTCCCAGTTCCAGTCAGATCAGACCAGACCAAGTCTTAGGAAATACTTGGGAGATGTGGCCAACAAAAGGCCTCTACCCAGCTATTTGATGTTCTCAAACAACACAGCTTTCCAGGAGCTTGTCCCTGTCTTATATGCACAGAACTATATTGTTCAGATAAGAAAGATAAAGAGACCCCAGCCTCCCAAGCCATGAGCAGAGAAATGAAGGCAGATAAACATGAAAGTGTTTGCATCAACCTGAAAGACTTTATTCATCACACACACACACAAAAAAAATCTGAAATATGTAGTGCCTTATGTCTTCCTTAATATAAATAAATTTTCAAAAAGGATGAACCTCACTTTGAAAAAATGTTGAAATAGAGTATTTTGACTTTTTCACATAATTTTCTCCCCTTTTATTTTGGCTGAAGCTACGCAGAAAATTTGATCTTTAACTGTGAATACTTTCAGGCCTCCATTCTTTTCAGTAAAATTCTTTGTGTGAAAGTCTTTGGTGAGTATTTTTTTCCCTCGAAAAATGTCACTAGCCTGGCTGCAAAGGCCAGATGTACTCCCCTCCAAAGAGGCTGCTCAGAGGCCACCAGCTTTAACCACTGGAAACTGCTACTCGATTTAACTCAGGATTGGATGGGGTGCAGAAGAAACCCTGTGGCCCAACTGTCTTCTCTACACAACGGCAAGGAAATCCCCTCTGCGCTAAATATGGGGCTTAGCAAGAGACAAGAGGCTCTGTCAGGACCTTGCTGCTTCTCCAACCATCTCACAGGCACCATACTTGAGAGCACAGATAGGGTCGGTCATTAGGTGGAGAAATAACTGGCATTCTAATGTAGGCACCAAAAGGGTGATGCTTTTTTAGCATATATTTTGAAGATGGTTAGTAGGAAAACACCAGATAGGTGAGGAAAGTGATATTCACAGAATTATAAAAGGCTGAAAAAAGTATTCCTGTTTGGATTTTCATTTAACTCTTTCACAACCAACCTTTATCAAAAATGTTATTTCCGTGGCATGGACAACTTGCTTTTACCTATTTCTCACCTAACAATAAGCTACACAATTTACTGCTGTGTATCCTTTACTGTGTAAACAAGAGTCTGTCTGCACAAACCAGTTGCCAAATTGCAGACTTGGTTTTTGTCTTTAAATTCTGTGATGTCAGGCCACAAAAAAATTTTATATTTTACAAAAGCCATTATCCATGCAACACCTATGTATTCCAGGTGCTAATGAGTACATACCTCTCTATAAATGTAGATGTGGGCATTCCCCTGTCCAGTATTTTCTAAGCACTGGAGCCAAGTGAGAAATTTTTTGAAATCTTGCTTGGGCTTTCTGAAAGCACCTGAATTCTGGTGGCCACAATTTAATCAGTTGGGAGAGGCATAAGGTAGATCTCACTGCCACAGTCACACAGCCACATGGCTCAGCAGTACTCCCAATGCCACATTTTTCCCTGTTCAAGGAAGGCTATTTCCTCAAAAGAAGAGATACAACAAGGAACTCTGCATGTCCGGTATGTCAAACTGACACTTCACTTGCAAGGCATCCTCAGTACATTTAAACTATCTGACACCAACATAGCAAATTCAAATTTAAAAAGAAAATCAAATCTATTTTCATGACTAGCTTGATAAAACAGTCATCATCATGCCTTTTATTGTCCCCATCATAAATTAATTTAGAATTAATTACAATGCTGAAAATATTTCTTCTAAGCTCCTTCTGCGCCTAAAAGCTTTCAGCCTGCTGAAAAGATTTTGGCTGACGGTGCACTGACTCAAAACTCTGAAATGAAAACTGGAAGACTGACAGCCTAGAAATAGGCTGTCTCAATATTTTGGAATAGCAACTTTTTGGCAAGAAAATTCGTACAGAATCAGACAACACGAGAAAGAAAATACAACATGTAGCCTCCTGACTGCTACAGAGGGAGCAATGTTTCCCAGTGTTTCCTTGTGTATCCTACAAGCTCCACTCAATTTAGATAATCCAGCAAGAGGTTCAAGTGTAAGACCACTGCATAGCAATAAAATAAACTATCTGGAACTCCTAAATTTTAGGGTATTATTAAGTTGGTTGACTCATCTGGGATCCATTGACTTTAACTGTTCCTGTTAAAAACAGACCACTGTAATTTTTGCTGAGGAACAAAGAAAAAAATGTTGGGGGGCATGTACATAGCTGATAGTTTATTTTTCACAGTACCCATTTGACTACACATAGCTGCATTCATTAGTCCCAAAGCTTTTTAACTTAACACTAGAGAATACAAAATCTTTCTTGATAATATTAAAGGTCACTTTCAAAAGAATAACATCCCCTATTTTGTGTAATGTAAAAGAGGCCAGAAATGTTTTTCTCCAAAGCAGAATTTTTGTACCATTAAGGTATATGCAGAACTCTTCACATTGAAGGACTCCTTGAAGGCTTCAGAATTAGAGCACATACTTTTTTAGCTCTGTTGAAGAGCTGAAGCATATCTTGATTGTTAAGAAAGAGAGCTTTACTCCCAATAACTTGTTGGCAGTTTGATTTAATGAAGAATTAAGTTTCATCTCAGCGGTTTTACTAAACCTTGGAGAAAAGGTGCCCAATGACACTAGTCCCTGAGTGCCCTAAGTAACCATTAACCTCCGTGGGAATTGAGGTTGGTCCTACTTTTCATTGCCATGGTACCTTGCAGAATTAGATCCAATCCTCTTCCCTTCCTCCTGAGAATGGATTTTTCCCCATTAGCCATCTGATTTTTATTTTGCTTTGACCAGAGATTAAATGAATGTAGATATTTTGGTGCTGACAACCTCCCTGTCAAATTATATAGTGACTTCTCATGCTAAAACTTGTTTGTTTTCACACCATCATCACTGATGATCTCAGCACAGCACAGCGCTTCAAGAATAATGGTTTAGTCAAATGCAAAGCCAGCAGAAGGAACATAAAACAATGTGTGCTTATATAGGGCCTACATAAATAGTGCTTTTTTAAAATGTTTGGCAATGAAATAATAGTTGTGCGTTTGTTTCTTTTTTTTTTCTTTTTTTTTTCTTTTTTTTTTTTTTTTGATAAATTAACCTCTGGATTGTTAAGGATCCGGAGACTTGGCACATCAGAGTAGTTATAGGGCCTAAAAATATTTGTTATAGCCTCTCACGAAAGAATATACACAGAAGATGCCCTTTGTGTGCTGTTAATAATCAACCATGGGCCATACCCTCAGTCCACACAGTTTCAGAGAAGTCAAGCAATTTATACCAATTTCAAAAGAAACAGAGCTGACCCCACATATGCTGGGCCAAATGCAGAAAGTTGGAAGCAAGTAAGTGTACATGATTAGGGCTGGGCAAAGTGTGGGTTGTATACTGGACACTATTTATCACTCTTTACAATGTTTTTCTTTACTCAAAATTCCCTGTTTATTGCTGTTTAAAAAAAAATCAGAGCAGATCAGGCAGTGATGACATTTTTCCCCCATCTCTCAAAGACTTTGTTCCACTCTCAGGCTAGCTTGGAAGCTATGCAAGATGCCCAAGTGGCCTGAGTGTTGCTTTCTGCAGTGCTGCAGACAAATACTCCAGTTTATTAAAACTGCAGAGCCACACTGCCTCCTCACTTCTTTCACTCTCGACTGCCTTTTCTTTCAAATACTAAAAGAAAACCTAAAACCTCCATGTATAAAATGTAACTGAAGTCTAAGGTGTTACTTCCAATTCACAGGTGCATCGTTAATCGTGAAAATGCACATCATATTTAGGATCAGAATTATATCCTGTCATGTGTAACTGAAAAGCTTGGTGGGCTTTTCATCTATGTTGTGCAAGCCTGAGGCCAGAGTGGTGACTGTCACAGCCAAAGAGACACAGACAGATAGATGATGGAGAGTGCAGACTGCGCACCCACACATAAAGCGCGTGAGAGGAAGGAGAGTGCACGGAAAGAATATTAATTGAGCAGAAAATAAGTATTCTCAATATCCCCTTGCCCCCTTAGAAAGTAGCCACAAGATGAGGAGAGCTGCAAACATGTTCATCTCGGGGAAACAGCCGTCCTTAACGTGACATGTAAGGCTATTACTTTAATAATGGGATTTGCACAGCACACAACTGATAGGCTATGTTCAGAATAGACCCCATGAATCTAATTTTCTTCTCAATGAGTATTATTGCAGTTGGTAACTCAACAGATTTCTATAGAGTCGCTCCAGATTTGTATCAGGGTGAGTGGAGAATTAGGCTCTACTATGATATTTTTAAATCCGCAAGAATGTAGTTCTGCTTACTCAGTCATAAAACCCATGGCTCCTTTGATCCTTTCTACTTTCATAGCAAATTATTTACAGAAGCTTGTCTTTTAAAGATTCTCATCAAAATAGTTAAATTACTGCTTTCTCTCACTTTTTGTGATAAACCATCAATTACTCAAATTTAATGCATTTTCATGCCTGAGTCCATGTACTGCTTTACTAGCATTGGAGAATGGAAGGGCAGTACAGGAATTGTAGAAAGTGGTTTAAGATTTACTTCATTCATTTTGTTCTCCCAATGCCTTTATAAAATACTTTTCCGTCACACATCCGGTAAAATAAATTTACACTGACCTTATTTAATAACAGATATAAAACAACTTTAAAGTGCTACACTGATACACTTAAGGATATGGAAGTAAGAAAAGAAGGAAAATTCTTTAACTTGTTTTTAACTACAGAATCTCTTCTTTTCCCTCATTTTGCACATTCTAGAAAATATGGAAGTCTCTACAGATGTTGATCCTGATCTCTTCAGCCTTTAAGAAAAATATGCAAATGCCATTCCCCCTCTGCCCAAGTCACCACCAGCAAAATTAGCTCTTTTTTTAAGTCATAAAAAAATGAAGTTGATGTTGTGATTGAAATTATAACAAACCCTTAATGAAAATTTCTTGTTCCTAAAGCATTCATTCAGTAATGAAGTTAAAAAATAGGTAGGAAAAGATAGTCCTGAACAAAGCAATTGATGATCTGTTTCTACTCCATTGCTCCTCTTTTACTTTTTACAACCATCCTGAGAAAAGAAGTTTCCTATAAGTAAGATACTGGCAACCCCAAATTTCTAACACAGACAGTGCCATTTCTGGACAAGCACAATTCCAAGCTCTTTGCCATCACACACTCAGGTCACCTTTGGATTTCGTGCTGGGCACTTAAAAAAGAATTGTGATAAACTCATTCACTGACTTGACCAGAACCAAAAGCAGATGTAACCGAACAAATTGCCTAAATTTAATTCAGAGTAGTATCTAAGGAGGTATGACTTACTATTACAGAATCATGGAACTGTTTAAGTTAGAAAAGTCTCTTAAGATCATCGAGTTGAGCCATTAATCCAACACTGCCAAATCTGCTACACAACCATGTCCCCAACTGCCACATCTACACATCTAGTAATTACAATTACCTCCAGGGATGTTGACTCAACCATTTTGCTGGGTAACCTATTCCAATGCTTGATAACCCTTTCGGTGAAGAACTTTTCCTAATATGCAAGCTAAACCTCTTCTGGTGCAACTTGATGCCATTCATAATTTAAAGCTCTGCACCTAGGAACAGAGCATTGCTGTTGAATAAAAGTTTTTGAAAAGTTAAGTGAGAGGTATGTTTGGACTGGGAATGACTGCAAACTAGTTCAGCCATGACTGAATTACTGGCAGCTGGTTTGCAGCATCAGTGCATGACCGAGTGACCTACTAACATCATCACCCATATCTTGGAGCATTTACTTAGGCATAATATTACACTACAGGTAGTATTTTCAGCATTCCAGAATTGAAAGATTTAAAAGACAGAAAATGAAAAAAAGAGAGAGGGAGTACAATACATTAACATCTCAATTTATTGCTTACTGTTATAGCTGCTCTATACATCCCAAATTCAATCTCAGATTCTATTTATTGTGCTACAGAGCCCCCTGCGTTGAGCATATTAGCTAGCATTCCTTACATTAGACCAGCAGGGGAAAAAAATCAGATGTTAGATCTAGGAGCCACTGGTCGAGGTTGATTTCCCAGAAAAGACAAATTAGTTTCTGGGTACTTGCAAACAGCTCAGAAAAGGGTTATGATGAACAATGCTGCCTTACATGCAATGAGAGAGTAACTAAAGGCACAAGCCCACAAAGTAAACAGGAAAAAAGGCAGCTTCCTCTAAATGAGAAAATACTGGCCAAATGAATTACATATCTCTGTATTAACTTTAGACAGTGTATTTAAAGATGACTAGTTTGAGCTCAGTACATCCCTGGACAGAAAACCTTAAAATACGCAAACATACTGAAATTGGAATGAGACGTTTCAACTGCATTGAAATGGTGTGGTGAGTGGTGGCACACAAAGACAAGGCCCTTAGGAAGGAAAGAAGCTGCGATGAGAGAAGAGCAAGCTGCTTGAGAAAACCCTGCAACGGTGAAAAAGGCAGTAGAAACTATTTGTAGAGTTTATGCGGGGTAGAAAGCTCCAGGTGAGATCAAACCATGCCCAATTCCTGAGACAGCAGAGGTATCAGTACCTCAGTAAGAGCAATAAAAAACATTCAGAGCTAAAGAAAAGCAGAATCCACTGGCAAAGGTAAGAGAGGATTTGTAGTATTTTTTTCCCAATTAAATTTGAATCTCATCCCTTCTGGCTTCTTCTAAAGATGTTGCCATTTTTATCACCCTCAAAGTGGAGCCTTCTGACCAAGCAGGGCTTCACCCCACACCTTCAAATCACCTTACATGGAAAGGCGGCACAACAGTGACATGAGCTGTCTCAAAGGAAGAGATTATTAAAACCACACACCTACACAAACACTGCTGGTGACAGTGTTTCAAGGCATTTATTCTGGAGTAGCGCGTGGGACCAACTTCTTGAACAAATTCTCAAAAAAGTATAAGGCGGAAACAAGAACCAAAAGCAAAACATCTTTTAAGCTAAGGAAATTGTTGTAAGCTTTCAATGTTTTACTTTGAAAATCCTACAGCCTTCAGCAAAATCCTTGGAAAATCTCCTTGCGTTTATGAAATAGCATTTGATATCACAACCTAAAAATCTACAAACCAATGCAACCAACCCTTTCTTAACTCTCAAAGGGCAAATAACACCTGCATTTCCCATGCAACAGCTAGTAAAGAAATGCTGACTCTCAGTAATTTTAATTACAGACTAAAATAACACCTTAGTGAAAAATAGTAGATGAAGTATTATTTTAGAGTTTCAATGTTGCCCCATCAACCTGAGCCATAATAGGAGCAAAACAATCAGTGCACAAACTAACACAAGAGCTCCACAGATGTAAAAATAAACAGGAGCTTATGTGTTTCAATAAATCCTTTCATCACATAACCAAAACAATTATTCTATGTATGTTATGTTGTTCTTGTTATGTATACCTGAGACTATTTAAATAATTCATTTGATTGTATATGTTACCAAAACAAAAAAGTATTTCCATAACAGGATTTTGTTTTGTTTTTACATGTCAAGTCTACAGAAATTAATTTCTGTACTTAATGCTATAACGTAGCTAAAGTTAAAATACAGCATGATAACATATTGTCTGAGATTACTGTTTTGTCTGTGTCAGAGAATACTACACCTTCAGAATTGTAAATTAGCATAGTAATATGACTTTTGTTAAGAGGAAAAAAAACATGTTTTCATAGTTCTTATTCCAAACTGTTGCTTTAAATTTGTGACCAACTTTGATCAATTCTCAAGGCAGAGAAATGCAAAAGCCCTAAAAGTTCTTTTTTAAGGCTAGAACCCTAAAAGCTCTGGAGCATTATCATTTGCTGAGATAATTTACCAAGAAATAAGGGTAGGTGGGGATGGAGGAAAGGGAAATGGGTTGAATAGCTTGCAGCATGAAGAGAGGACAAATCAACAGAAATTGTTTGAGATATTGCAGACTGACCTACCAAGCTCTCTGATCGGCCCTGAAGTTAGTACTTAGGACTGACAGACTCTCTAAGTATTTTAAATATTTCCACTTAGATTCCTATGTATTTGTATCAATGAAAGTTTACACATGAAAGATTAAGCCAAAAAGGCTGGTTTAGTTATATATGTCTGCCTATTGACTTGATTAGCATGAGATTACCAAAACAGAATCAAAGCAAAAGAATCACCTAGACCTGTGAAGCAGAACTGAAAGACTTGTTGCTTTATACATCTGCTTTTCCAGTAACTGCGTCTACTGAGTAGAGTATTTCTGCAATAAGTTACAAGAAAAATCATTGTTCACGGGCCTTGAGAAAAAAGCCCAGTTTGTTCCAATAATAAATCACGTGGTCCTTAATAATAATTTTTAAATGTTTGAAGTAAACACAGTCTTGTTCTTCTTTTATTGCAAAATCTTGTCCTGAAATAGTTTTCTCATAATAAAGAGTTTATAAGAAAGATGAGACGATCACTGGAATTAAAATTAAAGTTAATAATACATATACATAGGTATAAACCCTCAAAGCAACAGGTTTATAGGAAATCCAGAAAGTTAACTAAAGGCAGAAATTAGAGACATGGGATGACAAAGAGTAGAGGAAAAGTCCTTGACTAAAGAAATTGTTTTAAGAGCAACAACAACCTTGTACAAATTCTTCTAATATTTAAGAACCTTGTACCCTGATTAGGGGCACAGAGACAGGTTTTCAGAGGAGGCCACAAGGAGACAAGTTAATAACCCAGTTCCAAATCATCCTGCAAGACTTACTGAGCTCAGAGAGATTCTGCCCACACAGAGTTGAAAGGTTTAGTACGTCAGAGCTGCCTTCTGATGGCACTGGGTGATTACCTCTCTTATCAACTCCAGAGTGAACTCTAGCTCTCACAGCAACGATCTTTTACAGAACATTCCTCAGCAGTGAACAGGATAAATGTGATTGCTGCACATTTTAGATTCTCAGCACGAGGAAGTGAATATCAAATTTAAAAAGCACCTATTACTCTTTATCTGTGTAAGTCATTCTGCTAAGTGGTGATATAAATAAAATTACATGTACAATCTTGCTTCTATCTTCTCTTTAAATGTATATACATGATTTCTTTTCCCTTACATTCCCTGGGTTAAATTAGCAGAAGAGAAGTGTGATAAATTGAAGCTGAACTATAAATGGGTGTTTTGGAAGGGGGAAAAGGTTTCCGCTTGTTCTAAATGTGTAAACTTTTAAAAATATTGCAATTTTAAATCCTGGAAAAGTGCCATCCAATATTCACGACTGGCAGACAGCGCTTATTACCTTTTTTATATGCTATTACAAAACTTTTTGATTTTAAACATTAGCCTGACTATTCCTAAGAGTCTCCAATTAAAGATGTAACAATAGGAGACTACAGCCATTTCTTTTTCATGCCATAAGTTCATTATTTCTATTTCCTGTTTCACTCAAGTGTTTCTTTTAAAGTTTTGAAACTTTGATGATCTCCACAGTTGAAACCAAACATAAATGCCATGCAAGCTAATGGGACAAAGGAAACTCCCAAGTCTATCGACAGCAGTAGATACCACTTCTTCCCAAGCCATATATAATTAAGAGCAATGAAAAATCCCTGGTTAGTTATGATAAAAACAGGCTCCTTACCATAATCTGTAAAGCACAGTCAGGTCCAAGTTGTTTTGTTAACCACCACAACAACTGTTCCTTCTTTTTACTGACTTACTTAAAAAAAAAAAGAAAAAGACTCACTTTGCCAGTTATAGCTGGGGGAAAAACTCCCAAGAGCTTTCAGGCTTCATTAATTAGGGCCATCAGAACTGTACTTCATTTAAGCAGTACAAAACAGTGCAATCAAGAGTTATGTCCGGGCCGTAGCTATCTGCCCCTCTCTCATTCTCTTCTTCTTTCTCTCACCATCTCTTTCAGTAAATGAGACTAATTTTTCCAGCAGCCTTTAACTCCCCAGATTAACTGAAGTGGAAAATGTGACTACAAACTCATAGTAGTGTCTAGCCTCCAACCCAGCACAGAATCAACTACGCTGTAAGTGTTGAAGGACACCTAGCAAGCTGCTACTTGCTAAGTTCATAACCCAGAAGCGTACATTCGCACACAACAGGACTGCGCCATCTAGTTTAGCTGCCAGCAGCAGGCTTTGGGAGCAGATGCCTCGGGATGCAGGGCTTTAGCCCTTGGGAATGTTCAGTTTCTTACAGATTCAATTGTGGTGTGGGGTTTTTTTAATAAAATATCATTACTGAGATAATCCACATCTAGTGGATATGGGAAAATTTAGGCTATAATAGCGCAGTAAACTTCTACATCTATCTTTGATTTACAAGATAAAAGCAACTTTTAAATTAAAGAGCCTTTCTGCTAACGGAGCTTATTATGCTAGAGACAGGAATGATTTTCCTAGAAAGTTGTCCCTGTGTGCACGCCTATTATCTTTGCTTTCCCCCTTCCACTAATGAGCATTTATCTAAAGAGCCTGTTAATCCTCTGATGTGTGCTTCTGGTCAGAGGTAACAGTTTGAATAAAACCACTAATCACTTATCACTAATCACTGATCATTAATCACACTTTTCCCTAGTGCTTTGCGACCTGTACAGCTCCCTTTAGGATTAAGGAGTCACAAATAAGGAGTTTAGCCATTTTTTATTAAGAATTTCCAGCTTTTGATACCGACAACCTCATTCGCCACATGAAAGTTACAAAACACTGAGCGGGGATTTTCACCACTGTACACTTTTATACTGAAAATAAATGGTACCTTTATGGAAGCATACCTCCTTCAGCAAAATTCCCACAAATTACCCTACGTTTTTGCATTCGGCTCTCACTTTCTACCTCTCAATTTTCTTTCAGACAAGTTTCTGGATTATCCCTGCATATCTTACAAGAAAGCTTTCCTACACCACTGCTCCTTGACACACTGCTGCTTGTCCAAATGGCCAGACAAGGAAAGTCTGGTGCACACCAGCGGGTGAATCTTTCTCCAAAAAACTGCAGTCTCAAGAAAAGCCCAAGTAAGATGCTTCACAGTAATTTTTATTCTTCTGTTCAAGCTTCAATTTCATCTAGCTAAGCACTGTTTCTTACGGATAATATATGGATATCTTCTAATCTTGCTGCTTAAGTCACTTCTTATATCAGTCTGGATTTAGAAAAAGAAAAAAAAAGAAAAACTAAACAACATATGGACATTTCATTTTCCTTTATTCCTACCCCCATCTCTGAAACTACCTCTCTCTTTCCAATTATAAAGCTTATATTGAGCCCTGGAGATGAAGGATCACTCACCATGCTCGGATATAAATAATAGAGGAGGCAGAGTTTAGCAAGTATTCCCCTTACACTCCTGCAGCTCTTATCGTCCTGAAAACTTCGCTGGGGAGAGAGAGACCCCTGTAAGAGAGGACAGTAGCAGGGGGACGTGGAGCTGGCGGCGGGGGGAATGATGAGCGGAGTAGAGGGGCTGTAAAGGGAGAGGAGGGTTGCAGAGAAGGGACCTTGTCAACACTCGCCCCCTCCCCGCACCCGAGGGCATCAGAAGCGGAGCATCAGCCCCGCACCGGCCCGCAGCATGACGTAAGGGCCGGCAGCAGCCCGGCACCCGGGGTGTCTCACGGGGAAAGCGGCCGCGCACCACCCCGCGCACCGCTCCGCGGCCACCGCCGGCTGCTCCCGACTCGTTGGGAAGCACGGCCGCCGCCGCGAAACTTATCCTGAAGTTTTGGGGGCGGCGGGGAGAGAGGATGGCGGGGCAGCGCGCCGCCGAGCTGTCACCGCCGGGTGCCGCCGGGTTACGCTGAGGCTGGAACCGTCCAGCCCGCCGCGGGCGCGGGGACTCCGCGGTCGCTCCGCTCGGGGCAGCACCAGCGGGGTGCTGCTTGCGCTCCGTGGCAGCCGCCCCTTCTCATCCCGTCCCATCCCATCCTATCCCATCCCGTCCCGGGAAGCAGCGCGCAGACTTGCCAAACTCCCTGAAGTGCGGACGGGGAGCCCGGCTTCCCCGCGTCTCGGCGACCATGCGCTGCCGCCCCCGCCGCTCTGCCCTACCCTGCCCTCCGCGGGACGCGGGGTCGCTCACGCCCCTCTCCCCGAGCACGGCGGGGACGCGGGAGCGGCGGGACCCCGCGCCCGCGACGGAGACCGGCGCTGCCGCCTCCGGAGCAGATGCGGTGGCGGAGGGAAGAGCCCCTGCATCCGCAGACTGCCCCTTCCCCAGCCGCGCACCCGGCGCTGCTGCGCTGCTGCGCTCGGCTCCGTGCGGGGTGCGCTGCGGGGTGCGCCGCGCGCCGCGCCGGGCGCCTTCCCGGGGCAGCCCCGTATTTTTAGGAACTTACCGCCCGGCGCGGCGGGGACGGGACCGGCAGCGCGGCCGGAGGAACCACGTTGGACTGAGGGACGGTTACAATACGTTCTATTTAGAGAAGCATTACATCACCCTCCGTGACGTCACGTGGGATTCCTGAACTTCTAAATCATTGCGGTCCGTGCCGGGCGGGGGGGGCGGCCGGGAGCGCGGGGCGGGGGCGCGGCCTTGGGCGGTCCCGCCCCCGCGGGATCGGGGCGGAGCGGGGGTGAGTCAGCCTGGAAGCGGCGGCCCGCCCCCCGCGTCCCGGGCAGCCGCGGGCTCCGGCACCGGTGCCCGGGCGGGAAGGGACGCAGCCGGGCCGGGCGGGGGCTGCCAGGGGAAACCGGTCGCCTGTGCGTGCCGAGCTCCGGCAGGCGCGGAGCCTCTGCTGAGTGACAGCCGCAGGGGAGGCCCGCGCTCAGCTGGGACTCGGGTCCTGCAGCCCCGAACTCTTTCGAGTATTTTGGTTTGCTTGAGTTTCTTCATCTAGAAAGTGTTTAAGGAGTAGCGCGGTGCCCGAGAAGGGAGGGAAAGCTCCGTCTCGAGCTGCAGCCCTTCGAGGGTGCGCCGCTGTCCACCTGCTCAGGTGTGCCCGGCGTCCGCCTGGCAGGCTTTGATGCCGCGGCGGAACCCAGTGGCGCTGGAGCAGCGCAGTCACAAAGAATCTTAACTGAGAGAATCGAGTGTCTCATTGCTTTTTGAACACTTAAACATTCTGCATCTAGTTGGCAGTGTCTCTGAGTCGTCGTCTGGGACGCTTGCGGGTGACAAAGTTACTGTTCAACCCTGTAACTACTTCAGTGCCTCCTTTTCTGTTTTTTTTTTTTACTCTCAGCCTAATGCTCCTCAGCAGCGCCTCTAGCACCTGGGTCTAGAGGTTCCTTTGGCATCTTACTCCATACTGCAGTTATCCAGGAGGGATTTGTATCAAAGATACACGATTGAACTGGATTTAGCATCTGATTCATGCCAGGAGGTATGACTTAATTCTGATGCAGTGTTTTAGCACCTAAGCCTGGAATGTCTCATGAGGAAAGCTCAGTGTTTTGAGGGTCTCAGAATCTGCAATGGCTTGCTCAGTTTGGTTTTTCTCTGATATTCCATTAAGAGAGGAGAGGGTAATACAACACGTACTGCCAAAATTGGAAACTACTTTACAAATGGCAATAATACAGCACTTTACTCCTAATAATACCATTATTTCACAGGTTTATATTAGGCTGTCTAATTATCATCGTCAGCTTTTAACAATTCACTGGCACTTTATGCAGGATTTAAGCAGATAGAAGCAAATCCTATCAGTGACTGATGATAGGTTTTGAACTCATTTAACTCCTTAGGATAAAGCTCAATGATGCTGTCACTGTAAGCCTTCGTTTTGTCAGGTGTTATCTTTGGAAATTGTATATCGAGTGCAAAGTGCCTTACCTCTAAATGTCCTGGAATTATAAACTACACAGATGACTAAATTAATAATTGCAGTTATTTCTGTCTCACAGGAAGGGTTTTAGCATACACAAACACAGCCATTTTTAAGGCCATGACAAAAACATTTAAGTGCAGGAAACAGCTCTGCATCTCTCATTGAGGTTTCATTGTACAATTTATGTACTCACACTTCTCACAGACATGCAGCTGGCACTGTAGCTGATCGATGGGTTTTCCTGGGATTGCAGTGAGGTTTTCCTCCAGTTTTCTCAGTGAGACCAAACTGTAAATGGCAATGCAAAATTCAGGTGCCAGTCAAGGATAACAGGGCCCAAATCCGCTAGCAACCTCTGTAGTAAGACTCAGTTATGGAAAAAAAGATCCTAAAAGCAAGATGAACAGGACTACCACTTTTTTCAGATCAATATCTTTACTTGCCACACATATATTTGGACAGATCTCTACCACTTAAAGAGACAGGCAGCTTGTGGCAGCAGTTTTTGTGTGTCTGACCCACAGAGAGTGGTGACAAATGCTTTGACAGGTGGTTACCTTGGTTTTCACTGACAGCAGAGCCAGAGAAGTTTTGGGTTCCTGATATGAGTCTCAGGGCCCGAGGAAAGACTCTTGAAATGAGTTGGAGTCCTGGGGGGGAGAATGAGTATAGGATAATGTCAACGGTTGCTCTGATGTTGAAATCTACTGCAATATGTGTCACGTATGATTGCTTTCTCCCATGCCCAACTTCTATATCAGTTGCCACCCTCAGATCCTTTTGCTCTCCTCCCTCTTCCAGCTCTTTACTTCTCTATTTCTGTATTTCTTTTGCCTGTTACCAACCTTCTCTCTGTTCTGTGGCTGACCACTCTGATCTCTGAATGGGGATGTGAAAAGGAGCACTGAGATGCAGCTTTGTTTTGTTCTATGCTCACTTTAATCCCTGGTGGTTGAGCAGTTCACAGAGAAGAAAATGTGTTGATGCCTTCAGCCTGAGAACACTGAGCAGAGAAGGGACATTGAGAAAATGTAATTGCCAAGTTCTTTCTTGATTTAAACTGTGGGATGTTGATAGTAAAAGAGACACTCCTCTGCCTGCAAAGTTGCTGCTTTCAAGTTGAGCTGATGTCTGCTTGTGTGCTGTCACTGTGAAGAGCAGCTCTTTAATATGAACTCCTCTAAAGGTGGTTTGAATTAGCATATTCCACTCGGCAAATGAGGAATGTACACAGAGTCAGTTACCACAGCTCAGCTGACAAGCCGTAACTTGAGAACATGCTCAATACGGGGGACAAATTTGAGCAAATCTTAGAGGCTAATCAAAGGCACCTCCTGGAAGAACAAAATTATCATTCTGCAGAACTTCAGGTTCCTGCTCAAAAAGCACTGTATGTTAAAAAAAAAAACCAAAAACCCAAAACAAAACACACCAAACAAGAAACACCAGCTTGTGAAATATGGGTTAATGTTAGGCAAGGAAACTTCCTTTTTATAGAATATTGTTCAGGAGTGATTGAATTTTGGAAGCAGCTTTCCAAAATACTCCTGCCTAGGGCAGGAAAACTCCATACTGAATAGTTCAAAACTTGGCAATGTTTTTAAGAGATTGAAGAAACTTGTAATGAAAAGTACTGAACAATCAACTCCATGAGGCACTACCTGTTTTTCATAAACTAATTTAAAGGTACAAAGTCATACACTGCTTTTCTATTTTTATGCTCAGGCATTTATAAAACTGCTTTCTTCTTATTGCAAAATCCCAGCTTATATACTTTTCTGTATTGTATGTTCCAACAAATGTTTAACATATAGGTCTTTGTCAGTTTTAGTCTGTAAGTATAAAACCTGAAAATAACACACTCTTTACAACAATTTATGTAGTTTAATGGGTATTAAAGCTACTCAGACATTTGAAGTGAAATGAGTTAGAATGACATTTTGTTTGACTGATAGTAAATGACAGTAGTGCTGTTTCAGCAAACACCTAAAAATCTTTGTCATATCATTAAAATTGTTGGGAAGTAAAGATATTAAAATAATTATAGGAGTTTTGTATGTCAAATATCAGTCTCAGCAAGTCCCTATTGCTGTCACATAAAATGAGTATTTACTGCTGGTAGAGTTGAATATTTTACATACCCATTCTTCCTATAACATCATTAACCACATGTTTAACTAAGCTGCTGCCAGTGTTGAGCGCTACTCTCAGCTCTGGCACTTGCAATTATCTTGTTACAAGTACTTTGCAGCAATATCTTTTAGTCTAATCGAACAGTAATTTATTCACCTCCTTATATGCTACTAAAACTTCAGATCTCTCCATTTATCATGTGAAACTATCCACAAGAAAGTAATTCAGCACTAGTTACACAGAAGTGAAGCCTAAGAA
This sequence comes from Anomalospiza imberbis, assembly GCF_031753505.1. Taxonomy (NCBI): domain Eukaryota; kingdom Metazoa; phylum Chordata; class Aves; order Passeriformes; family Viduidae; genus Anomalospiza; species Anomalospiza imberbis. Next base: position 118,037,461 of record NC_089681.1, read on the forward strand.
ATAAAATGGTAAGAGGAAAAATTGATTTCTAGATCTTAACATATACTTTAATTCATGGTGATAGTAAAATGTATTTTAAAAGGAGGTACAAATTATGCTATTTAATATATGATAATCCTAGTGATATCCTGAACAAATGTAATTCTGGTGTTTTTTATTAAATGCTCGATTTCTTAATTATTACATCTTTGTTCAGACCTCACATCTCTTTATTTTAGTAACAGACTGAATGTGATATCAGCGAAGGGAACCAAGTATTCTCTATGGTTTCAGGATCTTACTAGGAAGTACCAGATTAGTCTTAAAGCTGAGACAGAAACTGGTGAGTAAGTAGAGTTAACCAGAAGTTAAGTAGTATCAAACATTAAAAAAAAAAAAAAAAAAAAAAAAAAGTTATATTAGCTGAAATGTAAATGGTAAGCACTGTTCCTGTTCAACTGTATCATTTCTCAAGTGGACTGGAGAGGAAAGGAAGTGTGATACATCACAGGGATGTGAAACAGTCCTGTGGGATGCCAAGCAAGTCACATCTGCATTTCTGTGCTCTACGTACATCACCTCACCTATTCATCTGAGGGCCTTGCTTTTTCTTAATGACATTTGTGTTTTAAGCAGGTGACAAAAATAGGGAGCCAGATCTCAGCAGGAGTACAGGCAAAGCAGAAAAATGTTTTGCAAGGGGAAGTTTCTACATACATCGATAATACGGATTTATATGAGAGCACATTTTCTCCCATAACAGTACTAATTGCCACAGTTCTATCCCTTCTGGAAATAAAGATGCTGATCAGTACCTCCCGATTTTTACAAGACTATGTGAGTACTGAAAATGGATATAAGAGGGAATTCATGTTCTCTTTGCTAAAGTTTATCGGCAAAGGCAAAGTGACTTGAAGTTGGATGAGCCAAGCAGGAGCTCTCCATGTTACACCTCATCTATGCTGCAGAAGCCAGAGCCCAGAAATTGGCCATTTCTTTTCCACTTCCTGGAAGGCTGTTTGTGAAGCATCAAATCACTTAACTCCACACTCCCCTGTCTGAACGGGACTGCTAAGTGTCTGGAGGACAAAATCAATGTGAGTTAGCTACTGAGAAGCCACAGAGCTAGCTGGTGGAAGGAGGCTTGTGCTAGACCCACAGGCTTTTAAGCGTTTAAGATGTGTTATTGGGTGCATCTAACTGAGCTTTAAGCAACACTTAAATGATGGCTTTTCACTCTTCTTAAGTTACCTAAAATCAGTTTTATTCCATGTTTCTCCATTCTCTTGGTAAAGGGTGGCTGTAGGTCATGCTTGTGCCACATAAAAAGAATGAGCAGAATAATGGAGAAGCACCACCCTTCCCATGGAAAAGACCCAAATGGAAGCTCATTCATGCAGAAAAGTGTGCTGGCCTGCTCAACCTGGTGACAATAGTTAGGATGCACACAAGGCCCAGAACTGCAAGAGAGAGAATTGTTTCCTCTTTTTTCATCATTTCTTCTACTCCATTTATGAGTGATGCCAGCATGTCAGGAAGCACAGTTTGACCAACCTCCTCTCCTGCTGATTTCAGTGTACATTTGTTCTTGATGCCTGTTCAAGGCATACATATTCTTTGATACACAATGCCATTTAACTCCTCATGTCTTGTGGACAATGGTACACAATGGTTCTCCAAGCAGGTCAGGTCCCAGATACCTGAATGATCTCTTCATTGTAGCTGTGTGCCATGTGTTCTGTTCCAGGACACCAAAAAGAGAGACTCTGTATTTCCTTCTACACTCACAACAATTCAAAGAACAGTTTGTTTCCCTCGTACTCAGACACCATTATTTCATGGTCTTTAGGGATGAGGTAACAAAATTACTCAAAATTATTTTTCTTCCACAGAGATCCTGTGTGACTTCTTTTTTATTTATTTTACCATTTTTAATGCTGTGCTTGTTGGAATACTCCTAGTAATAATTTAATTGTTTAGTGCATTATATGGAAGACTGATTTGACAAACAATTTTTAGGTATTATAGCTCCAGTTATACACGTATGGAGGTTTAGGTAGATTTTTGGCCTCTGACTGGATTTTAGTTGGTTTTAGTTTATTGGATTGTTGTTTTTTTAGTTGGTGGGCTGTTGTTATTTTAGTCTTAGAACGGAATGAGGTTTAAAAAAAAAAAGGAGTTGAAAGATGTAACATCTTTGTATGTTTCTGAGAGCCTAATTTAGAAACCGTATTTAAACAAGAAGAAAAAAATACAAATTCTTATCTTCTCATTTGGTCAAATCTCTGATTATTAATGGAATCAAATAACATTACAGATAAAAATAATGGGGCTATGTGACAAAGAGATCTTACAGACAGTTTTTAAGTGTAGGGTTTTTTTTTAACAGACTGTCTTGTACTGGTTCTCTTCTTGGTGATGTCATGAATGTCAGAGATACAGAGGTGTTCCTTCTTCTTTAAAAGTGCTATAAGGATATCTCATTTGTACCTTCACATTACTCACTTCATTGGTTTTGCTGCTGAAAACAGAATGAGAGAAAATACTTAGCATGAGAATGTGCAGGTACTCTGTGGCAGCAGTGTGAACTCGTTTTCTAGCCCACAGATGAGGGCTGAAGAGGGATTGTAATGGAGATTCCCACAGTTTGTGGATTTATAACCACTCCTACTGTTCTCTACATAGTCTGCTTCGATAGGCTTTGCAGGGCAAATCAAAATTTTGCCTTATTTTCTAGCTGAAAAACTGAGAAGGAGGTGATGAGGGATAATCCCAGCAGTTCCCATGTAGTCACGAAATTTGTAATTGTGATATTGCAGCAAGAGAAGTAAAGTGTTTGCTGCCATGCAGCACTGCCAGCATTTCACACAAACATCAGTCAGGAAAGTCAGTAATTTTTTTAGCATGATTTTGTTTAGACACATGTAAATAACAGCGCAATCAGGAAGAAATAAAAAGCCATGGTGACCCAAGGATTGAAAAACCTTTTTTTCGAGAGGAAAATTAGCAAAAGTCACATTAAGTAAAACAAAAATCAGTCTGCATTACTAAACCTTATCTGCCATTAAGAACTTACATAATATACTGCTGACATCATGACTGTATAAATTACATGGTACTTTCACATGTGACTTAGAGATTATATTACTTGTGTACAAAAAAAAAATTTAAACTTGCAATTTTTTCATTTAGGATAAGCTACTGTGGTATGTGTTATAAAATTAAATACACATTCCAAAACAATGACAGCAGGTTTACTTTTTATTGCTTTTAACCCAACAGGTGCAAAAACATTCACTTAGTCAAAATTGTATAGATGCACAAAACCTTTTTTAGAAAGGGTACAGCTTTGCTTTCATTCTTGTAACAGAGAATATGCCCTGGATTTTATTTTAGCTGAAGTACAGAATCATGATTGTTGTGTTTTACTGATGTAACTCCATGGGTAAAATCCTGGCTTCACTGAAGTCAGAAGGAAAACTCCCATGGATTCAGTGGGGACAACATTTCATCCCATGTCTGTAATCAATTATTAAAGTGTAACAAGGTCCAATGTATTACTACATTGGAAAAAAAATTACAGCAAAATACTTCAAGTAGTTTGCAAATATTTTGGAGACTTGAGACTCGGGGATTAATGCTTCTCCTAGTTATTCCTAGAGGAAACATTTATATGACTTGTATTGGTATGGAGGTGAGTTCCAGATTAGATTTTTGAAGCATGTTCAATACTTGGTATTAAAAAATACATTGATTTTAATTTAATCTCTTTCTGAATTATTCACTTTTTAATTATGCAAAATTTTTTGCATGTTTTCTTCCTTGTTTAAAAGGGAGAAGCATTCAAATATTTTCACTTTTGAAATGGAGACAGTAATTAATCTTAGATGATAATGCCAAAAAATAAGACAGGTAAATATTTGCAGGTAATTTATTTTATTTTGCAATGCATTAAATTTGTCTCCATCCTCAGCATAGTAGTATGAAAAAGAAGAAATGACAAATGAAAGCAGCAGTAAATTGAGAAGTAGGACAAAAGACATGGTACACATTTTGGACCTGATTTCCCCTTCTCCTTCCCCTCCCCTCACAGATCAAGCTACACACTGCATGTGACAGTTACATTTGCAATGTTCAAGGCAAACAAATTTTAAAATCTTCTAAAGTGCAAGGTCCATGAAATGTAGTGAAATTTTCAAGGAGGGGTTCTTCTTGCATATTACACAAAGGCATAAATAAGACCCTTAATCAGACATAGCTTAACTTTAGCTAATAGCAGTGCTAGCCACCAAATTACCATGTTATGTAAATAAACAGGAAATTTAAATTAAGACTTACCTGATGCCGAACGAGACAGTAAATTAATTCCTTCTGCTGAAAGTTATATATCTCAGTTGTAAGCATAAGAATAAAAGTGAATCCATGGAATAAAAGTCTCACAAGGCCCTGTCAAAAAATTACAAGGAAGCATGGATGGGTGGGGGTCTATATGAGGAAGTAATAGAGAAGCATAGAAATAAATATCATCCTTCTATCTCAAAAAAAATCCCACTTAACTTCAATTTTACCTTAATAACCACCATACAAACCAGACAGAGAGTACCCATTGTCACCACTTGTATAGCTGGAATGGACATATCCAAGCTTGAAGAGAAATCAGAATGGGAAATAAAACAGCTTTTCATAGTCTCTGCTGCTAGAAAAGATGAATGCACTTCTATATCCAGGATGGATTACCTAGGTCTTTTAAGCAAACAGCACCACTAAAAATCATTCAGCTACAGCAAGGTTTACTAGAAACGCCTTTAGGAAATAAAGCTGCATCGTGGAAGAAGGAAGAACTTGTTTTTCTGAAGCTGTACCTCTAAAGGGTTTCAAGTATTGTTTCAGTAGCGAAGATAAATAGCTAATGTCAGGAAAGAAAAACGACACAGCCCTTGCCAGAAGATCCGATGACGCTCAGCACAAGGTAGCATGAAATAAACAGTGCTGTAAAGATCACAGGACTAGAATGGAAATCAAATGGCCAGACAGTGATAGGGCTGGCTCTCTTTAACAAAAATACCTAGGTAAAAAAAAAGAAATGTAACAGCTTATTTGTTTGCAGGGGAGTAGAATAAAAGAAGGTAATCACAACTGATTGAGATATCAGTTTGTTTGCAGAAAGCCCTAAGAGATGGCAAAAAGCCTGCTGGAAGTGCAAGGGGGGAAAAAAAACTTTTGCTGAAATCCTAGATGTGGCAATTCTCATACAAGTTTTACTATGAATTGCTGACTTGGTGTTTACATCCCAGCTTTTCCCCACTGGGGAAGACATACAGGGAACAGCAGGTATGATGATCAGAGATGGTGAAATGTTGTGAGCTACTAAAATACAAGCACAGAAAAATGCTAAGGTTGTCCATGCCTCAGGAATGAAATAATAAAGAGAAAGTTTGTCTAGAACTCTGCTGCTGATTATTGTTTCTAGAATAGAAAAAGTAACTTTGAAACAAGGAGCTAAGCACGTTCTAATGAGTTTAATTTCTTTTGGAAGCATTCATCGTGCAAGTGGAGCAGAAAATAGCCTGGCAAAGTATGAGATGTAGTACGTGGGGAGGGAATCAGAGAAGAAATAAACTGATGAGAGGCAATGGGGATATTATTATCCCCATTGACTTGGCTGTACCAAAGTCAACCTTCTTCAAAGGCAGCAAATTCTAGCATCTAATAATATTCTTGTTTACCATACAGAGAAACACGATTATTTTCTCTCTGTAACTGGGAACTTTTCTCAGTGTCTATGAGCACTGCCTTGTACTCTGTCAGAGTGTGCTTAGCAAGTTCTAGAGAAATGAGACAAAATACACTAAGTTGTCCAATTTCAAGCGTGAAGTTGTAATCTGAAGGAAAACATTGAATTTTTTTGTTCTAAAATATCTGTTAAAAACTACTGTCTCATCATCCGGATTTTTTTAAACATGTGGTAGTTTTTAAAGGTATCTATAGACTGTACCTGCACAGACACAGCCTGTATGGGGTAATGCAAACTCCGAGCCAAGCCTACAATCAGAGATATTAACACAACTGATTACACTGATGGAGTGAAGCCACTATTTTTATCTTACCTGAGATAAGGCACACAGGATATAAATTGCTGTTCAAAAGGCAAGGCATAAATTAAAAAAAAAAAATACAAGGAAAAAATAATGAAATAAACACTTTATTTTAAAGGTACAGTGGGAGTAAAAATTAAAGATGATGGCAAATTTTATTACTCACATTTTCTGTCCCTTCACTGGTCCAGAAGGACACAATGGGAGGGAAACCCAACACCTCTGTCAGGGCTGGGAGCTGCAGAGCCAACTGAGGCTGCCCAGCTGTACATGGAACTGCCTGTGGCCTAGGGAGCCACAGCCAAACCAGCTTCCATCAAACTAATTAATAAAACCTTTTAATCCCCTTATCCTACAGAGCACTAAAGACATATTTTTCCAAAGACACCTAAAAACAGCACCATTCCTGTCCTCGTGGCTGGTGCTCCAACATCCCCAGGTCCCTCATCCTGCAGAGAGACACCACCAAAGACTGGCAGCTGTACAGAATTAAAATGTGGGACAAAATTAAATTGACCAAAAATTGCTTTCATTTACCTTTGGTGCCTTCCCATGTGGTGAGCATTAGCCAATGTGTGTGTCCAGAGACCAAGAGCCAGATCTAGTTTCTGCACTGAGTTTTTGTCACAAGGGCTGTGTTTAACCATGACAGATCCTGCAATTTCAAGACATATTTCTCTTCCTCTTGTTTCAGACTTATGAGGCTCTGAATCAGAAGCAGAGCTCAAGTTTTTCTACCTCTGCTATATCTGGGATTGAAAACGAAAACATTCAAAGGTTTCCACGGGCATGCCAGCACAAATCCAACAGTAACCCCTGTGATACACAGATTGCTGGGATCCCTTGATGCTGCCAGTTTTAACAGTTTAAAGCAAAGCTGTGGCTCCCCTGAAAAGAGCAGTAAAAATTCTAGTGATTTGGATGGGGGTAAGACTTCAGCCCTGAGTCTGACTCTTCAAAGACAGGAAACAAAAACTAGCAATTTTGTGTCTTAGTCTAGATATAAATGTTAAACAAAACCACCCTAAAAATGTATCTGATTGTTATGTGGTGTTGGCTTTTAATCTAAATTAACTGCCTTTTTCATTGTTAGTCTACTTGCAACAACTCATTGCTAGTATTTTCAGAAATTTCATTAACCAGACAAGATAAAAAACCTCCTGTTTTTAAGCTAAAATATTGGTATAACTTGTTCTAACATCTCAACTACCAAAGACATAGCAAGTCCATTGATTTCAGCAGTTACAACTACTACCCCGATTAATGTATTAAAATCACGAAATAGTTTACATTAGATAATTTCCTAAAGATCCTTCACTTAAGACAGAGAACAGCAGTAAAAAAGCTTAATATAAAATGTTTATTTTTCCTTTTATAAATAAAATCTCATGTGCTTTCAGTAAACACTCCATCCCCACACAAACACAAGATATTCTAGAAGGCGATCCCTCCCCAGCTTCTCCAACAAAGCTCTGCAAGGTACATGATTTATCACCAGGTTATTTGGGAATGTCTTTAATAGGTGCATCTTACCATTTTCAAGATACAGGTTAAGACTTAGGCTCTGTTTCATCTCCAGTGGTAACAAGTTCTGTAGCTCCAGGCCTTCTGTCAAGAATGCTTGTGCTGTTCCCCACCAGTTACATCACCCCGTTCATCCCAATTACACATACTGCAGCTGATGTAGAGCTTTAATAATTTGTTTTATTTGTGCACTGATTAAAAATTTCTAGATCAAACATTTAATGAAAAGCTCTCCAACCTGACAGGTTTGCTGCTGAATGCAGTCATTTACAACTCAAACCTTATAATAACCAGAGCAAGTGTTGGAAAAGCTGTTCATGCCAAATGTTCAGCAACTGACATATATAATCTTATATCTTTTCATTCAGACCTTAAAAAAAAAAAATCTGAGACCTAATTATATTGGTTGTAACTGTTCTAAAATGAATGGTGGCAGGAACTAATACTTGTTTATTTTCTTTCCTGACAAGTGCTCTGAGTAAAAACAGTTTCTAGACATGATGGAATGACTTTTCCTATGACTCAGACACATTCAATGAAATAAGGTTTGAAGAAACTGAAGCTGGTTTTCTGTCTAACAATAGTAATTGAAAATACCCAGAACTTGTAAGTATTTATGCCATTTAGAAATGTCGGACAAAAAGCTATGTAGGGAGGACAAAAAGTCTCTAGCAAACAAGCTCTTGACCTATGTTTTTTCATTTGAGTCAGATATTGCACTTATTCACTTGGGCTTATTTCAATTTAATTAATTTCTCTTTTCAGTTTGATTTTCTATTTAATTTTTATTTTACAGGTGACACTTAAAGTGAACAGTCCCATTTCCAATTGGCAACATATTTAATGTTTTTCACAACTCCAGGGCAAACTAGAGTTTTAAAATATACTACTTGGTAATATAAGAAAGGCACATAAAACTTCATGTTTATGTCCATGTTACAAAGCTACAACTAGCACACTTTTTGCAAGCTGCTTAGATCCCAATATTTAAGTTTTTTCAGCTTTTCTAAGAGTAACCTACCTCGTTTGGTTCTGTTTTGAAAAGAAGCTGTCCTAAATTTTTGTTATCACTCTGCAGCAAGTAGTTTAAAAGAAACTAAATATCAATTAAATATTACTTGAAAATTTAGTAAAGTGTCTGCTGAAATGAGAGGTATACCTGGTCATTTAAGTACAGCGATCACAATGCATGAAAACCCATACGGAATGCACTTGGGGTTTTTAACTGATTTATTTAATACTTCATCTCAATATTTTCTGATCCCAGGAAAGCACTCAAGCTTCCAGCTGTATTCCTGCAATTGTGATTCCTGCCCCTCGGCCTTTCACAACGCGCGGGGTGGATCAGCTGCCATGCACACCCCGTTGCTTTTCCATGCCCACGCTGCCTATGGCCCATCTGCTCTGGCTCTGATGTCCCACAGCCAATATTTCCACACAAATGCCATCTCTGGGCAGCCTTTCTGCAGAGTCCAACTCCGAGAAAGAGCTGAAGTCGCGCTGATGCCGCGGTCTGGGGACGGCCAGGACGGCTGGCCATACTGCCCCTCGGCGCCTAAAGGATCCCAACGCTGCCCACGACTGCTCGGCAGGGGTGGGCTCTCCGCAGGGCTCGCTTTCCCCGAGGCCGGGAGGAGAGCGGAGCTGCGGCGCTCTGCCGGGCTCTGCCCGGCCCATTCCCCATCGCAGAGCTCCCTCTGCTGCCGCAGCCGCTCCGCGCTCCCGGCACGGCCCCGCTCCGCCTCCGCCCGCAGCGCCTCGGCTGCGGGCAGCGCCCGGGGACAGCTCCCCGAGCGGCTTCCACGCGGACGCAGGCAGGAGGAGCTGCAGGAAAGCAGGTTCTACCGTCGTGCCAGCCAAGCAATTGTGCTTTACCGAATTTGTGGCTGGCGGCCGGTACGACTCGTGAAAACATTCACACCGCTGGAGCTCAAGCTGGTTACAAAAGAACAGTTGCAATAGCTTTTCCCAGATTGTTAAAATATAGTCTGGCCTAAAGGATGGGATTTGGAATAAAAAGGCATATGAAAACCATCCTTGATAAACTGTGCCCTGAGGCAGTCTGAAAAAATCCCATAAACAGAGCCCACAGCCGCCTTTCTTCACACCTTAAAAATTCATCACATCCAAAGAGCTCACTGCTTGCTTCTTCGTCTCCACCATCACAGAGATCTGCAGATGGATTTCCAAACTGCAGTGAAATGAGAGGTGGATCTGATGGAGGAAGGTGTTTCAAAGTGACTTGGAGTTAGCCCTTCTGCAGAAATGGTAAGAAATTATTTGAATTCAGGCTTTCAAGGATGAACAGGGACATCGTACCTGTTCCATCACTCTGCATTCAGGCGGTGGAACATTGGCCTCCCAGGCACAGTCCAGCCTGCTCTGAGCACTGTAGTGCCTCAGCACCTGTCAAAGTAGCCACATACACCACCCTAACTTCTGCTGCATGCATTTCTCTCACCCATCCCAAACATACTTCACCTGTACAGAATGCATATTCCTAATTGTGAAACAGAACATCTCTACATTTTAGTTTGTTCTGCATTAATACTCAGTATGGAAATACTTAAAATACTGTTTGCACTGAAGTGTCTGAAATATATTAAGGCTAGATGTCGTAAATAGTGTGTAAAGCATTGGCAAAGTGTGTCGTACCTACCATGCTTCAGGCATACTCCATGGTAATTCATCCTCTGGAATAGCACTACTCCCTCCACCAAGTACAGAGAACTCTGGACAAATAGCACAGGTGAGCTTCATGTAGGTTTCAGACATACAGGATAGTGGAGATGAATTTCACCTGCAGTTTATGTAATACTTGCTATTAATGAATCTGTTACTAGCAGTCTGATCTCACTCTATCAATAGACACCTATACTTGGCCACTTTCACTACAACCTTAGAAAGTGACATCTCATCTCACATCTCCTCTGTGCAGTGGAAAACACAAGGCAGGCAAATCCAGGTAGCATTAATGAAGCTGTAATGTCTGCATGGGGGAGTACAGGATCCTTGTGCAAGGATCCTAGCTCTGTCTTGTAAAGCTGAGTGTAAACTGAAAATATAAGCTGAATTCAGCCTCTTACTAGCATTCACTGGCTTAGACAGAACGTAACGCTGATAGGACTCTGCTGTCTCTAATATTGGTCATCATTAGACAAAGCTCCTGTAGGCAGTTTTAAGCAGACACAGAGATTTGGACCAAAATAACAAGTTTATGAAGCTGACTAGCTTGGATCAGTGCACAGCTCAGCCTTGCATGTAAGTGTCACAACTGAAAGACCCAAATGGAGGTATTCCAAAGACCTTTTCAATAGCTTTGTTGAAAGAAAAAAACAAAGCCTCAAAATTAAGCTTAAGTTCTCCTAACTTATTTTCTTATCAGTGTTCTGTTAAGATGCAGTTATTTTCTGTTTATTTATGGATGACTTTTTTTTTATGTGAGAGTTTTATTGTATGTTGTCCAGTTTCCAGAGAACAAAGGACTGTGTTTATAGAGCTCTTACCTGTAATTAGTGTCACCCAGTAAAACAAAGCACCTCTGTTTTATAACTGCCAATGCTGTCATTATTTTTTCAGAATGAATTTTTACTGATGGACTACTTGAGCCACAGTTTCTTTAAAAAGTAACATAAATGTGTATTACTACTCCAGACCTGCTATTCTAACCAACCATGTCAGGTGGCAGGCTCTGTCCACAGTGCCAGCGCTCAGAAAAATGCTTCCTCCATTATATTTCCACTTAATTATTCTTGTACTTTTCAATAACTTTGTGTCATTAAATCATGGCATATAGTCGATTTGGATTAGCTTTATCCTACCAGGTTATGGCAGACTTTCAGTCTAGTTATTAATCTGTCATCATAAGTTTTGGAATCATATCGACATGAGACCTAGCCATATTTAAATTGGGAGGGTATTCTTTTTTATGAGTCTATGTTTAATTAGAATTCCAATAAAAGTGACACATCCATTTGAGGCAGGCTTGATATTCTGAGCTTAGCTTTTCTTCGAAACACCTTTTCTTTAAAGAGAAATGTCAGCAAAGAAAAGCAGTATTTTGTCCAGACATAACATTCTTCTTGGCTTTTCCCAAGGAAATATGGCTCCCAGGACAAAGGCCCAACTGATAATGCTGCTCAGAGAAGACATGGGAGGTTGTTGAACTGCTGGTCTTGAATTGCTTCCTTTTGGTTATTTACTTACCTGCTGTTGCATGAGCAGTGTAAAAGGTGATTAAAGCTTCACAAGAACAAATGTGACTGAGCTGTGTTAGTGTTACCAGTGCTGGTTTGCATACGTAAGAGACATATAGAGCTGGTGGTAGATTTTTCCATGACCCATACATTTCTCCTCTCCTCTCCTCTCCTCTCCTCTCCTCTCCTCTCCTCTCCTCTCCTCTCCTCTCCTCTCCTCTCCTCTCCTCTCCTCTCCTCTCCTCTCCTCTCCTCTCCTCTCCTCTCCTCTCCTCTCCTCTCCTCTCCTCTCCTCTCCTCTCCTCTCCTCTCCTCTCATGCCTCTTCTCCTTGTTTCACAAGGACCTGGGCAAGCCTCTGGCTGCTGCTGCATCACCCACTGCCTAGGATGCTCCTGGCAGCTGAAGGAAAAAGAAGATGATGAGCATGAGTTTGGCTGGCAGAAGGAACAGGGAGAAGAGATGAGACACAGTCACAGAAATGGCACGCAGGTTGGCTCTACACCTACCTGCTTCCATAAGCCTCCAGGACTCTCACAGAGCATACCTTCTTCCTTCAAATGAAGATGTGGCTTGGTTTCCAGCCTGGTCATCCACTCCCTGCTGAGAAGGTGGGCTCTGGAGTCAAGGGAATTCGTTTCATGGCTAGTCTGTCAGCCTCCACAATGCCTTCTTATTTTCCTGGCCAAGGCAATAAATAGTCTCTCTGTCTAAGGCCTTCAGCTTGATCAGAATCCAAACTTGAAATACCCACTCCAAACTCACTGTCTAACTAGCAGATCTTTAGTCCCTTGGACAGAAAGACATAGGCCGTTGGCATCACCTGCCTCAGCCAGCCTGATAAATTTTAATTTACATGAGCCAAAATAACCTATAAAACTGATGCATTTTAAAACAATTCTAGCAGGACGGATAACAGTTGCTACTTTATAGCAGCTAATATTTTTTCCTATTTAAACATATTTTTATTATTAAAAAAATAGGCCTGCTTAAAGTTATGCTTGATTTTGTAACACCCTACATTCAGGCCAAGATGTAATACCTGAAAACTGTTTATGTACACTTTAAAAATATTCTGAATCAATGAGCTCTCCTTAAACTCCAATGAGATAAAAGGTGTTACTCTTATATGTAGTTAAGGAAACTTTTGAGGTCAGCTCACCTTATAAATACATTGCAAAGTCATGCACTACATTAAATATTTACATTATTTTCAGTCTTTTCAATTAAGCAACTTCTGATATTTACATTTCTCCTCACTGAAAGCATGTTCAGACTCCATTGCGCATTAAAAAAAGTTTGCCTGAATTTCCCCTGAGCATTTAATTAGCTCACAGGAGTGGGAAGAATCTTTCCTCCATTTATACTGCTAAGAAATGTGTTAGACAGTTGGGGAAAAAAAGCAAGAAAATTTATATCCTCATTTAAATCATTAAACAGAGTATATCCTTTACACAGACCAGAAAATCAGGATCTTGGAGAAAAGGTACCCACTTCCCAAAGGCATGAGAGCATACCAAGATTTCAGAGGATGCAATTCACACTGACTTTGTCCCTCAATGATTACTATTCAAGCAGCTGAGCAATGAGCTGGCTGGGCATTTTAAGAAACCCTTCTGAGGACAAAGCTTACTTTACATGACTCAGATACTACGCCTGTGGTGCCCAGACCCAGTCTGTGGTACCATCATGGTTTCTTTCATAGATTATTTAGCTTTATTAATTTTCCATTCCAAATTTCAAAAGCTTTCTTCTTTACTGCATGCTTTCTGACAAGTAAATTACTAACATGGATAATGTTAGCTTTTGACTGTTAACAGTTTCTGTCTAAATGCAGCTTGATAAAACCCAAAGTTGAAATTAGAATTCAGTAAATAATAAATGCTTTATTTGCCATTTCATAATATGAGGAAATATAAATAAATATTGAGAGTCTGGATAAATATTAAACTATTTAGTAGCTATATAAACATTTCTAGACGTCTTATGTCCTTTCTGGTGAAAAAAAGAAGCAAAACCACAGCCAAGTATCAAATTGGGCTTGAAGTGTTTACTTGTTTTAGCTGCTTCTTGAACCAATGAAAATCTGCCTTTTATAGCAAAAGAAAAAAAAAAGGCAGAACAAGTGAACAAGTTTAAGCATCTCTATTTTAAAAATAGAAGCTTACTCTTTATATAATTGTTGAAACTGGTGATTGAAATTACCAAGTATAGGATTTCTCTGATCAACTCTGATATGTATCTACATCTGCATTTAAAGGGTGTTAACTTTCACTGGGAATACAGAAGCACTTCCAGGGCACAATTCCTCTCCTCTGGAAGTAGACATCTTAAATTAGGTGAAATGTGAAGATTAGCTACAGAATAGAGTAGTCCAGTTAAAAGGGACCTACTGTGATCATCCAGTCCAACTGCCCGACCACTTTAGACCTGACAAAAAGATAAAGCAGGTTATTAAGGGCATTTTCCAGACGCCTGTTAAATACTTACAGGTGTGGGGCATAGACCAGCTCTCTAGGAAGCCTGTTCCAGTGTTTGACCACTTTCTTGGTAAAGAAATGTTTCCTTATATCCAGTCTGAGCCTCCTCTGGTGCAGCTTTGAGCCATTCCCAGTCCCCTCACTGGATCCCAGGGAGAAGGGATCAGCATGTCCCTCCCCTTGGAGCTGTACAGAGCAATGAGGTCACCTCTCACAGGACACACATTTCAGCCCTGTCCCCAGCTTTGTTACTCTCTTCAAGGTGTTCCTCTCAGATGTCTTAGGGCTGCCCCCAGGCCAATTGTTTTCAGACCTGGAACATTTGGATCCAAAGCCCACACGCAGGCAGGCAATGACAGCACTTCCAAAGTGTCCAAGTCGCACATTGCTCCTACTGCTGCCACATCAGCTGGTCCGACTGAAATCGAGCTGCAGCACTATTCTAGGACCCCACACTGATGAGCCAGGGTTATACAGATCAGAAATGTGCTTCAGGGGTAAAACCCCACATCTCTCTGGTGACTTTAACTTTCTGAGAGATATTTGCCCAACTCCTTTTATGGGAAGGTGTTCAGATCTTATCTAAAACCTGGAAAAAAATCACTTTTTCCTTTAGGATTTTGCATTTTTAGTATTGAAAGAGTAAGGAAGGTACTATCCTTGTTATTTTGTATGGTTTCACCACACTTTCATGGGAAAAAATGTTCTGTATCCTTTGACTTAGCTGGAATAAAGGAATATTTTTTTTAATGTTTTGGTTTTAAACACATACACAAATTCCAGAGGTTGTTTTTTATTCACCTTGCACTGAACTGATACCTATACCAGCTCTATCATTAACTTCTTAAAGATATCCTAAATTTTAAATCCGTCTCTCTCACTTTCCCACCTGAACCCAGGCAATAGCCACTGGTTAATCAGCAGAATGTTGGAAGGAAGATTTCCCAAAGTCTTCTCCACTAGAGAGCTCTGTAGAAATGCAGATGATTGCAGGCTCCATGTCCTAGTCGATGTACATGTAATTAAGGAAAAAAATCAAGGTCAGGAGATTATATCTGTGGAGCAACTATGGAGAGGTAATGACATGCTTTTGGCACTAAGGAGAGTAGCTTTTATCTGCATTATCACACAAAAAAAAAGTTATAGCCTGAAATGCAACCTGGATTCTGACTTTTAATCTCAAACTAGAGAGTATGACCTCAAAGAGCTTCAAACCCATGGGTTGTGAGACTACCGCACACTGCAGAGAAAATACCTAAGAGCACTTTAATACTACATGGACAAACCCAGAAAATCTTCCTATTCTGCCCCAAAAACAGACAATTTCCCCCTCTAATATTCCGCTATCTTTTATATAGATGCCTCTTTCAGCAGCCCAACCCAATGGTCTTAGATGTCCATTTTCCTTTGCAAGTGAGTGTTCTTCTAATCTGTTATTTGTGGTTTATTTGCTTGCAAATGGAAGCCTGCTCTACATTGACTCCTCAGGGTATTTTCCTTCATGTGTAAAACTACAGGTGAGTGGTGCAGCTCTTCCTAGACCTCACAGGCCACGATGATGAGGTTCTCTGTCTCTCCAAAAGCTTTATTGAGCATCATACTTTAGATACTCCTGGCCCAGGGTTGTTTCCTGAAGGAAATGGCTGGTCCAACATATACAAACCTCAGTTGAGGAGCAGCTGCACAGAAGAGCTCTGTGAAGAGGGGGAAAGGGATGGGGTCTATCTGCAGCTCACCCACAGTATCTTTCTGGATATCCCACGGAGCCTTAACTCGTTACACAGGAGGCTTCATCCCAAGTGACTGGGCAGCAGTGACACCTAACGCATAGGATGGTAATTCCCTTTGATACAAAAATAATGCAGGCCACTCTGCCTCTCCATTTCTAGATTCAGGATGTGCCCTTGTGGACAGGTGTATCCTCAATCAGGATGTATCCTCGTTTGGAACTTTTGATGAGAATGGTGCCCATAGGCACAATTTCTGAACACCTGGCTATTATCAAAGGCAACAAAAATTTTTGGGCAGAGAGCAAACATGTTTCTGCCATATAAGAATGGTTTATAATTTAGTGCTCTCCTTTTAAAATTGTAACTGTTTAATTTTAAATTATGGTCATCTACTTATTTATTTTAAATTCAGATTTTAAATATTATTTTTAAATACTCACAATTAAGAAATACATATTTGCTGAAGGTTATTTTTAACCATTACCAAGAACTGAGTTGAAGGAGTCTTTTCCTTACCCCATGGAAACACAATATGTTAAGGGATAAACTCATGACCAATATAGGCTCTTTTGCAGCTCCAGAGATAACATCCTCCTAATTTCTGTTTATTCAGCTTTGCCAAGTCAATAATCACTTCATTCAAACTGAGAAATTTGTTTGGATTTGGATAGTAGGGAAATTTGTGTTTTGTTTCCAAGCTATGAATAAAAAGTCTGAGGGGCTTGTACATACTAGTTCTAAAGTTCTGAAGGATTGAATGACCAGAAATATTAATTCAATCATTCATGGGAAAAATTTCTTTAAAATAAATCAATTTTAAGTGAATCACATATTTTCTATGTATCCAGCATATTCCATATACTTTTTCTTTGGCAGATCAGATTTTTTTTCAAGACAGCTGTTCTTATTCTCTTTCTATCCAAAGGCATTTCTACCCAACAGTGAATAAGAGCAAGTATTCCAATAAATAAGAGATATCATTTACTATTTTTAACATAATAACATGTAGGGTTTTTCCACATGGTCTAAAAGGCAAGTCCTCTTTTCACTGATACATGAAAACAAAGCACTCTGTTGGTTAACAGAATGGAATAATAGATGAAGTATAAAATTAATCTTTAATTGTAATCAATATTTATTATTACTTACTTATCAAAACTGTAACTATATTAGAAAACTAAATTATGCAGAGGGGGTACAGGATGAATGTTGTTTATTAAAATCCTGGTCTTATGGAGGTTTAAACCTATTATTTAAAACAACAACCTCTGCTTATTACAGCTGAGCTATTTGGGAATAAAGGTATTTCTCTGGGCATTGTTATATCTGTTTCTGTGGTTCTTTATACATTCGTCTGGAATCTTGAAGGTTGGTTGTGATTTTTAAGGTTGAGCACGATGCAAGGTTTTCCTCCATTATGAACTATTAGGTAAACCTAGCTTGAATAAGCTGCATAATTTTGCCAAATGACTCCTGAACCTTAGCCAATAATCTGATTAAAGAGAGCAAGAACTCACTTTTCATATTTAAAAAGTGTGTTTGGAGAAACTCCACTGGTCATTCAAATTTCATTAAGCTCCAAGGTAATAATTCACATTCTGTCCATTATTTTACATTCTGTCTTCAGGCCAAATACACCCCTGGTATGTTCAAACTTGGGAAAAAGTCTCTCAAAATGACTCTATTTTCTCAGAAACAAGTATAACTATAACAAAAAGAAATAAAACATTAAGTTGCAGATCCTTGCCTTAAACTGCTACAAATGTGCTCTGCTTGCTCTGAGTTTCTTGTGGAAGGTTAACACAGCAGCAGCTCTCAGAAGAGAAGAATAATGTAAAAGTGAATTTAAAAAATAAGATTCATAGGACAGCAGCACAGAGCAGGAACTGTAGAAAATAGCTTTCTTACCTAAGGTGTACTCAAAGCGTTATCAGCTATGCTGAACTGAATTCTGCACACTGTTAGAGGAGCAATGATGATTCATAGAAAGATAATACACTGAGCTATCTCCAGCAGAGTCCATAGCAGATCTTAACAGATGGGACAGATCTCCCAGTGTGCTCCCCTGCCAGCATCCATTACCTCTATTGTAAACACTGAGCCAAAACATTACTCAGTGCGTGACCTGTCCATTCACAGAAGTCATATGCTCCTTTGAGAAGACCCAGGGAGTAGAAGCAGGAGGGAAGGCAGATTTTACGTAAGTCAGATTTTTTAAACACTGTCTACAGTTTCCTCTGTCCTGAATCCCAGGATATGTTGCTTCCGTGTCCCACTTCTTCACAGTGCAAAAAGTATTTGGCCTTAAAGACATGTCGAGCTTTTTGCAGAAGAATAGCTTCATGCTCATCTTTGCTCATCTATGAGCTTATGCTCATCTATGTGTCTCAATAAGACACAAGCCCAAAGGGCCCAAAGATTATCCTGAAAAAAAAAATCTAAACATTTATATGTATCTCCAAAGTCTCTGACCAGAATACTGTACCTTATCCCCAATGCTTCCTTCTTCTCACCCATCTTCTCAACAATGATGCCTCATGCTGAATGTCTGCAAATGAGGGAACAGATTCAGTTTATCTGCTCTAACTCATTTGTGTCTAGACCAGGCCAATTCTCTCCTTCCTTCCCTCCCTCCTACCCTTCCTCCCTGTTTTTGAGCTTCAGTGATACATTACAGTAGAAAGCAAAAAATACTGTCTTGAATCTTCCACTATAGTATGACTTACAGCTACATGACTGATAGATCCTACACACTTACTTGAAAGACTCTTAGATATATTGTAGTCCCTACCATGCTCCTTGGAAAAAAAAAAAAAGCACTCCTTTGCTTATTTTCGTAGATTAGATCACAACAACCCAAGGCAGTATTTCCACAGAGAAAAGAAACCAAATAATCTGCAGCAACCATTTCTGAGAGCAGCCTAGATTTGAAATATATACAGTTTCAGGCTTGCATTTTTTTCGTTTGTCCACTCCCTTCACAAACATTCCAAGTCAAATGCACCCATAGCATCTAGTTATAAATGCTTCCAGACTTCCAGACAATGCAAAATGATACTTATACCCAGCTTTGACTGCTTTTTTTTACCTTGCAGAACGTTGTCCAAAGCGTGCTGATTTGCAGCCACTTTTCTTATTCAAATCAAAGCAATTTCACATCAAATGTTTCTTGCAGGACTAATTTTAGAAAAATTCCTGAACACTACTATAATGTAACAAAATCTAAAGTGAATTAATATGTAGTATGAAGTAAAAAAGGCCCATATTGATATTCAAAAGCCTTGATATTCAGTTCTTAGAGATCTTGCTTCCCCACAAGCTTTTGCAATGCTTTAAAAATTACTGAGAAAAATAGCCAAAAATTAGTTTGATAACTTTTTTTTTTCAATAATATAATGTGTGAAAAAAGTAAATAGATGTCTAATATGTGTAGATGAAGTACTGATACACATGGCTGCCTTATGTTTCTCTGAAAGTGCTGCTCTCATGAGAGTCTGGCTTACTTTTGGTCTGTGGCTATTGACAAGTCCTAATATCAGGGCAAGTCTGATTTATATTTTTAGTACAAAAGACCTTAAGAAACCACAGATGAAAACAATGTTTGATATCATACAATTTTTTGTATTTTTTGTATGTTTGATATAATACAAAGTAATATATTTATTATCTACCAACCATAAGAGATTTGTGTTGTGCTGCTTTTATTTTCCCCATGCAAGATGCAATTTAGTGTAGCATTCACAAAAAGAACACCACCAGGAATATTGTTTCTTCGGGAATTTGTACTAGAAGATACCTGATTCAGACATAACAGCATGATTATAAATACCAAAGGATGATAAGTTGACAGTATTAGAAGACCATTGACAGAAAAAAGCAAGTTAATCACAAGCAGTTTTCAGATATTCCCCATCCTTTCTTTTAAAATTCCTAATCACGGTATATATATTACCAGAAAGTAACACAAGTAAGTTCAGTACCATTTCTATATTGCTTTCAGGATAAGCAGACAGTGATTAATGGAAAATTGTTTTATTATGGAAAGGCATCTATATTTTGCAATAACTGAAAGAGCTGAATAGCAGTCATTTCTTCACAAAACTGAAGAAAAAAACTGACATACCTTTTACTTTGAGAAGTCAGGAAAATATTCCTGAAGGGGGGAGTGGTCTTCACAAAACATGGGCATCTTTACAAAAAAGTGCTTTTTCAAGCAGAGGGAGGCAGGTAAAGATATTTCACATCTCTTCAAACTCAAGTAGTTGAGTCAGAAAATCTTTTCTCAGAATATAAAGATGCAAAAACAATTAAAAATAATTCTTTAAAAAATAACAAAAGAGATAAGCAAGCAAAAACATCAGAACTGCACAGCAGCTCTACTGAGTCAGTTCTCATGGGCAGGAACAAGACCCCATGTGCCAAACAAGAATTGACAGATTACTGCTAATTAGAGGAGAATTAGAGCGACGGTGGATTTGCAGATCAGTTTGCAATAAAAGAGTCAGTGCACATCACCAAAACTGTGGGTGCCCATGTGGCTGGGATTATCAGCCTCTGAGTAGATTAGCATGAACTGAGTGATATGCAACACATGCTGCTGTTGAGCAGGGACCAGAAATGGCAGTCCAAAAGGTTGTTGGCCACTCTAGCCAGACTGCTCAGCATTCAGAACATGTGTAGGTCTTCCCAGCTTCCTGGTTTAATTCTTTAAGCATTAGCTTTCTTCAGCCGCTTTTCGACATCTTTTTTCTCTCTTTTGAAAGAAACAGATGATTTGTCTTGGCATATGCTGATACAATTGATCATTTCAACTGATCACAGGAATATAAGAAGCTTAATACTGAAGTGTCCAAATCACACACAGAATCACACACAGAATAATGAGGTTGGAAGAGACCTTGAAGATCATCAAGTCCAACCAATGCCCTAACACCTCAACTAGACTATAGCACCAAGTGCCATGTCCAGTCTTTTTTTAAACACATCCAGAGATGGCAATTCTACCACCTCCCTGGGAAGACAATTCCAGTACTTTGTTATTCTTTCAGTGATTTTTTTTTTCCTAATATCTAATCTGTACCTTCCCTGACATAGCTTGAGACTGTGTCCTCTTGTTCCAAATGCAGTGTTGATCAAATGAATAAAGAGCAATTAAAAAAAAGAAGTGTGTTATCCCAACAATGCAATGGTAAACCATAAATAAATAAAAATAATTCCTTTCAACAGGTCCAGGTATTATCAGAAATGTCTGCTAATGTGTTACTTCTTTGACTGCCTGCACCCTGCAACAAAACATTCAAGAACAATAAACTGAGATGTAGTAAGGGGACCCTACTAAGTGGTAAGGCCTTCATAATACCTGAGAGAAGTTCTGACAAAGCTCCTATTAAACCTGGGGAAACATTTTCCCATGAAAAAGTAATTTGAAGACAGCACCAGATTCCCCAGATAACCTAAGCAGAAATAAAGAACAAGGAATTCCCCAAAGAACCAACACTTCCCAATTCTTTTCTCTACAGGAAGATAAAGGGGAGAAGAAAAAGGGGAGAATGGAGGAATAAAGGAAATTTATCAGCTTCTTTATTATGAATATTCTAAGTATTTCTTATTACTCACCTGTTTGCCTACAGAGAGCTGTATCAGAAAGTGTCACTACAAGAAGAAAATAAGAGACAAAGCCATGGATGGCTGAGTGATGCTGTTTTCAGTAAGAAATGCAATGATGCCTAAGAACAGCACGAAAAAACACTTTTTTGGAAACACTTTCTGTTTATACCATCCATATGTTTTAGTCCTAAGACAATACTCTTATTAAAAAAAAAAAAAAAAGTAAATAAAAAAGGCTAGAGGAAAAAGGGATGTTGAGGAAAATCTAGCAACTACTGACATAAACTTTGCTGCACCGAAGGAACCATATATGAGATAAGAAGGCTTCCCCAGACTTTACAATGAAAAAAAAGATTTAGTAAGGTCTGATTCTGGATGCTTTTTCTGAAAAAAAATCTATAGACATCTATTTATCTAGGATAAATAACATTTTGTTGTGAACAGACTAGATCATAGGCTTCTAAGCAAAGAGGACTTCTAGTGTCATACCCATGTGGGGTGGTTGTAATAACTGGGAAGCAGGAAGATTGCTGCTCAGTGACCTCTTCACTATCTACATGTAACCTAGGTTCCTCTGGCACACTGGGATCCTGGGAACTGAACACCCAATGGAATAAAGGCTTAGTCCACAATGGTGGCATGCATTTTGGATCAGACAAAAGTGTTCCTGATACAACCCGTGCAATTGAAAGCTTGGGTGCAGCTAACATATCACTAGCCTAGTCATTCAATAGCCCTCTTCTATAGACCAGACTTACAGAATAATCCAGTGTTTTCTTAGCTTTATGAACTTTTGCATTTTGGGCTAATGCCCCATTCTGGGGACTAGTATTGTTAAAATAGTAATTTTAAAAATGGCTGTGAAAAGTTCCATTATAGAACTGTATAGAAACTATTTTTAAATTTGGTGTTCAGAATGATGTGGACACTAGTGCATTGTTGGTTTGAAGAGAGATTAGAATATATTTTTTAATATAATCTGACTATTGAATCATTAAATTCCAAGCATGCTCAATGAAATGAATAAAATAAAAGAGTCCATAGGTACACGTGGAGAGAGACATTGAATAGATGCACACAGCCAGGAAAGCATGTACTCGTCTGTATTGGTGTAAGGGGACCAGAGAATGGAATGATTCCAACTGAATCAAGGATTTCAACAATTGAAATGAACATGTGTGTAGGCATCAAGGAAGATCAGGTTTAACACACATGCTGCTACTTCTTCTTTTTCACATTTCAGGATGGATTTGGAATTTATCTGGTGCAGCAGAAAACAGATTAACAGATAGACTAAATGTGCACATATACGTATGGAATTATTTTTAGTATATTCATATCCAATCTACCTTTCTCATGCATATGACGCTTCATAGATGTGTTCCTTGCTTATAATCCACAGAACCCTGAAGTTTCAAAATTTTCTGAGCGGAGCAAGTACTGGAGTTGTACAGGGGTCTCCATGTTCATTAATTGCATTTGCAGGTCTAAAGAGTTAAAATCCCTCCACCTGGAGACTAAGGAACAAGAAGTTGTCTTACTTAATGAACAGTAACAGGTTGAATTCACCATGGCATAAATGTTTCATTTTTATGTTTTCCCCTTTGTTGTTCTTTTCAGAGAATAAATCAAAATATTTAAATAAAGTTGAAAGAAAATAGGCATTCAAAAAAAAAAAAAGAAAAGAAAAGAAAAAAAGTAGTCCCATTTAGTCAGTGCTCCGATTCCAATCCATTATTGAGAATACCTTAGGTTCCAAAAAACCCTCATGTCATTGTTAGGATTTGGATTAATGGGGAGAAAGGGACCTGCAGTTAGAATACAGGGCACACCAGAAACTGGGGTCTACACAGAATTAGAGAGGATGTTTGTGTAATATTTTTACTCCAAAAAGTGGTAACATCCTTCTTCCAGTATAGAAATTGGTTAATCAGGACAAGATAAATTGATCAAAGGTCTGCAGATCTGAGTCACTGGGAACAGCTGATGTTTAGCAGGCTATGTGTTAAATACCAAGGAAACCTTAAAAACAGGAAATATCAAACACAACTCAAGAGAGTAGAGCTGTTGTGAATTTGTACTTTTCTGGTTCATTCAATGATTTGCAGATGTCCTCCAAAACCTATGGCCAAGTTACAAGAAGACAGGCAATCCTAGTCTTTAAATGAAGCTGACCCACCAGTCACTAATAGCAGATCCAAGATAAAATGCTACTGATTTTTTTTTTCTGCCAGAAAAAAGAAATTATCTTCAAAGAAGTTTCATATTATTTTGCTTTTAAAGTAACCTGTGTCTCAAAATCTCTTGGTTAAAGAAATGATAAGCATCTGTTACTATTTTTAGAATTTCAGTAACTAATTACAGCATACCAGCTAAATTCAGACCTTCAGACAAAACCATAGAAGCACTATTCTTCATCATCCCAGTTTAATCCTACACTATTGGAAAGGTTGAGCAATTTACTCCTCCTTTGCCTTCAAGAAATGTCCAACAACACTGAACAACTTGAAGGGCATTGCCAAATGCCAATGTTATCAGGAAAAGTCTTTCCATTAGCACTGAGGAGGGTTGCTAATCCTTAAAATACCTGAGTAAGCAAATACATACATGACAAAGAAGCTTGTTCTTTAAACAAAGCACTGTTAACAACAAAACTCCTGCCTTATGAGAAGGAATTGGTGTGTACTCCTATATTAAGCATTGGGAATAGAAATTCCCTCCAGAAATGTGATTTCAGGAACTTGTTTCCCAAATACTCTTGGAAAAGAAAAATTAAGTGTTTGGATTGTTTTGTTTTAATTAGAGATCTGTATATATATGAAGAACTTCACATCCAGGTGTTACTTCTTCCTTTCCCCCACTGCAAGCAAACTTTTAAAAAATGAGCTTTTGCTGACCTAAAACTATGTTTATTTTAACATCTGAGAGAAGAGTACACTGAATTAGAACTGAGCACAGCACTACTACCCTCATACATAACACCATTAGAAAACTTCTAATCTTCAGAGAACAAAACATTCTTCCTCCCTCTGGAGTAAGTTCTTCCCACCAGCTCAGGTTTATTGACCAGATCTTGTGAGAAACTTTAAACCTATTTTACAGCCTCTTAAGCAGTAAATAAAAGAACAATCAAGGAATTTTGGAAGACAGCCTACTATCTGTGGGTAGACAGATTTTAAAATAATTCCCTAAGGACAACGGGTTCTAAATTGACATTTTTATTTAAATAGAGGGACACAGACATTCCCCTGAACCGGCAAGTAACTTCAGTGCTCAGATAAGGTCAAAAAAGGAAAGAAAAGGTAAGAGGATGTAAAAGAAAAGGTGAGAGAAATACTGCCATATGAATTATGCTATTGCTTATATTAGAAGTTCATGTTCTTCCACAAATAAATCAGTAGTATGAGTGCCATCTCAATAAAGGTATTGCAAAATTAGATGGAATTTAAAACTGGAAGCAGAAGAGGACATGGAAATATCTCATAGAAAGAGACCTTGAAGATGTTGGAGATGTCAGCTTCAAAGATAAAACTAACTACATGCCATGATTAGAAAATAGCAGAATATACAGGAAATACATCTAGGGAAAAAAGATAATGTAGACACTAATTTGCATTATACACATCTAGGTAGGCAACCAGTGAAAAAAACAAAAGGTGGTAAAAGTAAAATTGTTGAAGTGAGCTTTCTTCATGTACAATTCACCTGTAGATCCTCCTGAAGCCAAAAATTCAGAAAGAAAACAGAAGGACAAATGCAAGAAAAGAAAATTTACAGAAATATTTTAAAGCACAAATGTTTCATTGATACTCCAAAGAACACAGCACAAGTCCTGATTCAAAACTGTCTGAAGTTGATGGAATGTTTTTCCTTTCATCTTGAACTCAGATGAGCATATTCCTACAAATTTCCATGATTTGTGAGAGAGGATATAAACCCCAGCTATAAAAGAATACCAATATAGTTTCTGTGTTATTCTTATTTCAAAAGTACTTGTCTTGGTTTCTCTCTTGGGATAAATAATGGAAATGGTATAAAAAGAAACATAATGAAAATGAAATTTGGAAATAAAACTTACCAGAAAAAGAAGCAGTATCAAATAACAGCACTCCCAAAATTGAATACAGTTATGGAAAGTTGCCATCTGAAGAGCTGACTTGTTCACATCCATTACTCAGAAATAACTTCAAAGATGGCAGATGCCTAAATGTGTGATACTTAGTACTTCATAGAAATCTACAGTAGATGCAGACACATGTAAGAAGTATTTCAGCTGTTTAAACAATCTGTTTTTCACAGAAAAGCTTTTGATCTTTTGGCTGGTAGTTTTCATGAAATATGGGGAAAGAACTTAAATGTAATAACACCATTAGTGAAAATGGTACTCAGAGGCACCTGAAACAAAACCAGATTGGTAAAATTAGCACACACACTCACACACACAAAGAAAAACTGGAATAGAAAATAAAATAAGTGAAATTATGCGGCTCAATTCACACAGAAACTGGACCAAAACCTTCATTATTTCAATTACTTGCAGCATTGTCCCCCAATGAGTCAGATGTGTGTAAACTGTCTTCATGAGAACTGGAATATATTCATACCTTAGTGACTAATAACAAAATCAATGTTCCTTTGTGCTTGTATCAAGCTTCATGGGGGCCTTTATCTCTGGCAATGATCAGCCAGGAGAGCAAGGTGGAGAAAGGCAGTCGATGGAATAAAGGAGCAAATGGCGCAAGAAATAGGAAATGGAAGAAAGTGAGAAGAAACAAAGGAGACAGCAACAAAAGTTAAAAAAACATTTTAAAATACAAACTAATGTAATATCTACAGGTGAAGTGACATTTCATCTTAAACTCCATTCCATATGGAGTCAGAGTGGAATTTCTATGGCCAGCTGACCTTGTGCTCACCTTTTCCAAAGAGCTCATTTTCATTTACAGTGCTCTCTGCAGCTACAAGGACTCTGAGACTTGCTCAACAAATTTTTGCAACAGTACTAATTACTTTGCAACATTTTTGAGCAAGTAGTGTAACCAATTTTGCTACAAGGGTTGCTCCCCACCTTTATTTATTTGCTTTACTTACTTACTAATATTTGAGATGAAAAAAATATGTATATAACCAGATTAAACTGTTAAAAAATACACATTAAAAATATTTGCAGAAGAATTAATACACACTGACATAGCCAATGAAATCTAGGTGAAAAGAAATAAATTAAGGTTATGGGTGGGAAAGAAGTCTTGCATAGGAAGTAAAATATGGGGAGGAAGACACCAAGTTTTATGGAATCAGAAAGAAAAATAGAGGTTTGACTCAATAAAAATTATAAGGCAACTATGGCTGATTTCATGAGTGTCTAGAAATATCGTAAATATTGTAGCTACCAAAATCTGAGATAATCCTGAATTGAATCCATAATTTTTCCACCTTGATTTTGAAAAGTGCTTTAAAAATGGATTAGTTTCCATTTAAAAATATTTTCAACCAATGTAAGGCATATGGTCTAGAGTTACCTCACAGTTACAGAGGGAGAAGAAAAAGCAGCACAAGTGATAAGTTACTGCAGCTTGTTTAGTCCAATCCCACCACCCCAGCCAGAAGCAAAGGAGCTGGGTGAACAGTGGGGACAGCCCTACCCGAGGCATGAGGCATCTCCCTGGGGACAGTGATGGGCTGAGGCTGGACCAGGATGTTCACTCAGGAACAGCAGGGTCTGTGACCCAGCAAGCCTCCCAGGGCTTTTCCAGGATCTCAACAACGGCTTCAAAATCAAGACTTGCTTTCCCTTAGTATTTTTCCTAGACTTCCTCCCACATCAGAGAAGTGGTTGCATTTGTAGGGTGGACTCAGAGCAGGTGACTGCATGAGGAGGGAGAAGCGATGGTCCATGATCCTTCCAGAAGGCAGACCTAGGACAAGGAGGCTTCACACTCACGAAACAAAACTACAAGGGGGTTCCAGAAGTAGAGGTGGAAAAAGAAAGCTTTTTGTAATCTCAAAAATATGTCAGGTCTTTAATGGACTCACCAGCTCAAAGCACAGCAAACTCCACTCAGTCCACTCCCTCAGTAAAATCATAATGCAAAAATTTTGTAGCTTCTTCATTAACAGCACTACAAAACTCCTAATAACTGTTCCAATACCATTTCCCTCCCCCATTCCCCTTTACCTAATCCAAAATTTCTCACCCACCACTTCAAGTCTGAGTCATTATGCTGTTGAGAAAGTTTGAGCCAGCTCTGGGACCAGGTCCAGCAGTAGTGCAGCTGCTCTCACACGATGCTGAACCTGACTCATTAAGCTCTGCCAGACATGAGCCACAAGGGTATCTCAGCACACAGATCCCCAGTGCTCATGCTTGTCAGAGAGTTTATTAATCTAGGCAAAGTGCCAGACCTTGGCAGACCCATGGGTCTGTGGGTTGCAAAGCTTCAAGGTGTGGGAGCACATTGGGCTTTTCCACGTTTTCCATTAATTGAGGTTAAACTAAATTTGCCAAAGGAGTGACTGATCTTGAGTTACTTTTCCCTTTTGGTTATTTTCTCTATAAACAAGTTGACTTAGCTCAGCACCTATTACAATTCTTTCCGTAATAGGTTAGAATACAGAACTAATGGATTATCACTGAAAAGTTTTGTGTCAGTCTTTCCACCTGCTGCTCTGGTTCATGCTTTTGATCAAACTTGTAGTCTAGCTGGCATCCTCAGTTCAAACTACTCATGCAGCAATTCAGTTCTTCTAAGATAATCCTGAAACCTCCAAAGCAATTCATGTAATGGATCCAGGGCACAGATCTCCTTCTGTCAACACAGTGATCACAAGCCCAGTGTTCACTCTCTGGCTGCACTCTGAAAAGAGGGCCCTGGGACAGATTAAGAACCTGTGCAGGTATCATAGACTAAGTTCTTGGGTTATCGAGCTGTGATGGTCCTCAACCCTTTTATTCAATTTCTGTATCACCACAGTCATATGTTATTAGGAGTAATTTGGTTATTACATACCCAGACTCAAGGGAAAACACCATAGTCATCAGGAAATTAGTTTGTCAGCATGCTTTCAGATCTTAGTAGGAACGAAGTCTTTAAATTCAGAGGATAAGCACAAAAGATGCTCTGCTACCTCCAACAGACAGAAAAATGGAAAACAAACTCCAGATATAATCTGAAGTTACATAAATAATAAATATGTAAGATGGTGCATACTTCCTGCTATGTCAAGAGGAAGAGTAGATGAGAAGAAGCAGCCCATTAAGCCCTGAAAAGTCTAAGGAAACTGTGGATTTTATGAACTAGGCTTAATTAGACAGAACATGGCTTATCCAATATTTTACTGCAGATTCACATATTTTGCTTTACCTTGAGTGCTGGAGACTAAAGCTACACATCTTTGGAAAAGCAGGCAATAATGCAGCAAGTCCACCTGGTGAAAGTATGAAAATGTACTTGGTGACAGGGTTAAGCAAAAAAATATACATAGTTTTGTCATTTCTAGAGCTCCCTTTTCATGATCTCACAAAAAGAGTATATAAAACTATCTAGTATTATCATCATAGAAATAGAATTCTCCCATTCTCAATGTGGAAAGTATTTTATTAAGATTACTTAATTGTAGCATAAATTGTTTTAATGAGATTCATACTATATTGACTTAGTTTAGAAAAGTGACTTTACTATCCTTGCACATAGAAATCTATTACAATTTATTTTGTTGGTACCTTGTAAAACACCCCCAAGTCCTAACTTTTAGAAACATAGCACTCATTCTTTCACTGAAGCTTTGGATTACATTTATCACCATGGTGTCCAAACCTAAATACTTTTAAAATCTCTCTGTAGGAGCTTTCAGTGTTCTGCAGAGAGCAAAATTAATGCCTTGCAAGTAGAGGAAGGGCAAGAACCACAATGCTAACAAGGGCATCAGGGATAGGTGGGACTTCTGAGCAGCGTGACAGAAGACAGACCTCTCCATGTGCCAGTTTTTCCACCTGCATAGTTTATAGAGCACAACTATGTTTCTAGAGTGCCTTGAGCTTTAGAGAGCTATCATGGAAACTGAGAAATTATTTCCTTACCAATAATATGAGAGTGATGAGAGAGAAAGGCATACAAACCCTACTTTGTTGAACTTGAGCTGAGTTTCAAGTTTTCACATTGCTGTTTATGCTGAATCTAAAGGTATCTGTTCTCACTTTCTCTCTCATTTTTAGGGTTAACATTGAAGTAACTGCTGCTGACCATCAGACAAAACAACAAATTAAAGTAACTTTTGCATCTCAGTGCAAAAGTGTAATACTTTTTCCTAAGTATTACACTTTGGATTACTACTGACTATCAGGTACAGAACAGAGTTCTGTCTTCCCCCAGACCAAAATGACTTACAATGTTAGAGAGTCCAGAAGTTAAACTTTCCCAAACAATTCAAGACAAGCATATTAAAAAGCTTTTGCATGACAGGGAAAAAAAAATATATAAGTAAAAAAGGAAGAAATGTGACTACTGGAAACTGTGCTGGAACTTGTCTGTCTCTCAAAGTAACCCTTGTGGCAACTTCACCTTTGGTGTTATAATGCAGATGTCCACTTTTCAATGGCACTATGCCACATTCTGTGAAGTCATAAAAAAGAGCATGTTTTAAGCTCTTGGAACATAGGAGACCATCATTACACAGAATTATCATTGAATAAAATAATCCTACACTTTTAAGCTAAGACATAACATAAGCTAACACCCAACATTATCAGAAAGCTAAGGAACATGGGAGATTGGACAATACTGTGACTTCTTTATGGAAAGGAAGAATGAAGATAAAAGTAACCAAGTGAGAAGATGGGTGCACTTTTTTATGCTGTCTAGGAGTAATTCCATCTACCTGTGTCTGGGCAGCTGGAGAATTCTGGCAGTTCCTTATTCCCTTGTTTTGCAATCATGAAGAGACATCTATTATTTTCAACTCACATTATCTAGAAGACATTCCTTCTGATGGACTACCAGTGGCCATGTACAGTCACAAAGCAGCAGCATGCAAGCTTTCTTAACAACACGAACCCCAAACATTCCACAACAGTGACTTTAGAGAAAAAAAAAGAGTGCGATTCTACTCTTGTGTCTTTGCTAAGACTTGCAAAAGAGCAATTACTGCATGGAACAGATGCCAGCTGAGAAACAGAACTACAGAATCATATCACACTACCCATACAGACAGCAATAATTTTATTCCAGAGATTTATTCAAGTGAAGATGTGGTTGCCAGGACAGACATGAGCTGGTGATCTAAAGGTGAAAAGTTCTGGAGTACATAGAAATGATACACCTTCCTGCTGCTCCAGCAAAACATATCAGTGACTAAATACAAAATGCAGCTAACAGAAATACACAAATCATCCCTCTGTTGTAGTTCAAGCTTACAAGCATTTCAGGGTAATTCTATCTGTATTCAACGGAGTAAAAGGAAGTATAATTCTTTCCAAGAAAACAGAGATCTTATTATATTAGTTTGCTTTTTTGCTAAGCACAGTCTTGTCATCTGATATTTTCTTATTAGTAGATCCCAGAGTTTTCTGAAAAGGTAATTCTGAATCCTTCAAATGAATTATTTTTTAATAAGTAAGGGTTGATTTGTTGCAATTTGCTAATGAAAACTGTAATTAAAAGAATCTAAATATAGGTCTTTTTCCTTACTGATTCTGCTGTATATTTTAAATGATGCAACAAATCCTATTATCCCTTTATAGCACCATTGTTGCTTTCCACACAATTTTCAATCCAGTGCTGAAATGTTGCAGTTGTCTTCCTCCAGGCAATGTCTGCAAAAACTATACGCTACTATAACTCTGTATAAAATCAAAGTCAATGATAAAATGGAAAGTGGAGATGGAGTGGGATGGAATGAGAGCAGATCAAGCCTGCTAAACTGTTGATTTATTAGCATATAATACTGAAAAGCTTCATTGAAAAAAAACAGCCCACAAGGTCTGTTTTTGATAATTTTGCCTAGAAAAGAAAACTGACATACAGGGATACATTTTCAAAGCACTGCACAAAGTTTTAACAACATGATTCCCATTGACATTAATGAGTCACATGGCTGAAATCCTGCTTTGAAAACATCCTCTACAGCCTTCTAAGCCTGCTTTTGGGAAACCAGAGCACTTGCCTCCTAAGCAACCTTTTGGGTGCAAGTGCCAGTAACAACTGCAGGAGAAAGTTCCCTCCCGTGCCGCAGCTGAAGGGTTTGTGGGTGTGCGTGGAGCTGCTCCGGTGGCAACTCTTCTCCTCTGTGACCAGGAGTGGCTGTGGGCACAGGGAGGAACATGGTGCAACTGCAGCTGTTGTAATTGGAAGCAGCTTCCAAAATGGTTTTAATTATGATGAGATTTGGCCTGGCATTTACTGTAGCCAGTCTCAAGACTGCCCAGCCCTCTCTCCTGAGCTACACTGTTGTTGTTGTTGTAGTGCAAGCTCTTCACATTTGGGTCAAGAATTAGGATTTTTTTTTCCTTTTTCCTCTACTAAATGCTGCTACAAAAAGAAGCAAACATGGATTTGCGGGGAAATGTGGTATTTGGATTATACCAACAGCTATATATGGCCTAACTTGCCTTATATCCTTAGTCCATCATAGCAATAACTTCACTTCCTCACTGCTTTCTCACCAATAAAGTGAATGTTTGATTTGAAACAATTCCTTTCTATTGAGAAACAGG
The DNA here is from genome assembly GCF_031753505.1 of Anomalospiza imberbis. Lineage (NCBI taxonomy): Eukaryota > Metazoa > Chordata > Aves > Passeriformes > Viduidae > Anomalospiza > Anomalospiza imberbis. Next base: position 118,069,782 of record NC_089681.1, read on the forward strand.
AAGATGTTTCTCCTCCTTAAAAAAAAAAATATATATATATATATATATATGTATATATATATATATATAATTATTTTTGAAAGCTTAACATCTTGAAATTAAGAAACTGAGAAAGTCAGTTACAGAGCAAATCTATTTTCAACATGCCTTTGCTGATGTTAATTAAACTGCATGCTATTTATATCCTCAGAGACATAAGGAGAGGATCTTGCAAACCTTTGAAATGTTAGACCTGGACAATCCATAGACACTAGAGAAGAGTGTGGGTTTTGTTAAGCCTGAAAACATTTGGTCATGCAGAAACAGTAAATATTTCAGACATATATCAAAAGGCACAAGTTATTGACTAAAAAGGATGCAGACTGGCTAAGCTTCATTTTAAAAATAAAAGAGCATTTTTTGGTGATCTGCTTAGTTAGATGCCTTAGCAGGCAATATACAGAGAAGTACATTGTCTTTGCATGGGACATGAGCACCTTCAAAGGCTGTCCCAGGATTGTTTTCTGTGAGTGGCTCAGGATGGGTTAAGACAAGAACGAAGTTTGGATTTTTGTTGTGTCCTTATTCCAGCAGGTGGCTAACCCATGCTGTTTAGGTATTAGAAACTTATTTTCCCCATTAAAAAAATTAGCTTTGCATAATCAGTCTTAAAAATTATTACAGAAACAGCATGCAACACTGATGCCACTTCTCTATATGTGCACTATAAATGTATCCTTCAAAGATAGATTAATATTGATATATGTTATATAACTATATAACTATGTCAGTTAAACACCCATTAATAATGTACAAATTAAAGCTTTACTCCCCTCTACAAGACTGTTTTTGCTTTTATTCCAGTTTTTGGGTGACTCTGATTTTGTTTGTTCAATACACTCACTGACATAGCCATGATATACAAGAAGATAATGTGAAGGGCTGCACATCACCAGGAGCCTTATTTAAAAACAAACAAACAAACAAACAAACACAAAGCCCACTTCTTTTTTTTTTAGAAAAGGTTCTAAAATGTAACAGTCATAGCTTCATAGTATTCAAGTATTTCATAGCTTACATGTAGGCAACACCACCATTTTCCCCAGCAAAATACAAGGCAGAGTAGAGGACCTGTGGCATGACTTGGAGCAATGTATGAAGTTACTCCATGTACCTGTTAATTACTGTCTTCAAGCAGGTTACTGTGTCCCACAACACAGGACCAGATAGCATGGATGGTCAGTCTTCTCAGAGGAGACTAAAACAGGTTAATTTGGGTCACAATCAGTGCAGGACACCATGAAATTCCCAGTTCTGTTTCTGCCTTGTAAGCAAGATTCATCTACACTAACAATGCCTGTCAGTTTTTATAGCAAATTTATAGCAGTACTCTGTTTTAGATTAATATGGCACAGATACATTTAATAAATAAATGTGCTAAGTAATAATTCTTCTGGATAACACATTCTTTAAAGTTTCTCTGAAATTCATCATGTTTTAGCAAAACCTAGATGTGAAATGTTTCCTTCTACTCTAAGATTTTTTTTAGATTTGGTATTCCACTTTGAGTTTAAGCAATAAACAACGAAGAAAAGGAAACACAGGGGAAAAATGTACTGCTGGCATCAGACTTGCAAATGCAAGCATAACAAAAAGCAAACAAAAAGAATGTGCTACTTTGCTTTACACAAAGAGCAACACTATAAAACAAGTTTTGCAAATAATTTTTCAATATTTTAAGGAGAGTCAAGGACTTAGCCCAGAGTCAACCTTTTGTAACATTTCTATAGCCTTGTGTAGCAAGACATTTAATTTAGATGTTTTGAGAATACTCCAAAATATGGATTATCCTAAAATACATTCGTTCTACCAATTTTAAAATAGCATAACAAACTTAATTAGCTTTTTTGAATAATAAAAACATCATAAGAGCCCGTTGAAAAAGTAAAGGGAACTCAGCAAGGTCAGACTTTATAATCTGAACAAAATTACAGCATATATTCCTGGTAAGCAATCTTCATACCCCTTTCCAGCAGCACTAATTTATCACAGTGTAATGTTCTCATCTCTAGAATCCCCAAAACAACAAACAAACAGTAGTGGATGGAATCAAGAACTGGCCCTGCAGTAAGTTTACTCATTCTAGAATTTCATTAAAAGTATCATGAACAAGGATTAATACAAGGGTGGTGTCACTGAATTTGTCAGTGTACATCACCTTGCAGAACTAATAACAGTTGAAAGTAACAGCACAAACACTACAATACAACTCTAGAGACGGCCACTCCTGAACTTTATCTTGCTCTTTTAAAATCACCAGGGGAAAAAATAAAATAAAAGGGGAAAAAAAAGTTGTTTTGTCTTTCCTGCAACTGGAGTACATTATCCTGGGTTCATAGATCTCTTACAAATCCATGGGAAAAGAAAATCCCTGTTAGTACCAAATACTATCTCTGTGCAAAATGAATGTCCAGCACAGAGCAAAAATATTACATGCACAGAGCAACCACTGTGAGCAAGCTTACACTGATACCAACAGCTGCTCTGACTTTAGATATCCATGTCCTTGCACACATCCTAAATCCATGCCTTCGCTTGAGTTTTTTCCTAAAGCTGAAACATACAGTACCTGGCAAATTTGTCACTGCTTTGGACAGCAGTTTCATCTGAAACATTTTGTTAAATGTTTATGCTCACCCATCCTTCCAACAAAAGGTGCAGCCATGGGTGGACTCTAGCTCATTCAATTTGACCAAGCCTGTCCAGCTCTGAGTCTGCTCTAAGTCATTTGCAACACAAATGATCAGCCATAAAGTCAGACCTTTTGTCATTGCCCATTTACCATAACCTGTGGCCCACACAGATTTCTGTCCCTAGCTAAGCAACTGTTTACAATGGCAAAGTTACAACATTATAATGTACTGAATAACACATTTCACTTGTCTCTGGTGATTTATGACACCGATACTTTTGAATTCCTCTTCTCATAAATAGTGAAAATGGAAACTTTCAACATTGTTTTTCTTTTCTACCACAGTCAACAACAATAACATACATAAAGAATATCTTAACTGGTAAATAACTAGGAGCTATTCAGAATAGCATGCATTTTGGGCCAGACCATAAACCTTTTTCTTCTAATCAAAACAGAAATCTGACAGTTAGCAATTGGTTCTGTTTGATTATATAGAGATATCACTGGTTAAACAAGGGCTTTGTTACAGAAGGTAGAGAAGAAAAGACAGTGGGCATTACACACACGGGGCGGGGGGGTTCAAGGCAGTGCAAATTATTATTTTTTCCTGAAACACCAAAAATAAACAGAGCAATATTATTTGCCATTATTAATTGATATTTTAATGTTTTTCCCTACAGTACAAAACACTGCTTCAGAGCTATGCAAAAGAAAAGAGAATTAAAAGGAGCACACAACCTGAGAAACCTGAGGATGGTTTCTGTTTGGCTGGGTTTCCTTCGAGCAGAAGAGAACTCTGCAAAATGTCCCATCAAAAGCTTCATGCGGGACACTCATGAAACAACACAGTATCAGATGGAGACAAGAGGTGGCTCCATAACTTCAATAACTGCTCCAAATCACAACGAAGATCCAAGGCTTATTTGCTGTATAAACATTAAATAAAAGACATTTCCTGTCCTAAAGAGGTCACGATCTAAGTAGACAAGACAGACAAAAGCCTGGGCAAGAATAATATTTATATTTCCCTAACACAGTTGGGAACTGCAGAACAAACCGAACAAATCCATTGTAGTCCTAAAATACTATTCACATTGCAGCCTACACCAGGTCAAACCTTTACAATTGCTTCCTTAGGTTTTATGCACAATAGTAAATATTGCAGTGCAAAACACTTAAATCACAAATGTTACCTACTGAATGTCTATTCACAAACCCAAAGGGATTATGGCAGTGCACTGAAGTTCAACCTGCCATTCTTAAACAGTTATAACTGACTGAGCTAATTTAAAGTTAACCCACATAAGTAAGTCCAAGCTGCAATTACACCTCCAGATAGAAATGTCCCTATTCTCAGTGACCTGCCCAGCACAGGAAATATAAAGATTGCAACAAAGCTAAGAGCTAAGATGTGAACAAGAATGCTTGGGATCCAATTTGAGTCAGTGTCTCACAAGTCTACTCTTACTGTCTAGGGTCTTTTTAGGTGCAAAAATTAATTTGCATATCTGTAATATTCAGACTGCACTGCTGTCTCTGACTGCGCACTATGGGAAGTAGAAGCACATGAACTCAACAACAGAAGGAACTCTTTTACTCCCCTCAGCCCTCAAGACAGAAACAACTTCACTGCCAAGAAGGTCATATAACACAGATCTGAATGCCTATGTAATTTGTGTCCTACACTACACCCAGCTCTGGATTTATATAGCATTGAAATGGGAGGAGAAGGACAACAAAGATTAACTCAAGTGGTCAGTAATTGTTCTGGGCTTAGGGACTTACATAGTTATAGTTTATTAAGATAATACACTCCATAAGAAGGCATGGATTCTAAAAATTAGGTTAATTTAAAAGAAATTAAGTCTCATGTCAGCTTGCTGATTAACCCTTTAGCTTTGTGGAGCACTTGAGCAAACAATAGCCACAAATTTCTGACACCAACATAGGCAACTTCCTCCAGAAATGCTGCTCAACTACATCAGGTGATAAATTCTGTCTCTCCATGGATGGCATTTTTATGCCCACCCCAAGATGTGCCAGCTGGTGACAATCCTTCTTTTGTGGACCCTGGCCTCTTTCCTGCCAGCAATGGAGCAGGAAACATTTGATTTCTGAATGATTCTAATTCTAATTCAATTTCTAAGGTAGCTCATCGACAGCCAGCAAGAGCTGTCCTGAAGAAATATCACCAGCTTTAACTATTTATAGCACAGCCATTTAGATGCAACACGTTTTTATTCCCAGCAGGGCATGGAGGGTCAGTGTGTCCCATCAGTATTCTGACAGCTTGTGGCATGTGAATATAGTTGGACAAAACATTACAATTCTGCAGAGCTATGTGAAGGGAAGGAATTCTAAATTTTGCATTCAGAAGACTGCAAGGTGCTTCACACTGCTGGTCAAAGGATTAAAAGATAGATTAAATTTTGATAAAGAATGAAAATACTCTTTTATGTCTTTCCATATTTGTATTTTAGTAAATTCAAATTCTCTCTTTATTTTTCTTTACTTACCTCACATGGGCTCTCCTGTTCAGCAGGAACACCAAAGTTCACCAAGGCTGAGTATTTACTTGTCCTTTCAGGAGAACCAGAGCATATTTAATTTAGGACACACCTGTGACAGACAGGAAAAATGCTGTCCTTATTTCTGGATGGAACTGCACATGGACAGCAGGGAGAGAAGCAAGTGTGCCTGAAGGTCAGAGGCTGCATTGCACTCTCTATTCATCCACAGGCACATGAATCATAGCAATGGCTATTGCTATGAATCCAGGCAATTGTTGCAGAAATCTTCTTTCAGACATTTTTATGGGGAGGGAGGAAGAGTCAAGTTTAGTTAGAGTAATCCAGGTTGCAGACTTAGGTCATTTAAAATCACAGCTATATTTGATATTCAAGACCAGTCCATGGACTGATTTTATTGAAGTAGCACCAGTTCCAGCAAGAGGTAAGACAAACAGTGACCAGGCCACTGATAATTTACGTGCTTCGTTTTGAAGGTTATTATCCTTTGGGCATATTGCACAGTTTGACTCAGATGAGTGGCAGTAAATACATACAATCAAAACCTCTGTGTTGATTTTGCAGAGCTGTTAAAAAAGCACTACAGTCTGTTTTTTCTAGAAATATATTGTTATATTAAAGTGACTTAGTAAGCAGTAACTTCAAATAATTGTGCTGCTCAGTCCTTAGATCACACTTTAGTGCATCCAGGAGCCACATACACTTTTTCAACTTCTTATAAAATCCCATGTCAAAGAGGAGAGAAGATACTCAACTGCCTCTGATGTAGGACAGAAGATAAATACAATAAACCCAAAGATATTTCAGGTAGAATTTCCTGCAATCATTTCCAAATGATGGGCAGTGATATTATTGTATCTGAATCCTTCCCTTTAATATTCCTAGGTGAAATGATGGAAAAAAGCAGTTGGGAACTATTCACGTTTAAATATGCAATTGCAGTGATTTGAAGCTTATGCTACTCCACCTGAGAGGCAGTAAAGTGTCCCTTCCCCTCCTATTTGAATTACTCACATTGAAGAAAAATCTTCATTCAGACATGATCCTCTGTGGCCTCTACACAGTTTTTGTGGATTTGTCAAAATCTGACCCTTTCAGTAATGAAACAATGCTGTGTGTTGGTGCAGCATCCCTGTGTGGTGTTGGAAGTTCAGTCATTACTCTTGCAATGAAAGAAAAGCTGATCAATGAGGTATACAGCACTGTTCTGGCACGTTTATTGTTTGGCCACACTGAAGCATATGTGAGCATCTTTCAGTATGGTGGTGTAGTTAAATAGCACTGAGTTTCTTGACATGTTCCTTCAGGAAATTTAGGTATGTCTACACAATCACATCCACTCCCAGCGCAACCTGTGAAGTGATCAGGCGGCTCAGAGATCACAGGACTCCTTGGAAAAGACAAGGACACAAAGCTAATGGCTGTAAGACAGACACAGGTAGTGTGAACTGTTGCTAGATGGGGCGACTTCATCAGGTTGCCTTTTCTTCTTACTTAGCACTGAATATGGCCCTGAGATTGCCTTTTGCTGACTGACATTACTAGTGGGTAAAGACTGATCAAGGGAGGTACACAGGAGAGGGAACTCAGTCAGATCTTCTTAGGAAGTATGCAAAATAATTTGGAGTTAGCAAAGGTAAAAAGAGGTGCATCAATCTTCCCCATTGGGGGTGGTGGCACAATGTGAAATATTGAAGTGGTGCATGTTTGTAATAATCAGGGCATTTTTGATATAGCTAGTCCAGTTGTTATTATACTACTTGTCTTTATCTATTCAAAATTGTGGCATTTACAGTGGTAAACATTAAAATACAATACTCAATAGTGACGAATGTTTATCCCCATGGTACTCAGAGAGGACAGAAGATCCTTCAGAGGGTCTGATGATTGGCAGCAATAACACTTTCATTTATACTGCTTCTTTGTGTGAATGTAACAGCTGGAGAAAGTCAAAGACTGGTGTTCTTGAGACTACAGTTGCCAGAAGAGAAAAGCCTGAGTTGCATAAGGAGGTTTGTTTTGCTGCACTACCAATATGACCATGTTCTACTACAAGAATTGATATTGTTCATAGTTTAAAAAATGCCATTCTTGCTCCTTTGCATGAGACAGATGTATGCTCCTCCTCCTTCTCCCTGTGTAGGCAAGGCATTTGTTCCAGTGGTTCCTCTTGGGATGACACAAGGAAAATTCCCCTTCCTTTTCAATATACTTTAGCCACAACCTGACCTCAAACTGATGAAAGAACAGTGGTTTTGCAGCCCATTCCATTTGTGATTTCTCTGCTAAAACTGCTAGCAATCACATTCCCCTTGAGGATGAATTTTTCAAGGACACCTCTGTGCCCTAGGATTTACAAGACTTGTGCTCTTTGCTACCCTTTAGTTTGCTCTTAAAATTCCTTTGGTGGTTTTAGAATTTCCTGTGTCTAATCAACTTAGTCAAGTTAACCCAACATAGCAAATTCTGCATTAACCTATAACATAGGTGATCTCAAAAGCAAAAGAAATATGACAGAGTTTATGTTGCCTATGTGTATGTGACACAAGTCTTTCAACAGCACTGGCCATACATTTGAGTAAGGTTATACAAAGAGGATCTGCTTTGCTGGTTTAAGTCACTAAAAAAACAAGTGCTGTGGCCAGAGAGGCTGCACCCAGCCTAACCTATGAGTTAGGGTGTAATAGATTCTTCTGGACAAGAAGATTTGACAATACCATTTTAATGTTTACCTGCATTTTTAACGTACTCCCTTTTAAATCTCTGAACAGAAGGGAGAAACTAAAACACTACAACAGTAGTGAAAACATCTACTGCAGAAATGGAGTTTGCTGTTAGGTACCTGTGCATCTTCAGATAGTGAGATTTAAAAATTGCATTGATGGAAATATTTCGTTTCAATACAACACTTGTTTTAAAGCTTATTGAATACAGACTAAGGGCAATTTAACCATCCCAGTGTCAATCTTTTGGAACTGTTCCAGGATCTTCTGAATAGGAACATAGAGTTAAACTGAAAATAATAACAATACTAATAACCTGAGTGGCCCATCTAGTATGGGTTTAGAAGGTCCTCCTTCATCTCTAGCCCTTGGACTGAGAAAGAAATGGGTCATTCAGGAGAACTGAAAGGTTACAAGGAGGTGGGATGAAAGAATGAGCTTCCATGAAGTGCTGGAAGTTATGAAGTGCCTTCCAGAAGTGAAAGAGAAGAGGCGGACATAAGGGAACTTTGTTTTTACTACAGGTCAGTGTATGTAGCAACATTTCTATCAGCCTCAAGGCAAGATTCAAACCACGAATGAAGGACTCAAATGATTGTTACACTAGGCTACAACTTGGCTCCTCTAAGTTATCAGACTTATTTTTTATACTACTAGAAATGACACAAAACTCTCAAAAAATCTTTCAATAATTTTCTTCAGGATGCTTTTGAATCTCAATTTTTAAAAAGCCCACAAAACACAGCTCATATTGACTTCTGTTACTATCTGCTTTTTTTTAATTTCCATATCTTACTACAAAAATATGCACTCACAACTGAATATGAGCACTGAGGTAGTCCAGTTCCCCCTAAAAACAACAGGAGTTTTCAACATTTAGTTAGCTTACAACTTCACATCAGTAAGTTTAAAGAACAGCACTTGACACAGATTAGATGCTAGCAAAATGTAAATGTCTCCTAATGCATATTATTGCCATCCTGCAAAAGTCAGAGATACCAATTTGAAGTGTTAGATGACAGAGCCTCTAATATTCTTAATAAATAGAGCAAACTGATGAGAACTGGCTTACAGTTACTTGGTTTTAATTTCTCTATTCTGAAATCACTCTGATTTCACTTTGATATGCATAATATCAATGAGATTGGGTTCTGACAGTATTTCACTCTGGTGCTTGTTGGGGTACCAATGAATTGTCACTGCTGCTGTCAGTTAAGCTGTTTGTGATTTTGCTAGCTCAAGGTCAGCTGAATTCCAAGGTATAATGGCCTAGCCTGATCCCACTTTACATGTGTCTTATGGGGGCAACACTTTTGCTACTAGAAGATCTTATTAATTCTGTAGTAATCTTATTAATCTGCTCTGTCTATCCAAATTTTTAAAACTGATGGCACTAGTGTTCATTACTAGACACTAGAGTAATGACAGTGGTGTTCATTAACTGAACATCCCTGTACACCACAAACGTCAGCTCTTTGTATCCACAGTCAGAAAAGCAGCAGGACTATAACTGAATCTGTCTTAAACTGTGATATTACAATCTCATAATATTTGTGACATCATGTGAGTATAATAAGCAACACAAGAGAATCATTTGCTGCTTATGTTTTCTTAGTAAATATTACTTCTACTTAAATTTGGAAATACTGCAGTGAAAAACAAAGTCAGAATATAAGCAGTTCAAAAGCCTTTGCTTTTTCATACACAGTCTTAAGTACAATGCAGAAAAATAAATTGCTCTGCTTTATAATACTTCTTTTTTTACCTCAGATATTTCTTTAAAAAGCACAGCCTACACCTAGAATCCCAGTTTACTCCTCTGCAATGACTTAGGAAAACTTACCTTTTAGTAACTGAATTTAAGTGTTAGATCATAGGAAAAATTAAATTCGACTACAATTTACTTTTGCTAGGAAAAAAAAAAGTGTTACATTTCACAGAAGCCACATGAAGACTGTTACTTTAAAGAAAATAAAGCCACGATATGTTTGCATGATAGTAACCCTTGACGAGTTTCCACAGAATTGACTAAACCATGCCAGTTACTTCATCACAGAATTTAGTCCAGAATTTCTTTTATTACAGTAACTTTTGTGTAGCATTGAGTAACTCTTGCTGACCAAATTTATTCTCATGAATGCTGAAACCTCTGCAGTCTTATATTCTTCCGGTTAAGTGTAAATTAGAAAATGTTTAAAATATTACCTGAAGCAATTCTGGAGGCAAGATATGGGACATAAAACTGGAGTTTGTCTGAAAATGAACAGAAAATCTTCTACTTCAGTCAAAAGTTAAGTAACACAGGCTTTCAGGACAAATTGAAAAAATTAAATTACTTTCTTTGGTTGTCTGTAACTCCTAATTTCTGATAAAAACAAGTAACCTTTAAAGTACCAACTAATTTCTGTGAGTCTGCAGGATAGAATTTGTTTTGGTTTGGTTTACTGGTTCCACAGACAATACACTGTTTTCCCCTACACCTCCACAACTGGAGCATCTGTCTGTAGATAAATCTGACTGCACTTCATAGCTCACACCAGAGGAGCTCCATTTAGAAGGGTGTATAACCCTGATGACATAAATTTATTTTTGCTTTGTGGAAAAAGGGCAGGAGTAAAAACTATGTTCTCTCCTTCTGAGTCTTAATATACAATTTCTCATCCTGAGCAATAAACAATCAGAGAAAGCAGATACCTATGATTTACTAAAGTTAAACTATGTTTGAGGCATGGTAGTGTAGATGTGTTAGTGCTCATTTCAGGCCTTGTAAGGCCAGGCACCATCTTTATAGGAACTGGGTTTTGTTTGGTTGAAAATAATTTGAGTTCATTAATAAATCAAGGGATAAACAGAAATACAATTATTTCTTTATTCTTTCTCTGTTCTCAGAAGTCCTTACATGTTAAATTGCAAATCAACACACAAATACCCTGGTGAGAGAGGAACACCGCAGCAAGTAAACTTTCTATGTGGATGAAGAAATTCCTACTCTTCAGTTCTTTAGAGGACTTTTCCAACCTTAATAATTCTATGATGGCCTTTGGAATACATTTAGTGAAACCAGAGTGGTTTTCAGAAAGAAAGAAAGAAAAAGAGAGAAAAGAGAAAGAGAGAAAGAGAGAGAAAGAGAGAGAAAGAGAGAGAAAGAGAGAGAGAGAGAGAGAGAAAGAAAGAAAGAAAGAAAGAAAGAAAGAAAGAAAGAAAGAAAGAAAGAAAGAAAGAAAGAAAGAAAAAGAAAAAGAAAGAAAGAAAAAGAAAGAAAGAGAAAAACAAAGGAAGGCATTGGATTAGTGATATAGTTACAAATGGCGAGAATTTACTTTTCAGTAGCTCAGAGTAGCAACTCCAAAGGAGGGATTTTTAAAAGGAAGCAATTCTCTCTTCACACAAGAGCCTGCTGTCCTAGAGGCAGACAGCATCTTACCTGAAGCCCAAGACTGTGCTAAAATAGCTGTTCCTGGCCCTTTCTCACAGCTGGCTTGCAGCCAGTAAACTTAGTGTGGGTTGAGTATGCTCCTTCTATCTGCAGCTCTCTCTGTAGATATACCCTGAGGCTTCCTGGAAGCAGCTTCCAGCTTCCTCAATTTTCAGAGCTCATATAGGCTTAGAAATGCCTATGGGGTACTTTTAGCAATAATATGAAGTTGTTCTTTCCAAGCTAAGGGATATAAAAATGTAACAGTGGTCCATTTTTGTTTTTCTCACTTTCTGTACTCTGTCCTGGGAATCTTTGACAAACACTTGGTGTTTTCAGCATTGAACTTTCCCCACACATACACTTCTCAGGTCTCATTAAGCAAGGTTAAGGGTCATTTCATGAGTCTCAAAGAAGCCATAAAGAATGGGAGGGGTTCATGTCATTGTATGTGGTTTTTCTGTCAAACAGGAGGTTGACAAATAGATTACAATAAAAACTTTCTGGAAACCAAAATAAGAAGAAAATAAATGTCAAATAAGGTAACTCTTTGCACATAATTCAGCAAATTCTAGTACACACTTTAGGCAGTCCAGAAGTTTATTTAAGAAGGTTGCACCATACAGTATTTAGAAGAGAACCAGTGAGAGACCTTGTCCCTTCTGAAGAGCTGTAGAGGATCCGCTGACTCTCTCCTGCCAGCCACCTGCCACACATGCCTCAGCTGCCCCATCTGGGAGGACAGATGTGAAAAACATTTTAAAAATGTCAAAACTACAAACAACCAGGAATCAAATCCTAGATTTTCATTCAGTGATCTGTGTTGAGCACCAGATAATGATACACTGTGAAGAACCTTTCTTCTCAAATACATCCTTTCATGGTGATGGTAGGATTTGAGATTAAGCAATTACTCCATTTGAAGAATAAAGGATAATGAGGACAAAGTTTTTCCACCTTATCATCAGTGAACATCCTGCATCACATGATACAACCATACACCACAGAAATCTCCTCCTATTGTCCAACAGAGTTTGACTTGCCAATATATTAAATCATCCTTAAAAAGCAATGTTTAACGAATAGCCCTACTGACATCAGTAATGTTAATGTATAGCACATAGTGATCACCAGGCTAAGGGTTGAGCAGGCTACTTCTAAGTTAAAGGCTCTATTTCCAAGAAAAAGTGTTTCAAGTCAGCTGAGATAAACCTTAAGAATCCATTTAGAATAAAGAATTAGGAGAAAGGACTTTCCCCTCAGATTGTGAGAGAAACTGGGAAAAGTCCTAAAAGAACTGACTGTACTGTTCATGACACTGGAGTCTTTCCAGGGCTGCAACTAATTCCCAGCTTCATCTAACACTAAAAATGGATTTCAGAATTACTCAGACTAGAAAAATACATTGTGAGGTGAAACTTGACTTGTGAGCTCATCCCATACTTAGAGAACAGGAAATATAAAATAGTCAAGAAGTCTCTGAAAAATGCAAAGTAAAAGTGGAAAGATCAAAAAGGAAACCACAAGAGGGCAGATGGACTACATAATGGATGATGAAATTATTAAATACAGAAGGAAAAAAAGGAAAGGTGTCTTATCTCTTAAGAGAAACCTCATCTGTGCAAACAAGTACTTTATTCAAAAGAGGACAAGTCAGGAACATGAAGGGAATTCTACTTTTTCCTCTTAAAGATAGTGCAATTTTTAGTAGCTGATAGTAGCTGAACAGTGTTATATCAATGTTTATGAAGATTTGGAGGTCCTTCAGTTATCCATGGGAAGGACTGACATATACACCTTTACTCCCTCATGCTTCAGCCTCTCTGAAGGGTAAGCAAAGTGACAATTAAATCCTTGGTCTTGTGACAGAGACTTTTAAATACTCACCAGCAGTGAATTCAGAGCTCAAACGATAGGCCAAGTGTTTATACACAGAGAAAATCACAGGAACATAACCATTTCAAAGGAGACTAGTTAGGAAAGGGATTACTTGCAGGAATAAGCCATGCATGCATGGCTGGGATCACATGCTTACAGAGACTTTCTTCACTTATGGAGATCACCATGGTATTTTTGAAGTCCATGTTAAAGCATTCCCTTACTTCAGTGGGATACTATTCACCTATATTCCCTTTACTCCTAGTCAGCTACTTAACTGCTGTAACAGGAGATTTCTAGCATCTTTCCTCTTTCTTTAATGTGCTTGAGCTCTGGATCAGTCCTTTTCACATTTTGAATTTTCTAGAGGACACTCAGTTTTGGGGCACATCAGCTGGGACCCTGCCAGTTGCCACCAGTGCATTCCTTGAGGAAATAGCCTGGACAGCTGCCCCTTCTAGCAAATGCAGACTGTTCATCTTTCATTAAACATGGCTACGTTCTCTGCACTAGAATATTACAAAAAACTCCCAGTCCTGTTGCCTGCTATGCACATTATCGTAAATGCCTTTGAGTAAACTGTAAAACATCTGATTTAAAATATTCCTTTTATTTAATATTCACCCTACTTACTGTGTGTTTTATTCTTAAACTTCTCCTTCTAAAATTCTATTTTATTCTATTTATTCTATTCTAAAAGGCATACAATAAAAAAGAAGCACATGCTTATGCTAAAGCTTCAGTCCAAGTTCTGCTTAAATTCACAAGAGTTTTCCACTGACTCGAGAGGGAAGTGATCTGATTCCAAAAGACAAAACAGTGTTTAAGAAAACAACTTGTTCAGTCAGATTAAAGCCCACATTTCTTGACATCAGTTCACACTGCTACAGAGATAATGTGAAGGTCATGTGCTCGTAAATATACAAATATTCTCAACATGGCACAGTTTATAGAAGAAACTGTTAATATCAAAATCTGCAGACAAATTATTTGGAAGGGCTTGTAACAGGTGTATAAATGGGAAGTATTCTCACTAGAAATTATGCTGTCTGATACAGATATAGATCTAGAAATGAGATTGCAAACACAGTAGGGGAAGTAGGGTGGATTCTTCCCTGCCTTGTACTGCTTTAAATCAATATTTTTCAGTTCATTGGTATATACTGGCTTAATCAAGAGTCGATTCCAACACATAAAATTTCAGAATGTAATGCAACTTAATGCTTTAGAAAAAGATGTTTATAAAATGTATTCTTTGTGTCACATGCAAAAACACATCAACAGATGGAATGAAGGCTTTATGTTACATGGGTTATGGGACCTGAGGCACTTTGGCTCTCAGCTGCTTGTTCCAATGTAGCCCAGGTAAATATGATCACAGCACCTACCCATCCACAATTATTTCATGATCTCTGTAAAGTGAGCTGTTTTCTAGCTTAGGTGGTAGTGGATATTTGACAAAAGTACCACTGTACCTCAAATTTTTATTTCAAAGTTTCAGGTTATCACTGCTATAGCCTGTGGGAAGGACTCACAGTGGAGAAGTTAGTGAAGAACCATCTCCCATGGAAGGGACCCCACGCTGGAGCAGAGAAAGGATTCATCTCCCTGGGGATAAGGAAGCAGCGGCAGAAACAACATGTGATGAACTGACTGGAACCACCATTCCTCGTCTCCCTGCACTGCTGAAGAGGAGAAGGTAGGTATCAGGAGTAAAGTTACCTACAGATATCATCTACTGAATATGCTGAGTTGGAAGAGAGACCCAGAAGGTCCTCACTTTTAAGTGTACAGACCATACAGGGATTGAACCCACAACTGTGGCATTATTAGCACCATGCTCTGACCAACTGAGTTAATCCTGTGGGACATTTGAAGGAAGAGAGGTGGGGGAAGGTGTTTCTAAAATTTGTTTACCTTGTATTAGCCTACCCTGATTTTGATTAGTTACAAATTCAATTAATTTCCCCAAGTCAAGTTTGTCTTGCACATTTCATTAATCAAGTGAGTGATCTCTCCCTGTCTGTATCTCAACTCATGCATCAGCCTTTCATTTTATTTTCTATCCCCTGTCCAACTGAGGAGTGAAGTGATAGAGTGGCTTTAGTGGGCACCTGGTACCTAGCCAGTATTAAACCACCACAGCTGTACATGATCCAGTTTGAGAAGTGAATTAAGATTTAGTTCTATTACAAGTTATCAGCTGGGTGGGCAATGTAGTTTACCAACTGAACAGCTACATCAGGTACCTGTTTTTTTCTCTTTGTTTCTTTCCTTTTCTTTCTTTTTTTTTTTTTCCTACAGGGCTGTGACAAACAAGTTTATACACAACTCTAATACTCTGTTTCAAATTTCTGCTCTCGGTTGTTCATAATTTTGCTGCAGTCAAAACAATGTTAATTAAGTTAAGTTGCCTATGTAATAAATACTAAAAATGTCAGAGTTAACTCTGACCCTCTATGTATAGCAGAAAGCAGGCTATCACATAATATTTTTTCTGCAATTCTTTTATTGCGTTGGGCAAACAGTAAGCTACTCTTTCTAATGCACTGGATTGATTCCAGGAGTTCTATTTCTCCTCCTAATTGTGTCACAATGATATTACATGAAATATCATCATGAAGGTGCTTTTTTATGTTTCAGTCAAAGATCCACCTAAGCTTCTTGAGAAAATCCCAGGAGTGACTTTTGCAGCACTCCCATGATTACTTGATCTAAGTAAATAGCTAAACACAAAATTTGGGTTTGGCCATTTTGGTTCTTTGCAGTACATATACTGCAAAGTTTATGCAATACATAAGCTTTTTAGTCCATCAGTTTTTTTTGTAAACTCTGATGTAGTCCATCAGAGTTTACAGACTACTTGGTAAAAAGTGTGGTACTTCAGGATTAATTTATGCTTTTTGTAGCCTTAATTTTGACATTCACTGAATGAGGCCAGCTTCATTCTGAAAGCTTAACATGTTAATGTTTCTTTGTATGTTGTCAGGCTTGAACCCATGACACTGTATCTTTAGCTGCTTCACCTCTGAAGGAATCAGGGCAGCTATTTCCTCCAAATTTTTATGTATAGAATCATTAAGGTTGGAAAGTGACCAAGATCACCAAGTCCAACTATTGATCAAACACCCACATATCAACCAAACCATAGCACTAAGTACCATGCTGAATTATTTATTGAACTCTTTTAGGGATGGTAACATAAATAATTATATATATAAAATATACTTCCAGGTATAGATAGAATTACTTTAGCTCTGCATGGTCTGGTAGCTATTCTTAGAGTATCTTCAAAGAAAAAAAAAAAGTAATACCACTTATAATTTCCTGTATTCCTCTCATTTGTTTTCTTTTTTATATATCTGATAAAACCAGAGGATTTTTCCCCCAGGCAGAGGTGAGATAAGATTTAATCACTGTGATTCTGCATTGTCTTTGACTTCAAGACTCCTTGTCCCTCATTCATTAGGTGAAGAAATCTTGCTTGGGTCTTGATTGTATCCCTTGACCCACTGATCACAGAAAATCCTTCCATCTCTGGGGGGTTTTTCTTAGTACAGAGGAAGAATCCATGCAAGAACACTGCTGAGAAAATATTTGTTGTGCAATTTGTAGTGCAATCACTTATCCACCTACATCTCCTGAGCTCAACTTACACCAAAGCATTCAGGTAATGGTCATGGAACTCCCCACCTTCTGCCTCATCACCCAATGATTTTAATTCTCATTGCCCTCTGAGTTAAGTCAAGTATTTTGCCTATAGAAATCTAAGTTTATATTTAATATACAAAGCAATGGCAAATTATTGTGTGAATATCAGAGGACTTATTTATCTCAGGTTGACAGTATAACTTATAACAATTTATAACAACCTTAGCCAGAGTGTTAAAAATTATATTTGTCTATCACATAACTTATGAAAGAACATCTTCAGGAATTTAGGAATCCTAAAAAACACATTTCTTTAAAGTTTCATTAATTATTACCTACAAAGAGTTTTGACTCAAAACGAAAATTGGAATTGAAGTGCATGGTCTCTCTTGTCAAACAGCTTATATTCTTGATCTATGAATGAAAGGAAAAATAAAATGATGCCATGCTATCCTATGATTCTAAAGGAGATTCCAGCAGAGCTAGAGTCAGAACCAAAATAAATTTAATTCTGTAATTATACTGTTTGACTGTACTTAGGTTAACAACTTTTCCAAGGAAGCTTTCTGTTTAAATTTCTATTTTTTATGTAGCCTTCCTTTTTGAAGTTACAGTGAGACATATACTAAATAAAAAATGTACTATAGAGTAAATACTGAATAGTATCCAGTTGAGCTTATAATTTTATTATTTTATAAGTAATTTCATGCCACATATATGCAATCCACCCCTTTCAGATTAAGATGGAATACCTGATTTTACAAATAATTTACAGAAAACAGATGAACTTTACAATTTCTTCGTTATGTATCCATGAGGTATATTTTGCAAACATAAATAGAAAGGCAAAGCTTGATTTAATAAACTCATATTTCAAGAAAGCAATGCAGTAAGAATAAAGTTAGCATTTATGTGTGGGTGTTATTTGTTAAGTACTGCAAGTGAGGTATAATTTACTGATCTGAGTCAAGCCAGAACAACAAGGCTACTTTGTTCATTTGGTGCTTTCTGTTCCATCTAGGCGATATAAGAGCCGAAGGAGCCAAAAAAAGAGACTTAACACATAAAGTTTTGAACTCTCTGACATACGCAGCAAGAGAGGCCAAAGTTCTGCAGAGATTTAACTATTCCCATAGGATTTTTAGGCATGCTCTCAAGGCAGCCAGTATAGCCAGGAGTTTAGTGCAACAGCTGTCCAGTAAATAAATAGAGGACAATATTTTTCAGGGATTGGTATCTTCACCAACACTTGTCAAGATGGACTTAAACCCACAGAAAAGCAGTTCTGTGTAACAGTGGAGGGTTTTTTTTGCTCTGAGCCACTCAGACAAACCTGAGTTTGCAGTACCCCCTGCTGTCCTTGAGAAACCTGCTGAATAACGGCTGTTACCCCTCCAACACTGAATCTGCTTAAATTATCTCACATGTAGAGATTACATCAATACATCTTTCTTATTATTCTGTTCACCCATCTCACAGCAAAAATGGACCATATTCTTCAACAGTAAAGCTTCATTATTTTTAAAGTAAAAGTAAAGTTTGCTATATGCAAATCCACAAAACAAAAAAAAAAGTTCACAGAAAAAATTGTGCATCATCCGTTATCTGCAAAACCTCAGACACAAAAATGAAGCCACATTTAAGCCCCAACAAAAAACAAAGCAAAGAAAAATATTTAAGACCATAAATATTTAAAACGTGTTTTAGCATAGGGGCTGAAAGTACCCATGAGCCTTGAATTATCTGGAAAAGTTATATAACTTACTCATAGTAAATTACAGTTTTTGCTTCAACCATATTTTCATTCTTAGGTGAAGAAATTAGAATGTTAAAGGTACTAGTCTATGAAATCCAGCATAGCCATTTGACAAGTCCTGAAGGTCAATAAGGCTTTACTCAATACATTTATAGCCCAGTTTCTATATTACAAAAGACCATTCAAATATACATATGCCACAAGGAATACTCTTATCTTCTCTAGAAAACCTGCCAGGATTCTAGTTTAAACAGGAACTTGCAATGAAATTATAAAAGGCAAGAATCTATGCTTACAAAATGTTCAAACTGATATTCTTAGGCCACAGTGCAACCCAAACTCCCATGGTTTCCAGGGACTACAAGCATGAACAACGCTTAAGGAATGCAAAGTACACTAAATGTACTATTTCAACAGACATCTCAAAATTCCTTAGGCCAGCTTTTATTGGAAAGAAAAGAAAAATGTTTTCTGAAGGAAAAAAGTATTTCATTAAAAAACCCTTGGACAGATAACTTGAATGATGCCATCACCTGTCTCAGTAACAGACTGATAAAAGTGACTTTAATATATATGACTCATAACAGGAGTTTTAAAAACAATAACCATATTTCTAAATATAATGATCCATGCTGTATGTTGTCAGTCATTGCTCATAATTTTTCCTGGGTCAGCTTTACTGTCTAGTGAAGAGCCAAAATCTTTTTTTCCATTTTGGAGATTTTAAAAGACGTTTTAAGAGAGGAGGTGGCTAGAACTGCCTAATTACTATGGCTTAGAATATGCAGAGAGTAGTGTGTTATGCATCATTAAAACCCCAAAAGCACATAATAATTTAGATCAGAAGGGGTCTCTGCTTAGCTCAGTACCCAACCAAGAGCAGGTTTCTTTGGGGTTTTGTCCAGCCAAATTCAGGCTCTTTCAGAAGGATGGAGATTGCCCACCCTCTCTGAGCACCCATTCCAAAGCTTGACCACCCTCATGGAGAAAATGATTTTCCTAATATCTAATCAGTATATCCCATTATCTGATTTGTGTCTATTTCCACTTTTCCTGTCCCTCTATACCACTGAGAAGGGTCTGGCTCTGCTGCCATGATGTGGGTTGGGAGAGTAGGAAGATCCCCTCATAGCTTTCTCTTCGGCTCATAGAAAAGTCTCTCCCTACACATCACGTGCACCGGTCCCTGATCATCGTAGTTACCCTCTGCCGAACCCACCACAATATGTCAGCATCTTTATACTGGAGAGTCAAAAACTCACAAGTAAAGGCTGTTGCACGTTCTTCTATACCATATATGTACTACGTATGCACACATATGTACATATATGAGAGAGAGAGGAAAGGCAAAAATGCTTTGCATTCCAAGCAATATTGTCTTGATTAGACTTTCATTATTAGGGCCTTATTACTTTCATACCATTATTTTCACTTCAGTTTTAAGTTTAATATTCCTTTAAATAATTGATTGTATCTGATGGGGGGGAAAGAAGGAGATGTTTGTGGATCTTAAACTGCAAGCACATGTAATTCTGGGTGAAAAATCACGCACACTGTAGCTGCTTGTGTGTGTTGAAGGCAGAAACTAAGTGCCAAACTCTGAAAATGCTCAAATTATTTAAAAAGCCATTAAATGTTTGGGAAATTAGTATTAACCACACCAATATTCACCAGAATACACAGAGTGAATGTTCATACAGTCACCACACATAACAAACAAAAACCAAAAAACCACCAGTGTTCAGTAATTTGGGCTGGCAGTGATAAGGCAGAGCATTCCCTTGTGTGGAGAAGGCCCTTTCTGAAGTTTATTTCCTTCTAAGATAGGATGGCTTCTTGCCTCTGAAGAGAAGGTCTGTCTAAAGAGCTTGCTTTCAGTTTTGTGGTTACTATTCTTCCAAGAATTATTATCCCAGCTGTGAGGGGGAACTCTTTTCTTAATTGATATAAATTAGCTTGTGCAAGAAGTGGTGAGATCAGGCTTAATCTGGTCTGGGCTGAGCTTATTTCAGTTTGTGTTACATCAACTACTTTAACCAAATGGAAACCAAACCACTTTTATACAAAATAAAGGTGTAGATAGAGGTTTGCAACTGCAGAGCAGTTTGGGGTGGATATAATACAGCAGGTTAAAATTTCGTAAAACTTCACATAGTGGAATAAAACCAGAAATGGTTGGTGGAACTGGGTGTTGCATTCTGGGGGAAATCACTGTTCCTCTCCCATGTTTCTTCTTATTTCTTTTTTATTTTTAATTATTTTCATTTATTATCATTCAGCTTAGCAATGAATCAGGACCCTTTTAACACTGCCTTTTGAAAAAGTCAAGAAGCTTCAGGAGATTTTCGTGGACTCACAGAATTTCCTGATTTGGAACTGACCCACAAGGATCATCGAGTCCAACTCCTGGCCCAGCACAGGATCATCCCCAAGAGTCACACCATGTGCCTGAGAATATTTTCCAAATGCTCCTGGAAGCCTGCCAGGCTTAGTGCTGTGACCACTTCCTGGGACTGTTTCAGTGCCCAAACACCTGCTGGATGAAGATCTTTTTTCTAATATGCAGCCTAAGCCTTTCCTGACACAACTTCAAAATTTTATTTGAAGAGATCTCTTTGTGGCTTTGATTATTACTCATGCATCCCTCCCAGTGATTTAAATGGGGCCAGAATAATATTGCAGATATTTGCAGCTGGGATTGAGATTGTACTATCGGTATTTTCTATAGGCAGAATCCTGGCTTCTGTATGTGTTCTTTATTTTAATTCTCTAATGCCTTTTTCTCTTTCTGATCACACTAGTAATCTAGCCTCCATTCATTTTAGAAGGAAACGATTTCTAAAGGATATTGCACCTTGCCTGGGTACTTATTAATGCCTGTTCTTGTTCAGTGATTATACAAAGATTTTTTTGTACAAAGGAGTTGCATTGGCTTGAGTTAAATGGGTTTAGGGAAAAAAAAACCCACAATGTATTTAGGTCCGTACAAATTTCTGGTTGGAAAGTTTTAGATAATCTCAAATCTTTAACTATATACACTTTAAGTAGTTTACTGAAAACAGCAATGTCAACCAAAAAAACTTTTTCTAAAGCCACAAAAGTTAATTTTTAGAAACTCAGTTGCCTTTCTGAGTAAATCAGGCCTAGTAAATTCCCCCTCATCCCCCAGATCAGGCCTAGCAAATTCCCCTTCATCCCCCAGATCAGGCCTAGCAAATTCCCCCTCATCCCCCTCTCCCCTTTATATTCAGAGAAAGAAGCATCATATTTGGAAGGAAACACCCATTCCCACTACTAAAGTTGTACAGCTGTAACAAATTGCTTCATGACCATGCAACCTGATTGCTTTTCTTTTCTTTGAGATGGCATTGAAAAGGAACAGCTTCAGCTCTAGGTGAACTAAATTCCTGTTTACAGAGATTCAGTTACTTTTCCTTTTTGTTTAAGGGTTTGAGACCACACATAAAGAATTTTTTATTACAAAAGAAAAAAAAACATTCTCAGAAAGACAATCAATAAGATGTGTTTCCTCTGTATTAGATATATATATAAACCTAAAAAAATAATTGTAATGTTTTGTATAGATTTGTAAATAATTAAGTATTTTATAAGTTCTACCTTTCAACTTTTTGCTGTATAGAAACAATGCATCTCTCTTTTTTTTTTTAATTCTCCTAGCCTCTGGCATTATTGAAGCCTTCTAATAGGATTATTTCTTTTCTCTCCAGTTAGCATTATGAGATGAAACAAGGCACTGTTTTGCAGTCCAGAATTGCAAACTATGATCCCCCCTCCCTGTTAGGTTAAATGGCAGGTTCATTCTTGTCCATGGTGTTCAGAAACCCAGGCACTCCACTAAAGAAATAAGAACAGCTATCAAAACCCTATCACAAATAATGTAAACATGTACGTGTGTGTGTAGATGTGCATATTTTTATACATATATATATGCACATGTGTATGTATATATATCTATGAATGTGTGTGTATAAAAAAAATTAAAACTGACTTTATTAATAATTTACAGTATCCCAAATGACAAATCCCTGCTCAAGCAACACTCAGTTTTTACAAGCAAGGGAAAAAAAGGTAGTCCTGAAATACAGTACCTACTACAAGCCAGGGAAAGAAGATATCAAATAGCCCAGGGCCCTCTAGAAGACTGATTCGTTCCTTAGATCATTCACTCCCAACTCTAAACTTAGATATGCCAGTGAATCCTTATGCTACTTCTGCTGAGCCCAAAGGAAAA
This sequence comes from Anomalospiza imberbis, assembly GCF_031753505.1. NCBI lineage: Eukaryota > Metazoa > Chordata > Aves > Passeriformes > Viduidae > Anomalospiza > Anomalospiza imberbis. The sequence continues at coordinate 118,092,659 of NC_089681.1, forward strand.
ACAAGGTATTTGTCCCTCAAAAAGCTTTAAGGGATCTGCAAACACTAAAAAAATATGATGGGTTTCAAGCCAGGCACCTCAGCTGGCCTCAGGTGATTTAGTATATCATGGTGCTGGAGTAAATATCTCAGCTAACTCTGGTCATTGATGATTTTCCAGATCACAACTAAGAGCTAAAAATTACTCCAAAAGCCAGAAGGAAGACAGTGCCAACCATAAGCTAGACCTACAACATAGCTGGGAAAGAAATGTGTCTTAATAAGCAAAACTACCGATTTTTTCTGCAGTGGCCCCAAATTGTTAGACATTAAGTTTTCCAACAGAGTAGTCTACATAAAATGACCAGAGTGTATAACAGATTACAGAACTGCACTGTTCTTCTGATTTATGACACCTTCGCAATCTACTTTGTACTAGTTATCTGCTCCCCTTTGCACTGTGATCTGGGTCCCATGGGCTCATGTCTTATAATTGAATGAGATTGATCACCCCCTAAAAAATACAGCCTTGCCATCCTCAAACAGGCAACTTCTATCCCTGATGACGAGTCACCAGAGAATGAGAAATCTTCTGAAACTGATTAGACAGAAACCATCATTATCTCTTCCAGTTGTTGTACCACCTTGCTCTTGCCTTATCCAACTGCTGGCCCTTATCCATCACAAGCACTTTCTTCTGCTACTAATAAAGCCAGCTTGGTCACTGAGTGTTGGAAAGAGGTAAAAAATACACTGAATGTGTACTCTCTAATAATCACTTGTATGCATTAAACAAAAGGAAACCAGCAGGTACTGCATGGATCTCAGTAAGGTGACAATCTGGCCACTGGAAATCCTCAGCCAGGCAAGAATACTACCCTCCAAAGGGTACCTCATACTATTTTAGTAGCAAAATTGACAAAATCATTTTGTGATCCAAGGCAGTGAGAGACTTTATAACATCAGGACAGATCTTAATTCACTTCCAGGAGGAGATTCTAGAGTATTTCTTTTCTATTCACAAACAAAATAATGTGGGTCAAGGAGCACTCTCGCCAAAAGACAGTGTGTTAACTGTCCCCATACAGCCTCAAAACTGAAATGAAAAAACTCCAGGTAACACATGGTAATGCAAAGAATATTGGGTAATAATTAACAATGGATTATCATCACTAGACAGTAAGGAAATCATGTGTTTCAAGTTGACAGTTTATGGTCCTTAATAAAGCACTGACAACTACCACCAGTGTGGGACCTAACACCTCCCAAACACTGCCAGAAATAAAAAAGGAAATGAGTCTCAAATATTAAAGGGAATTAGAAGTGCCCCCAAAACTTGTATTATTCCAGCAAAAAATGCTGGTAATGAAGATGTGCCGCTCTTTCCACTTCCGCTCCCTTCCTGCAGCATCACTCATGAAGTAAAGGCAGCTTCCCTGCAGTGAATGATATTCAAACAATTTGCTTGAGCAATGTGTTTTTTGACTTACTTATCTTGTCCAACTAAATTAAACCTGCTGATTATGATTATGCAGGTGCTGTGGTGAGAGCAGAAAGTTAAGCATGAGAAGCACCAGTCTGGCTTGATGGCTCCAGAAATAGATTTAGCCTGGAGCTTTCTATGAAATAGACATCTCACCTGAAAGCAGCCTGTACAAATCTACTTTGTAAAATGGAGAAGGGATCTGGTAACATGCTTAAATCAATCTGAACAGTTGTTTTCAGGGATAACCAGTCTTTAGATTCACTAAGGTCCTTAAAACTCTGTATCGCGTCAAGTGCTTCCCTCTGGAACTTAAAGAGTGGTAAATAAAATAAAAAGCCAGTTTCTTCCACTTTACCAAGCTGTCTGCATTTATTGTAGACCAATAAAATGAGCTTCTTTCTAGGCTAGATTTGTCCTGGCCAATTAAGGCAACTCATTTGCAGCAGCAAGAGAAATATAACCACCTACACTGGCCTCCTGTGGTTCTCCAGGGATTTTCTCTTCCTCTCACATTTTTTTTGTCCCAGATGCATTGTTGAGAGGTAGGAAAATATGGCATGCATGCCCTTATCAAGGCTCATCCCCATCATTTCACCATGGAAATCATGTTCTCAAGAGTTGAGTTGAGCCATCATCATCATTGTTGTGCAAGATCAAAGATGCACAAGACATTCACTGCAGAATTGAGGATATTGCCCGAGTACTAACAGTCCTTTGAATATGTTTATCAAACAAACCAACATCCTGGAGAAAGGAGGAAAAAGAATTTGGCTCTTGCTTTCCCAGACAGCAGAAACAAAAGAAAAACAGAACAAAACCAAAACAAAGTGAATCATAAATTCCCCACTGCCAATCTTGTGGAGTCTGACACTGCAGATCCGACAGCAGAACTGTACACAGAAAACATTGGCACTGCAAACCAGCTGTGAGCTTCATGTAGACCGCATAGGTGTGGAACCCCTCTGACTTCAGCTGGGGTTAGTTAAGCAATGGGGGAAAGGAATCCCTCTGCTTTCTGTGATCAAGGCCTATATCACCAGCGGAAAACTGGGGTGTGGAGGTTCGAGTATGGCCAGAGTAACACATTGCATAGTCTGATCTAGTTTTCTCTCTGAAATCCTACCCTAAATGAAAGCTCCAACAGCTTATAAAGTTGGCTCTGTAATAGTTTACTTCAGCTGAAAGACTCTTCTATTCTACATAATACACTAAGTTTAAAGATCTAATTATTCTTGTATACATATAAAAATTATTGTGACAATGCTCAATGGTCAAAGCAATTATCAATACAAAAGGCCAATATCTGATTATTCATCCAATGAGGAGATAGAAAGAAAATATTATTACATACTAGTAGTTTTAAATTAAATTATATTTTTTCTATTTTTGTATATCAAAGAATCATTTCAGATTTACAATTTAAGAGGTGATATTTATATATACTTACAAGACAATACAATATGAAAATGTGGTGTCTCAAGCTACAGCTAAACTGGAAATGTGCTACACAAATGAGTTGAAGACAAAGTGTGAACTTTGCTTGCCAGTGCTGGAATACAATTTTACTATCATCACAAGGAGTCACATCTATTAATCACAAAAGAAGCCTCTAATTCTACTCTTCTACAGAAGAGTCTACCCCACACACTTGTATACCCCAAAACTATATAAAACAAAGTAGTAAAAATTGTTGTAGAATAAAAAATAATCGCATGTATGCATTGATGATTGTATTTCAGAAAAGAGCTAATCACGTTTTCTGTTTATTAAGTTCCCCAGTTTTTTCTTTCTGGTAGAATGTTGGGTTTAGGTGTTCAAATTATATACTGGAAGATAAATTAGTATAAGCAATGGATTAAGCACAAGTAATCTGAACTCCAAACAAGAGCACAAAGATGTGAGTGAGCACTTAAAAATAATATCTGCTCTGTTTGGTCCATACAGAGGAGAAAATCAGGAGTAAGGATTCTCGTTTCACTGTGCCCTGTGTTACTTTTGTGTGTGGGGGGGGTTGTTTCATGTGAAATTTCTAAATCAGAAGATGTTCTGAAGAGTGAGTAATGTCCAAGTTTCTTTCCAAATACTGCATTATGCACAGGTTTTTTTGTTTGTTTGTTTAGAAAGAAACCCATGACTTTCTGCAACTAGGATGAGTTGTTTCTTGTTTATGTAAAGCAGGAGCTTCTGCAGCTGTTTACAGACAGAATTCTGCAAAGTGCTGAATACCTAAGATCACACTGAAGTCAGTGCAGAAGTCAGAATGTACACAAAATGAGTGTGGGTTTCAAGTAATTATGTATCTCACAGCTTCCAACTCTCATACACTGCTATCAAGATGGGGAAAAGGATTAATGTTGTAGGAACATGCCAACTTTTTGTTCTTTTTTTTTTTTTTAAACAACATAAGATTTATGATGTAATACACATTGAAAGGTATCAAAAGAGTCCTTGAAGTCTTCTTAACTGTGCATTCCTCTGAAGGAAACAATGGAGCCTTTGGGTCTACTTGCCACTTTTCTTCAGTGAATATGCATATATTATATGATACAGAATGTATCCCTTGCTTAGGATGGCATACAGAAAATTATGTCTGTGAAAGTGTTAGATCTCCATTCTTGATCATCTTTCCCATGTTTCTATAAGTATTCATATATTTTCTCCCCATTGCTTTTTATTTTTTCTATCACTGTACTATTCACCTGATTTGCTCATTCTGGAGTTTTGGCATGGCAAAATTTAAATATTCCACTTTAATTTTCCAGAGATTTTGTTTCCTTTATTCCTGTTTCATATCTGCTTCCAATGATACAATGTATTTGTGGACTTGAACAGGTGATTCCACGTAAACTATGGGTAGCAGTCTGCTCAGTGGAGGGCAGAGAATCTTTATAAAAAGTCTTCAGCTGTTACTGGAGAACTATCTAAACTTCCACTAGTTGATAGCTTTTTGTTCTTTTGTTCAGAATTGAAGTGTCCACATTCACATCTCACAATCCATGTGATGATAACAGGCACGCTGTCTGTATCTCTGATTTAAGCTGTCACAAGAAATACACGTCTATTTGACAAACACTCTTGGTGGTGATAGCAACTGATTTGCAATATTCTCACAGCTCAGCTTCTGACAGTTCAGTCAGCCCAGAAGACCATTTGAGAAGTTTACCAAGATGGGCATTTCTTTCATTTGCAAATTAATCTTATTCTGAACTCCGGACCTCCTTTCCAATCATGTCAGGCTCCAGAGCCAACAGTCGTCAGGCCTCCTGTTAAAAGGTTAAAAGGTATCTGATCCTCTTTCTTTTTAGAAACTGTCATCCATCCCCAGTGCTGTAAGTTATCTTTACGTCAAACCCTTCTTTTCCCCCACCTAACTTAAGAATGAGAAGAGGCATGCCTTTTAAGAAGAGGGAGAATTCCCTGAGTAAATTACTGTTTGAACACCAAGGATTCTCCAACCTTACATGTGATTTAGCAAGCAGATTTCTGCTGGAATCCATGCCTCAGTGCAGAATTCTCCCTGTCACCAGTATTCCTGGCTCAGTGAAGAATTTTTAAAAGGGGAATTTTCAGGCTAAACAGAAGAGAGTCTGTTCTGAATTTGCAGGCTTTAAAATGCACAGCTCCCTGGGACTGGGAAATCCAGAAATTAAGGATTTTCTTAAGTAAATTTTATTTGGGGCAGAGGAATAGGTGAAAAGGAAGGACAGTGTAACATAGCACAAAAATCACGTGGGATTTGTGTCCCATGTCTTTGGACTTCAGATCACTGATGTAAGTTATAGCCTTATAATTGCTTTAAACCACCCTCTAACTAGAGCATCATAAATTATCATCAGGGCCAGAGGATAAGAGAGTTTGAGGCTCTGTCATTTGTAATGACATTTCTACTCCAAAAAAAGAACACTAAGAAAAGCTTATTCTAATTTAAGATTTGTGTGTGTGTGTGTGTGTGTGTGTGTGTGTGTGTGAAAAGGATAATATAATCTCAGCATACTTTGGAAAGTATTTTATTTGACTTTGCAAATTATGATGTCAGCAGATGCCATGAAATCTGGTTACAACTTGAGGACTCAGTTTAGGAAGTAAAAGTGGAAAAAATAAAAATTTGAAAATTACAGATTTCTGCAGTTTTAAGATGCTGTAAAACTATTAAAATGAAAGCTTCATTCTATACCACTAATCTTCATTAAAGAACAAGTTTACCTTTCATTTAGATAAACTCACAAAACTGCATTACTTTTCTAGCCAGTTATTTTAAAATGGACATGCTAATTATTCCCAATTGTCTGAGTGAAACAACATATAAGATTTTGGCAAAATAGTCCACTAAAATCCATAGTAAGAAGAGAGTAGGTTATTTAATACCTATGTAACTGTGGGCTCTTACAAGAGACTATTAAAATAGCTGCCATTTTATAATTCTAGGGCAGACTAACAGTGTAATAGTAATTTATGCTATAACATCATGTTGGTTTCAAATTTTCTGAAGTACTCAAAAGAAGAAAATTTTCTTTTTTATAGGCTACAGGTAACTGGAAATACAGAGGCAGTTTGATCTTCTGTTTATCTGAAGCTTTGTCCTCTGAAAATGTGAAGTCTCTCAGAAAGTTAAACTAAGCAGGAATTCTATCTATTGTTTTGGGGCATCTGGAACTAGTGGGGAATACAGTGTTTTCCCAGCTCTACATTTTGTATTTCCATTGCACCCTGAAGCTATACAGTACACTGCCAAGAGAAAACTAATTCAGCAGTATAAATTAAAAATAGGATTCTCGTGACACAAACTGCATAAATATGGTTTACTTGTGTAATTATTTTGCAGCAGTGAAAATATGGTTTATTTGTGTAATTATTTTGCAGCAGTGATATGTCTTTGTTATGAAATCTTCACAAAATGTGTGACATTTCTGATAATGGCCAATATGCAGAGGCAAGCAGAAAGAAAATTATTAAAAATGTTATTGAAGAATGAACCAGTAATTTTTAAGGGAAAGTGAAGCCAATCATTTCTTTGCAATATCCTATTACCCTTGGTTGATTTTTTCTTTAAGTAGATATTTTCAAATAAGACTTCAGCAGTGTAAGAGTCAGAATGTGTAATTTTAAAAGAGTAATTTAAAAAAATCACAGATTTATGTTGTCACCTATTATAAATACAGCAGAAATCAAGTACTTAAACTATGCTTTAAATGAGACTCTGAAGAAAGTATTGGCTTTTTCCTTACTATTTAAATGGGGGCTGGTGTCTTCAATAAAAATCTTAACACCCTCAAAGCACCAAGTGTAACAACTACTAAGATGTTCAGATTCAGACCTCTAGCCTTCAGAAAGCATTAGGACAGAATAATTGGCTTTTGGGAATCCAGAACAGTATGAGTGGCTGGTAGTAACCTACCCACAGCTAAGGCCCAGCAGTTACAGCAGTTACCACAGTTACCACAATCTAACTGCTAAGTTATTAGTTAAAATTGTTTATTAGAAAGAGCAGCAGTCAAAAGGCATTGAAAAGGGTCTAAGTGTGGCAAGCAACATCTACAACATCTAAGAGCCAGACTATTTAAGGAGATAAGGTGTCCAAGACAATAAAACATCAGTTTAAGGTATAACTGAATTAAAATTCTCTAAACATGTTCCTTACTCTATAAAATAGACTTAAAGTGAGGCACAAAGATAGTAAGTTAGTGAAGAAAATATGCAGTCTTAACACATGCATTTTAAATCAAGTACTAGATGATCTAGAAATCTACTCAGTTAATCAGCCCTCAGCCTTGTACAGGAGGTCTGAGTAGCTGCACACCCATCTCACATGGAGTCCTGCTCTCAGTTGTGCCCAAGAGTCTGCCCAAGATAGAATGATTGTTAAACTAAGGGTCTTAGGGGGTCTTCAAAATAACTTCTTCAAAAACAAATAAAACAGGATCCTACCAGCTGTTCGAGCTTTTTCTCAGCTCCATTTATATGAAGTATCCTTTACAGTAGCTATTAACACCTCTGAAATTGATCTACCCAGCAAACAGCTCTGGCTTGACAGATCACTTGAGCCTAATTTCCATTTATTTCTCCAACAGAACAAAATGACAAGGCAGCTTCTGAGCACTTTGGCAGTTCGTCATATGGATACAGGAGTTCTCTATCCTAATAAAACCTGAATAAGAAAATGCCCCTACAATCTCAGAATGGTTTGGATTGGAAGGGACCCTAAAGATCTCCCTCTGAAACGGGCAAGGACATCTTCCACTAGACCTGGTTGCTCAAAGACCCATCCAACATGACCTTGAACACTTCCAGAGATGTGGTATCCCAATAACTTCCCTGGGCAACCTGTGCCAGTGTCTCACCACACTCAGAGCAAAGAATTCCTTTCTAATCCCTAAAATAAACCTACCCTCTTCAGTTTAAAGCCACCACTCCTTGTGCTATTACTGCATGCCCTTGTCAAAAGCCCTGCTCCAACCTTCTTATAGGCCCCTTTTAGGCACTGAAAGGTGTTTGCAAAGCCTTCTCTTCTCCAGGCTGCACTGCCCCAACTTCCAGCTTAACTTCATAGGGGAGGTGCTCCAGCCCTCTGACCATCTTTGTGGCCTTCTTCTGCCCTTGTTCCAACAGGTCTACATCCTGCTTATGCTGGGGATTCCAGAGCTGGATGCAGTCCTCCAGGCGAGGACAGGAGAGCAGAGTAGAGAGGGAGAATCAACCCGTGGGGATTCCACACAGGATGCAGCCCAGGACAAGTTTGGTTTTCTGGGATGAAGCACACCTTGCCAAGTCATGCCAGACTTCTCATCCACCAACACTCTCAAGTCCTTCTCTGCAGGGCTGTTTGCAATCCAATCTCTGCCTAGACTATCTGTGCCTGGATCTCCCTGATCCATATGCAGAACCTTGCACTTGGCCTTGCTGAACTCCCTCAGGAATGCACAGGCCCACCTCGCAAGCCTGTCAAGGTCCCTCTAGCTAGGGAACTTTCCCTCCAGTGTGTCGTTGGCAAACTTGCTGAAGGTGCCCTCAATCCCACTGCCCTTGTTGCCAACAAAGATGTCAGACAGTGCCAGTGCCAACACTGACCCATGATGAACAATACATACTTCAAAACATACAGGATCAGATAAACTACTGATAAGAAGTTTGGTAAAATTACTCCACCTCCCAGGTATTAGGTAAAAAACAACAAATACATGAGGAAGAGTGGGTGTTCTTTGTACATGCACCACTTATTATCAGGACATCATGTATTTCGTCTGTAATACATAGATGGTAACATGATAACAACAGTGAATCAGGGATGGGAAGAGTTAATTTTGGGGGCATTCTTCACTGTGTCTGTTCATGCCTGTCTGTCATGAGCCTGGACATCAAAACCAGGGGCAGAAACTCCTTTATTGTGTAGGGAAGAAATCCCTTCTACTATGGAAGAACAGGGAGAGTGTTCCAAGATCTTAAATCATAGGAAACAACATATGAAGTGGTTTAACTATTCTAACTTCTACTGAAGCCATCAAAGTTGAATATGTACAAAAACAGTCCCTACAGAATAGGAATAATTTCATCAAAAGATAATGAATGGAATTCCTATGGGACACCAGTAACTCCTGGCTTTCCAGCTCTTCTTGGCTGCTGCAAGAGTTAAGCTCTCTCTCTACCTCAAAGGGTCACAAAAATCCTGAGATTTTAGCCACAATTAATGAAGAGACCTGCAGCTAACTGGACAAGTTCACACATCAGAAAGCAACCCTTACATTGTATGTTACTAGCAGGTGGTTAACCATAATGTTTATTACTTGTCAGCTACAAACATACTTTGATTTCTTTGTAAGTGACCAATGTCTTTGTTAATAGCTATTAAAAGTTTTTGATAACAACACAATATCCATCACAGCTTTGTTTCATAACAGACTAAATCACATATCTGTTGACCTTGATAGATTAGCCACCTGAAATTCTTATACTAAATACTCATTCTGATTAATCTTGATTTACCGTCTTAGAAAATTTCTCTTTGAATTATGCTGGTAAATGACACCAAGTCAATGTTTACTCGTACATTTAAAAGGCCTAGGTGTTTGATTCTGCAATTAGCCTCTAAACTTGCAATTTATAGGGGAAGATGCTTATCTTCCCTTTTCACTCCTCTTCCACATTCACTATTTGTTTGTTTATGTCTCAGTTACAAGGGCACTTCCACAAACTTGACTTTGTGGTATTATTCATGACAGCAGCTTGTGTGGCATGAGTTTCCAGAATAATCATCTTAGATAGGAACAACTCCTCCTTCACTGAGTCAACTCACAGTGAACAAATTCCTTTGGTAACACCAGAAAGATGGTGGAGAAATTAGAAAAGTAGTAAAATGTATATTAGCTAGGCTTGAAACAGGTGGACCAAATGACAGGTGTGCCTCTGTATTATTCAAAATAATTATTCCTTTACATGAAATGCCTCAAAACAGCAGTCTTCCAACCTTCTAAACTATATGTTGACCACAGTGAACCTTGAAAACTTACTGTGGACTATCATGTGTCCATGCTACTATTCTTTTTTTAATTGTAATAGTTCTATGTTTCAGCATCTCATGACTATGAAAACTCTATTTACAAACTCCAGCTTGGGTGGAGTGTTGAAGTAAGAGAAGGCTTCTCTCCACATGGTAATTTTCTGGAAAGGCTTTGTCTTTGCTTTGTTTGCTTTGATGTAAACTAACATGAGTGGGTTTACACATCCAGAAAAATACAAGTGGACAAGGGCAAAACATCAGAAAAATATTAAAGTGAACACATAAAAAATGACTACAATAAAATGCAAGATAAAGCTTGTTTTCTCAACACAAATGATGGGTTCTCTGATATACAGGATACCAGGAACTATCTCCAAGAGTTTTTATCCTTTATGGAAATAGGCAAACACTCTTATTTTCATTCACTAACCATTCTACTGCATTTTTAGGATTTGCTATTCTTTGGGTCCCACAGCAACATTGAGAACATCCTTATCTGCAATACAGGTAACAAGATATGCAAGAGCTAGGCTTATTCTGTGCACACGCTTGATTTTACAGAGATAACAGCTTGGGACTGTAATCTGTCAGCCAGATCAGTGGAACCACTTGTGTCCAGACAATTCAGAGTCTCATGCAGATTCTGAGGCTTTTTTTAGCCCCACTTTTGCTCAAAACTATTAACAATGTTGTAGAATCTTGTAATTATAGAAAAAATATTAATATAAAACAGAAGAAGGGGGGAGGGGAGAAGGAGAGCCTTCCTGACAAGCGATTTTTTTTTCTTTTAATTTTAAATAAAGCTGTCTGCGAATTTGAGCCTAGGGAGACCTTCATTAAAATCAATTAATCAGCCTCTCTGCTGAATAGCTTTCTGGAGACAAAATAGGATTTGGGAACGATGTGTGTGCGACTCCTGTTTAACTTTTCTCCCCAGGGCCGCAGTCTCACACCCCTGACCCGCCTGAGCGGGAGGCGAAGACAGGAAGGATCTGGCACGGGGATCTGCGACCGGCAGCTCCGGGGGAAGGGAGACCGTAGCCCACCCGGTGCCGGGGGCACCGCGGTACTCCCAGCAGGTGCCCGGGGCCTGCGGCTGGTCGCCGAGCAGGTGAAGGTTGTGTTTGGCGGCCTCGGCCCCCCTTGGGGAAGGAGCGACGGCCCATCAGTTTAGCGACCTCGGCGAGGGCTGGTTGCTCCCCGCCCCGGGAGGGTGGAGGTGACGGCCGCGTTAGGAGCCAACTCCCGGCGGTGGGTGAGCCCTCCGGGGTGGGCGCCACCTTCCCGGCCTCAGCAACTACCCCGGAGCATCTCCCCTCGCCCCGCCGGCCGCAGGAGCAGACCCCAGCCCCGCCGCTGCCTCCGAGAGGCAGAGGGGGAAAGTTCTCCCCGCTCCCCCCAGCCCCGCGCGGGGCCGGACGAGGCGGCGCGGTGTCCCCCGGCGGCGGAGGGCGGCGCGGGTGCCCTGCTCCTCCCGCCGCCGGCGGCCGCCGCCGGGGCAGCACAGCTGTTACAGAGCCGCGCTGGTCCCTCCTCCCAGCTGCGGCTGCCTCATCTCCCCCCACCCAGCCCGTCCCTCCCCTCCGCCGCTCCCGACGCTGCTGCTGCTGCCGCCGCCGCCGCCGCCACCACCACCTCCTCCTCCTCCTCCCCACCCCCACCTTCTCTCTCGCTCCCCATCTCTCTCTCTCTCTGTCCCGTTCCCCCCCTGCCCCCGCCTCTCCCCGCCCTGCCGCCGCCGGCCCTGGCAGAGCAGGCACCGCAGGGGGATCTCGATGTAACACCATGACAGGCATCGCCGCCGCCTCCTTCTTCTCTAACGCCTGCAGGTTCGGGGGCTGCGGGCTCCACTTCCCAACCCTGGCAGAGCTCATCGAGCACATCGAGGACAACCACATCGGTGAGTGCCCGCGGGGCCGCGGCTGGGGCAGGGCGGGCGGGGTGCGCGGGGGCCGCGTGTGCGGCGGCGGCGCGGGGCGGGGTGGGGGGCACAAGGTGCAGCGGGAGCCGGGGCGCGGCGGCCGCCGGGAGAGGAGGGTCGGCGGGCGTGGAGTGGCAGGAGCGGGTCCTGCGGGCGACGTGGAGCGCTCTTCGAGGAGGAGGCGGCGGCGTGCGGCGCGGCGGCATGGGTGGGTGCGGGGGAGGCGTGCAGCCCGCCGGCCCTGGCGAGGGGGAGTTAGTTTGCATTGGCAGGAGGGAGCGCAGGAGCCCGGAGGAGGCGGCGGCGGTGGAGGAGGAGGAGGGAGGAGGACGGGCACAGCACGCCGCCTGCTGCTTCCGCCCCGGCGCTGGCTGTCAGGGCTCCGGGGAGGGAGGGAGCCGCCGCCGCGGCAGCCATTCCGCTTCCTCCTCCTCCTCCTCCTCCTCCTCCCGCCGCCGCCACTGCGTCCTGTCAGCGCTGTTGCTAGGTGTGGCGGGGAGCACGGGTCGCGCTCCGGCCGCCGCAGCGCGGGAGGAGCCTCTCGGTGGAGAGGCACCGGCGTGCGGGAGCCCGGGGCCGGCGGCGCGGTGGGCGTGGAGGGAGCGCCCGGCGGCGGGGCCGGCTCAGCCCTCGGGGCCGGGCGGGCGGGAGGAGAAGGCGGCCGCGCCGGGTGGGACCCGCCGCCCTGAGCCGCAGAGCCCAGGCCTGGCCGTGCCGGAGCATCACCTGCGGGCTCCCCCCGCAGCCGCCGCCGCCGCCCCGCGCTCCCCTCCGCCGCCCGTCCCGCCAGGGCCGCGGGGGCGGGGACGCGGCGGGCGATGACTCGTCAGTGCCTTCCCGGCGCGGGCGCCTCATGGGCGGCGAGCGGGAGCGTGCGCAGGGGCGCCGGGGCCGCCCCTCGGCGGCGCGGGCGGCGCCCAAGGGAGGAGGGGGCGGCGCGGCTCCCGGCCGGCCGCGGGCGCCAACTTTCCCTCTCTCCTCTCCGGCGGGACCGGCCTGCCCGCGCCCGGCCGGGCCTCAGGCGTGCTGGAGAGCAAGGGCTGCCGGCAAAAGCATCTCGTCCGCAGCCGGGCGCGGCACTGCCGCCTCCCCGCCTCGGCAGGTGTGCTGCCTTGGCTGCTGCGCTGCTTGCTTCCCATCTGCATCTTCCCGACTTTCTCTTTTTGTTAGTAAAATACAGCGCTTAAACTATCAAAAAACGAGGTACTTCTTTGACGCAGACTAAGTTTTAAAACTAGGGGGAAAATACAGAAGTTTTAAGTACCTAGGGACTAAGTGTTTAGCTAGAAGTATGAAGAAGCAGTGCTGCTACAAAACGATGAAGGTAGCATGCATTTCAGTTTATTGAAGTTTTAATAAGCCTGCCTGAATACCTGAAAAAATCACTGAAGCTTAAATTGCGAGTGTAACGTTACATTAATGTAGCGTTATAGGTCAGAAGATGAAAGGTGTGGTTCTCATAATTATCACGATGCCTAGTATGAGGTAACAAAACCACATACCGCAAAACTGTGTAATTTATGACTCGACATGGTGCAGGTATACCATTGTGATATTGTCGGGGTTTTTTTAATCTCATGTTCTTAGCTTTTCCTAGACTGTGCCATCACATTACACCAGAAAAGCTTACAGGAAATAGTTCCCCAAAATGAAACTTCCTAAGTCATTTTATGCGTCTCTTGAGTGGATTATCAGCCCTTAGGTGCCACAGCCCACAGCGTGTCAGAGAAGATACAGCCCTGCCCACGTGGTCTGTGCATTGCTGTTTGAGTCCTGATCAGCAGTTCTGAGACTTCTTTGCCCAGAGGGAACTTTGTGTTGAAATACTGTAATTTTAAAATAATTTAGTATTTAATGCTATAGCCAGCATTCATTAATTTTACCTTTTCTCAAAGAGCATTATGATTGCGCACGTTTAATAGAGTGTGTCATTTGCCAAGGCTTCCAGGACATATATCTATCTAAGGCTCTGCACATGGTGTCACAGAAGCTGCTGATTTGAGTACAAACTGCTGGGGTATGACATAAGGTTGCTCATGCTTCATTTTTAATGTTTCACCTCTGCATGACAGCAGGTTGAACTTCACCTGCTTGTGAATAGAGGATGTGGCAGTGTTATGTTACCTGTATGAGACACTGGAAAATTCAGTAGGGAGTTGAACCAGTGACACTGAAGTTCTTATGTGAAGCCTCAACTCTGAGGTTTGGTGTGTTTGAGGAACTCCTGTCACAGCCCAAAGGATGATAATCTATGAAAACTTGCCAGTTAAGTGCTCAGCCAAAAGGTTAGGGTTAACCCTAACCTTTCTGAAAGCAACTGGGAAATAAAAGTCTAAATGTCTGAAGAGGAGCTTATGATGGAATTACTTTTTCAGGAAGATGATGCAAACGGTATCCAGCTTTTGCCATCATACAGGCCTAGAAATGTGCACTGAAATGTGTTGCTATAAAAACAGACTATTTTTTGGCATGTGAAGTGAAGAGTAACATGTCACGTAAAAATAGATTGCTTTGGACATTCAGCATGTGCTGCAGGAATAAAGAAAACTTGATTGAGTTATATTACATTATTAATTTAAACTGAAGTGGGTGATTGCTGGGCAGACGGTGTTTCAGCACGATAACAAACTTGATGCTGCAAACAACTGTGTGTGGAGAGGCATATGTGGCACAGGCTCTAGGTGGGCTGGTTGCTGCAGTGCTGCTGCTCTGCCACATTCACAGGATGGGTTAATCGTTCATATCATCAGTGGAGCGCTCGTAGGACTGTGGTTGTTTCTCAGAGCTGTACTGTGTATCTGAAAAGTGGGAGCAAACATTTAATCAAGGGATTTTTTTTTTTCGTCAGCCTTTGGCAAAAAACTCAGCTAAGCACAAGGAAATAGGAAAAGAGACAATGGGAAGAAAGTGATGCACAGGAATTTTCACCAGAACATGAGGAAGTACTTCTCTATCATGTGGGAGCCTACTCACTGGAACAAGTTGCCCAGAGTGATTGTGGAGTCTCCCTCACTGGAGATACTCAAGAACCATCTGGATTCAATCTTGTGCCATGTGCTCTAGGATGACCCTGCTTAAGATGACCCACTGTAGTCCCTTCCAGCCTGACCGGTTCTGTCATTCTGTGAAACACTGTTGTGGTATTCTGGAGGCATTTCTGAGCAACTCTGCAGCTGCTTTCTTTGCTTATAAAACTAATGAATAATCATATTTTAATGAAATAATTCAGTGTACAGTGGTGTGGTTTGGGGTTTTTTTTTCCACCTACATCTTAGTGACCAAATAAGAAGTTAGTGGTTACTTGAAAAAGTATCAGTACATATCATCTGGCGATTGGATGAAGTATTCAACTCTGAGGTGGTGCTGGGTGTGCATCAACACATCAGCTGCTTTTTGGGTTTTGCATTTATAGATCAAAGACTTGTGAAGAATTGGGCTCACTCAGAAGCACTGCTCTGGGGCCTTTCATAAGGCAGGTCAGGCCCTGCTGGTGTCCTCTGCAATGAGACTGTGTTCTGCAGCCCGTAACACTGCTAAGCAGTGTGTTCACATTTTCTGTGGCTCACAGCTGGAAATGGATGTTGATTTAAAACTGCTGATTTGTAAATGCTTCTCTGTCAGTTTTTTCTACAAGCACGTTGTCCAAGCAACCTGAAGTGCTGTTACCTTCTCTGCAAGTGTGCTGAGAAGGGGGACTTTTGGCTTGCCTTGCTAGGATGTCTCCCTGCCTCTCGGTTTTGTCTGCTCTGACCCCTTGCAGGTAGTTTGGTTGACTTTTCTGACATCTCTAGCCCATGAGAAAAAGGCCAAATTCACTACAATTAGCCAGAATCAGATTGTCAAATGGAATGGACTCAACTCCCTTCAGTAATATCACGAGAGGAGCTAAAAGATCCTCAAACCCACCAATTTTGAACTGCCAAATACTCAGCTGTGACAACATGGCAAACTTTATTGTATTTCTGCAGTCCCATAGTGTCTTCAGCTATGATGTTGGGACCAGCACAGCTACTTCCACAGTGTTTCTGAAAATATACTTTAGTCTTCTGGGGCATTTTGAGCTGTTCATAGAATTTCCCCCAACTTGTTTCTCCCTCAGTCTATCTGCAGTTGACCTGCACTCTTTAGAGTGGAGTCAGGTAGCTCCTTAGTTGCTAAGACAAAGTTTACTCTGATGCTGAAGGACCGATATTTTAAATAAATCTCTTCCTCAGACTTGGACAGCATTTATTTATTTTAATTTTTGCATGGTATTTGTAATAAAATAGTTTAAAATCAGGTGACGTTGCTGTTTGTATGAGGCACTGTGTAGTCACTTGGTTCATGGTAAATGCTGACATGGTGTATGTACCTGTGTAGCTCTTTGGCTGATAGGAGCAAATATGCTTCTCCTGAGGCTCATCAAGCATTGAGGAAATAGATGCAAGTAAATGAGTATCCAAACATGTGGTGGTGGGCTAGAAGAGGTGAAAGAGTGGATAGAAAGAGATACAAAACATAAATCTGAAGACACTCTTACCTATAAGTAGAGTTTGATAATTGTATTTCACTGAAACTACTAGAATTTGAAGGGAGAAAAAAAAGACCATCTACTTATATAGTAATTGCACAAAAAGAGGTGATCGGCTGTTGCTGAACATTTCATTATAGCTTTGCAAGAAATCCCAGTGCTGGACAGGTTTCAGTGGAGTATTTTTATAGGATTGCTGTTGGAACTGGGAGCTTTTCATCAATCATGACTGATTCCCAAATACTAGGATGGGTCCTGCAACAGAACAGTACCTGCTGTGGGAGCAGAGGCAGCTGCTTTTGTAAGTGGTAGGATTAGCAGGAAAAATAAAACTTCCTCCATAAAAGAATAATTGCAGAAGACCGACCAAAACCTTGGATATCAAATACTACCCATCTGGAAAGTTCAGGTCATATGGAGGGAGAAAGAGTTTTATGAATTTCCATGTTTGGTGGTAGCTTTGACATCTGCTGCCTTCAGTGACTTCAGTTCTTAATATTATGCAGTCAAGGGGCCAGATTCCCCAGCAAAGAGCTCAAGTAGTTGGATAAGCCATTGGCTGAATGCATATAGCTTTCTTAAAGTTGTCGCTTTCAATATTTTCTCAGGCATGCTGATAAGTGTGGTGTCCTCACCTTGATAGTTACAGGTGTTGAATGATGTGCTGGCTGTGAACACATGCTAAAGTGTCATTTGGTGTTGCTAAAATGTGGGCTTTGCTTTCTGCTGCTGTGTTGCCCAGACTTGGATGAAGTGCAGAGAGCTAACAGAGGTTGCAGCTTCTATACTGGAGCTGACCGCATGTTGTATAAAACAAGCATAAGAAGATGCAGCTGATGAGGATGAGGGGCTACAACCAGCATCTACACAAGGCCTGGAAAACCTAAGTCTGTGTGGCAGGTTGTGTTCACTTAAAGCTGAGATCTTCACAAGAGTGTGGACGTCATTTAAGTGGCTGCCATCCTGTAACTTTCTCTTAGCATTTGCTCAGTGTGTAATATAACATTTGGAGTTGAGGCTGGCTGTTTTGAAAAGGTGGGAGATCTCAGCCTAAGGCTTTTTACACCAGGAGTGATGAGGCAGCTAGGTACATGGAGTGCTCTCATCAGCATCTGGAAATCAGAGGACAGACCCATACTTATGTGCCAGCAATGTGCATGAATGTGTTCCCTTGCAAAATAAACAAACAAATATGTGCATTTACCTCAGTGGGAGTACTAATTATTGTCAATGAAAAGCAATTTACGGCTACATTTAGCTGAGGTTCATCCTCTGCCCAGTACTTCTGCAACTGTAGTTTTTGTTTCCCATTTAAAATGCATTTCACAGTGAAGTGGAAGGATCTGTTTTCCAAGGATGTTGGTTAAATGCTTTGCAAGATGGTGTGGTGAGGAAGGCCCTTCTATCCCAGGAAGGTGTTTCTATCAAATAAAGTCTTTTTTTGACTAAAAGATCTAATCAGCACTGTTTTCCCTCACATGCAGTCTTGAGCAGAGCAGGTTTTTGGATAACTTTGCATTTACAAGTATGGCTTATTTTGCTCTTTGGATTTGAATATAGATTGTGATAAAATGCAAATGTGACTCTTGTAACAAATTCTAGAATATATTAATTCTATGGAGGAAAAGGGAATTGTCATTAAATTTACACTAAAACATAATTTTTTCATACTTCTGTGACATTAATTTTTTTCTTGCTCTGAGGTTACCAAGTACATGGAGGATGAGATATAAAGT
This sequence comes from Anomalospiza imberbis, assembly GCF_031753505.1. Classification (NCBI taxonomy): domain Eukaryota; kingdom Metazoa; phylum Chordata; class Aves; order Passeriformes; family Viduidae; genus Anomalospiza; species Anomalospiza imberbis. Next base: position 118,110,781 of record NC_089681.1, read on the forward strand.
GTTTGATGGTGTAAAGCCTGAGTCATATATTTTCTGGGAAGGAAGGTCTGAAAGCAAACATCTGTGAACATGCTGCAAACTGATTTTTCATTTTTAAGACTGAAGGTCTCACATAAAGCTGATAGGGATCTTTCCTTTATCCTCTACTTGCTGGAGTAACTTTGGGTGAGGCCCATTGCAGTGAGATATCCATTTGACTGGCAGGGATTGTTCTTCTTGTTTGCCAGCAGGTCTACAAAACAGCTGGAAAATTAAAATCTGAAGAAACATCAGGCAACTTGTAGCAGTGGCATTACACTTCACTTGTGTAGGACATATTTACCTTTGTGGCGAAATTTATAGTGATTATCATGTCTGCACTTCAGACTTTGAGAGGATGTTTCCATAGCTAATCTCCAGTTCTTATGAGAACTGTAAAATAATCAGGTGTCTGGCAGACAAATTATCTTTTTTTTGGCTTCATCATTTCTTGAGGACTATGAAATTGTATCAAAAAGTAATAGTATAGTAAAAAATAATTTGAGGAAGGGGTGATGCCAGAAGATGAAGAAACATCTGTTCAATCTGAGACAGTCTTACCTACCATTCCTTCCTCTTTTAGAATATAATGCAAATGCAAACAAGTAAACAGCAATATTTTGTGTCAAGCTGCAGAATACTTTAATGCAGAAGAAGGAAGCACTGCAGGCCTGCTGCTTGCAGGGTACATTTTAGGTTGCTCCTGAATCTATTTTTTTCTTTATTTACAATTATTTTTCTTGAATAAGCTGTTTTTCACTGCGAATTAATTTTATTTATCTCTAGTAAGCACCAGTTATTCAAAATTTGGATGATAACCATCTAAGAAAATAGCTGCTCTGTACACTTTGAGAAAGGCGGAGACAAAGATTTTAGTGTTAATTTGAAATGGTGACAATTAGAGAATTGATTTGATAAATCAGCTGAGTTTAACAGTGAGGGGTTCTTGGTTTTAAAGGACTGTCTCGGTGAATAACTTCACATTAAAAATTAAACAAGCAATTCCTGTTACCTAGTGTCTGATTCTATCTTGAGACTTTTAGAAATGCTTTGGGAGAGTACATACAGTTTATTATGCTATAGTTACAAGATGATGGACCAATATTCAGAGCTGTAGAATAGAAGAAATACTCCAGTTTATGGTTTGATGATTTTTTTCTTGGCTATTAGTATTTGTGTTCCCTGAATTCTTACAAGGCTCCTTCTTAACTTTGTGCTGTGATAAACAAGGGGAATGGATTTTTTTCACCAGAGATGCTGATGACACTGCGCTTGTGACCCTCCTAAGTGCACAGGATAGAGTATATTACTACTGTGCAGTTTAATTTCAGACACTATAATTCATTAAAGACTGAACTGACTTAAATACAGGTTTTAATTGTATCTTTGTAGTGTTCTGTTTTGTGTTACAAAGGATAGAGTAGACATAGAAGAAGAAATTTACCAGTTTAGGGGAGAAATTGAATGGGATTTTGAAATCAAGCTGGTCAGTTTTTTATGGACAAAGAGATTAGAACGTGATTGTGGATGAATTTTGAAACATTTCTTCTGATTTTGAGAAAGATTTCACTTTGTGCTAATAAAGGCCATCTTAATTATTAAGTTTGTTTTGTTTTTTTTTTTTTTTTGGCGAAAAGCTGAGCACTTTCATTTTGAGATACTGGCATTACTGAAACTCGTCCAACAAAGTCTTTTTATAGTTTTAGAGAATATTTGGGCACTTCCGAGATACCTGCCTCAAGTACTTTGTAAAGCTTGAGTAAGCTACAAATATCTCAGTACCTTATGGTAATTAATTTTTTTCCCCCATGGTATTTTGACAGATAGTAAATACTCCGTGAATAAAATTTGAACCTCTAAATACCCCAGTATGAAGTGGAAAGGAGTTATCACCTGTTTCTCCAGCAGCGTGTAATGTAGTCACTATCTTACTTTCTGAGAATTTTCCCAATAGAAGCCATAACCCAGAAACAGGGAGGTGGTACATTTAGGATGCAAGAGATACGTGAATGTTAACTCAGCCCCTTAGGGGCATTCAGTGTTGAAAACGATGCTATTTCATTATTTCAGTCATTTATGGTGATGTAATCCTGCTGTGGATGTTCGTCAGAGTGTGTGTATCAGTGCTGTGGAAGTGACCTCTAAATTCATTTAAAGGCTTCGTGTAGACTTCATATGTTTGCCTGCTGGCAGGTGAAGGCTGCATACCAGATTACTGAAGCCTACCCTTGGTTCCTTTGTCTTCAGATCACAGAACTGACATTGATACAAGTAAATCTGATGACAAACTTTTAGGGAAGCCCTTGAAGTTTACTTGGTTTTGTAGCAATATTTTGGAGAAGTGTTACAGCTTCTATAACTTGTTAAGTTGAGGAGAATCTGCTACCTGATGGTTGTACTGGGTTAAGTGGGTGATGTGATAGTTGTTAAGATCTCAATTTTGATGCAGAAAACAACAGTGTATCATGCACATACTCATCTCTATTTCAGTTTGGGACCAGGAAGCTTTTCTGTTTATCCTGTTAAGCTCTGGCGATATCTGCAGAGCCTTTCTCCTGAGGAATTGAGTTTCTGTTGTCTGAACTTTTTTATTTTTCCTTTGCATAGAGAAGATTATGGAGAAAGATGTGTGAAAAACCACTAAGGAAAACCCTAAATAACTGCTTTTCCCAATAAATTGTTTTGGGCCATATTGCAGGAGCTTTCTGCTCACTTAATAAGTATGTTAATGTGAAGAAGATGGATTTGTGGAAGGGGAGTGAAAAATTTCCACAGCAGTGGTGGCAGCACAGGAAGGGGGAGAGGCTCAGAAGTATGCTGCTCTGTGTGCCCAGGCTGAGGGTTATTCATCAAATGCAGAGTGCTATGGATGTGGCAGCGTGGACCAGGCAGCTGACAGTAACAAATTCACTAAAAATTGCTTGTACCTACTGTGATATTTGGAGGGAAAGGGAAGGTTTAAATGTGTTTAAAATAAAATTCATGGTTGCAGATCCTTCCAGGGAGGAACTCAGAAGACTGTGATCCTTATGTAGTTAGAAGTGCTCTATGCTCCATGAGGCAAGGTAGTGGTGTGGTGAGTGAGGAGGGTGGGAAGATAATGTTACACAGAGTTTTTTGTATGTACTTTCATTTTGCAGCACTTCTCTAGGGTGTCTTCATTTTCCTGGGCTCATTGTGAGCACTTCAGAGGGGCTTTCTAGTTGTGCTGTAGGACTCTTTGCTGTAGGACTCCAATGCTACACAGTCATAGCATTGGTAATAACTGTATTTTCTTTTTATCTTAGAAAATCTCAGAAATTGATTAAATACTCTCTTGTAGATGAGAAACGCTGACACTATAGCTATATCAGTACTCATGTTTTATCTTCAGCAGCCATTCTTGACAGGACTCCCAGACTTTGGTCTCTGTCTTAGGACAGCTATCTAGAGATTTAGCTACCTATGCCTAGTGTTCACATTTCATGTATCCAGAATAAGCCCTTTCTTCCTGGCAGGTGTTTTTTTTTTGTTTGTTTTTTTTTGTTTGTTTGGTTTTTTTTTTGGTTTTTTTTGGGTTTTTTTTTTGGTGATTGTGAAGAGCCTGCCATCAGAACAAAGCAAATACTTCATCTTTGCTGACAGTTACTGTGGTGCAGTTACCCAGGGCTCTCTTTAGACTAGATTGAGTGGGGAGATAAAGTCTGTGTTAGATACTGTGAGCTGGGACATAGTTGTATGCCAGGGAGTTTTAGTGGCTTGCTGAACCTGCTTCCAGAGCCAGGGTAAATACCAAGAGCTTGTTCAGGTATGTAACAATAATTGAATGCACAGGATGGGGAAAAGGAATTTGTTGCTGCTACTTTCTGTGGATATTTTTGGTTGCACTCTTGTATTTTAATATTAAGTGGTTGGATTTTAATGAACTCTAAAAAAAAAAAGCCTTTGAGCACCGTTTACCTGGAGAATTTTACTTCTGCAGCCATTTTCATAACTCTGAGTTAGACATAATTGTGAAAGAGATGGGCAAGAGGTTCTGTATCTGCTCTTGGTATATCTGAATTGTGTATATGGTCTCAAATGCATTTCAAATATTGAAACAAATACAATAAAAATGACATGCATTTATAAACTTAATGAATGTTCTGAAGATACACTGGATTAATTGATAGCTGCATTTTTTTCTCAGCAGTGACCTGACTTCTTCCTTTGTTTCTTTTTTAAATAGGAAGTGTAGTTCCTATAGCATTGTCACCCTACTTCTACTTGTTGCCACCAACCTCAGAAATGTAGTAGGTGTACAGTTAGTGAGCCCTTGTGTTCCTACTAATGGCACAGTGTTTCAGCCACAGGATCGCTTACTACCACCAAACATTCTGGAAATGAGGGAATGCCTTTTATCTGACCCTGCCTGTATGGGAGCCATAACATCTGCATTTGGAAACCAAATCCCTTTGCTCTGCCCCACAAAGCACAACCCCTTAATAATGGAAAGGATTGGAGTTTTGCCCACAATGGTGTAAGTGGCTACTAAAAACACTTGATACCTCATGAATTCAAGATTGAGCCCAAAAACACAGTTTTGCAATTGCTTGTTCTGTAGTAGCAGGTGTGCATACATATTGAAAGCCTGTTAGTATTTGCTCATAATCTCTGTGGTGGTGTGGGACTAGAACCATAGCACAGAATTGAGTATACAGCTCTGTAGAAAGTATTGTCAGCTTGTGTGTTGTAATAATTTAAAATTTATTATGCACTCATTGTCTGCCATTAGACTTGCTATATTGATAATTAGGAACAATAATTCTAATTCATGCTAATCTTTCTGCATGTAATTTTAAAATATTAATTGTAATTGAAGACCAGGTTATTGTCTCTTTCAGAAGCCTGCAGAGCTGCAGGTAGTTGGGAGAAGAAGAGAGAACTGAAGAGAGGAGGTTGGGAAGAGCTCACATACTAGTTCCATTTTGGGTAATTGATACAAGACAGTAAATTGCAGAGGTAGGAGTTAAAGACCCAAACCTTCCAGTATCCATACTTTAGGAGCACACTTGTGAGGGATTGTTCATCCTTTCATGATTGAAAAAACATCATACAAATCCAGGGTTGGAATTATTTTTTTTTCTTGTCTGTGTTGACCTGTGGAGAAAAGTTGGACATTTACATCTTTCTTCTGTTCTATACTGCTGTTCAACCACTCTCATCACCTGACACTTCTGCCTACCTGCCAAGCCCTGACTGGTGGTTAAAGGAAAGGGATTATAAATCCTTCATGGAGGAAGCTCTGCTCCAGCAGTGTTTAGCTTTTGATAAGGAGTTATGCTCAGCAGAGCATTCTGCTGTACATACACACAGACCCCAGACTGTGGTGCTTGGTGCTCCGAAATGGTTTAGCCTTTGCATAGAATGTACCCATCCAGAAAGGTGTTACATGTGCATTCTGTGGTAGAGTTGGTGGGTATCTGATTTAGGCTTTGTTGGGAATTCAGAAATTGCCTACTGTTCTGTTACTGCTTAAAAAACCCAAAGTTTAAAAATCTCCATCCAGTGTCTGTGCTCACCTGCTGCTCACCTTCTGACTGTTTGTTCTGTTTTCTTGTCCTGTTGCTCCACAGGTGAGTGGTTGATTGGAACCTTTCTCACGGCTGCTGCTTTTCTGTTCTGGAACCACTGAACCACTTTGTCCTGTAAAGTCTCAAAGCCTTCTTTTCTTGTGAATACTGGTTGTTATAGATTATTTATTTTTGGTGCTCTGTAGAACAGGTGTAGCTTAGGAACAGGACACCGAACATAGGCATCATAGGCTATAATGTACTTGTGTTGTTCAGGCCTTTGTATTAACCAGTTAAATACAGAAGCTGCCTGAGAAAATAAAGAAGCAGAGTATAACAAGGAGTAAAGATGAAAAAGTCTGGATTTGAAGCAAGGGAGAAAAGGAGTTTGTGAAAAACAAAGGAGTCTGCTTTCTAAAATGAGGTCTTGGTTGGGGTTTTTGAATCTCATAAGCTGGACAGTTACCTGCCTGAAAAGAAACCATGTTTTTTCTTTCTAGGCAGATACTTGTCTAATTCTGGAGCAGGTGTACAGGCTACTCTCTTTCTCCTTACTCAGTTTGAGGTTGAATGCTTGGGGCTGTTCAGGCAGTCTGCTTGAGGCATGTGCTTGATGAGGTTCAGAGCTCTTAACAGATGTTTTAAGTATCCTTAGTTCATTGCCTACAAAGTCCTTATCTATTTATCCTGAAAACCTTTCTTGATTATATTACTAAATACATCCTGATACCAGATCAATTCTATGGGTTATTGTAGCTGCCTTTTCAAGCTACCTCAGTACCTCTTTTGAATTTCCCTCCTTGCAGATGACCTGTCACAGTGCTGATTTTTAACTCATTTTGTGTGGATCATGTTCCTTAAGAGCTACATTAATGGTCTAAATGTGGATAACTTCCCTCTATATTTTCATTTTGAAGCAGAGCTTTACGTATCTGAGAGCTGAATTCTTTTGCTTAGCTTTCCTGCTCAGTATACTGAATGCTTAGTCCAAAAGAGTGGTTCTGTTACTGAATGTGTGTGCTGAAGCACTTCTAGTAAGTAAGCAATCTCCTTCTCAGATAGGTCATATCCTCTTCCTGTTCTTCCAGGAATACTATAGCCTTTCTTTTAAGCTCAGTTCTAAAGCCATCCTTTTTGGAGTCCTAGGATTTGTTAAATGTTGGGCTGGTAGCCCATCCTTCCGAAACAAACATTTTGTTGCTATTGTAGCAGAACTGACTAGTGATTGCACAGTAGAACACCTTTCTTGTCAAGATCATAAAGGTCTTCCTTTCTGGATACCCTTTTGTTGCTTTCTACCTTGTTGTGGGTAGGTAGCTTAGTAGAACAGACTTGTTAATGACAGCTTGTTTGGGAGGCAGTCTGTTTATGTGGACTTGCTCTGATTTCCTCACTGTGACTCCACTGAAGCTTCCCACCTTTGAACTTCTGGTGTTAAGCAATCGAACATCTTTGCACAGTGGCAGTTTTTAGAGTCCAGTGGGCAGGGCTGATGATAAGCACTCAAGAAAACAAATCTATTGTTTTGAGTTTGGTTTGTGTTTTTTTTCTCCTGACATTTTATAAAGAGCAGAATATAAGCATTAAGACCATTGCCAGAAGGTTTCGCTCTTGAATTTGGGTAGATACAAACCCGATTTGGATTCCTTTCTAAGACAAACTTCACAAGTATCTGAGACAGCCCCCATTTGAAAACACGTTGAACTGTTCTGCGTTACGTATTTTGAGCCCTGCAATGTCTCAGACTGTGGCAGAGGAGCTGCTTTCTCTCTGTTTCCTTGCAGTGCAGTGGAGTAACATATGTTGTTGATTACTAGGAAGATAAAGCTGAAGCCTCACCGTCCTCCTGTCTCATTGCTGTCTACTAGTTGGTGTGGTATCGTGATTGTGTGGTAGGATGAGGAAAAGGATTCCTACAAACAAAAGAGCTACTGAGTAATCTTGTCCTTAGCAATACAAGTTTACGTGGGCAGAACATACTTGTAGTTGAGCATATATCCCTGCAAGTTCCATGAAATACAGCTTGCCCGTGTGATGCCACATGGTGAGACATCATATGGGCAAGAGAGAGCAGCTGATGCTGAGACAGCGGCACGGTTTGGTGCCTCTAGTTGTGTTGATGATTGCAGGGCTGTCCATCCCTAAGCAAAGTGCAACTGTTACATTGTTCTGTTTGTAACTCTCCCATGTGTCTGTAGATACACAGTTTTCTTTACTTTGAGAGGGGAAAACCAGTGATTTGGGGGATGACAACATGTGTCCTAGTTTTGCATAATCATCATAAATACTTTTGTAGAGGGGTTTATATTTAGGAAGTGCTGACCTCTTCACCTTCTGAAAACTGGTGGTCTGTTGTGGTGTCTTCTTTTAGTCCCTCGTGCTTTTTATAATTGACATTTATGGTTTGGTAAAACAAAACTGATCCATGGTACTAATGTGTAGTACTTTTGCAGACTAAACAGCCTGGCAGCTCTTCCCACCTGATGGCCTGAGGAAAGAGAAGATGTGGTAGCAAGAGGTAGATCTGAGTAGAGGCAGCTCCATCCTCCCTTCGTGGATGCTGTTTCTGGAGGCGGCACAGAGGAGAGCACAGAGCTGTTTCTACGCTGGAGAATGTGTTTAAGAACGTGTATACCGTATGATTTGTTGGACTTGTTAATGTAGAAGGAACTTTGGTTGCAAAAGATGTAATTTAGTTTCTGATGCTTAGGATATCTTCTAAGGATGTGACCTTATGAGCATGGATTGAATAACACTTTTGCTGTCTTGTGCAGGTGCAGAGTTCAGCAGATAACTTTTTTGGAGGAGAACAGAGAAGCGTCAATATGTTTGCCTGCCACAAAAATGTATTAAAAAGGAGATATGCTGCAAAGTGCATGTTTGTCAATTGTGTTCAAGTGCTCAGATAATCATACTGATGGTAGCAGTTTAAGGAGTTAGATATGCAGCACAGTGGTATTTTGTGGTATTTAACGTTCAGTCTTGAATTTGAGAATCAGTTGTGGACATTTCCTGAGAAGCAGTAAGTTTCTACATGTTTTGTGATCTGCAGGTCTCTTGCTGAGTGTATATATGTGGTTGGGGCTGATTCTTATCAGTTCAGGTTTTGAGAGAGCAGCATATACAGAGGTCCTCTGATGCAGAGTACAGACTTTTAAATAAATACAGTCTTTTCCTGATGATGTAAACTTGTGGTGTCAGTTTAACCATGCTATTTTGAACTGGTTATAGGATAATGAAAACAGTGTTCCATGTTTCCTGAGTGTGGGTTACCAGCGCTGCACTCCATATTTAGCTGTGAATACAAGGTGTTGGGATTAAGTTTTCCTTTTCATCATATATGCAGTATTCTTGAAGAAGTAAAGGTGCCAAATATGAGCTCTAGAAATCACCAGTGCCTTACCCCTAGATAGAGATTTCTGTGTTGTTTCCAACTTCCATAACTTCTCTGCATCCAGTTTTAAAAATAGTTGAGCTGGATCAAGGATTAGGAGTCCTGTATTTTTATTTGCTATTTCTTACTGCTTTTGCTGACTCTAAGTGAAAAGATAAAGCATTGTCTCTGAAAGGTAGCCAAAGCTTTTCTATCTATAAATGGACCACAGAAAAAATTAATCTGTTTATTAAATACAGTGTAGAAGTGGAATTCACAAGTTTTTGTCTCGATGTAACTGTGAACCAGCATTTTTGGTGCAGATTCTGTTTAGTGGGGTAAGGGAGAGGCTTTTTGCAGAGCAGATTGGAATAAAATCCAAAATATTTGTATCTATACAGTGCTAATGGGTCTGAGGTTTTGTAAAGTCTGTTACTTGCTGTGCCATCTAATGTCTTCCTTTGTGGCTATTTCATTTGGTTTAACAGATCTGGAACTTCTAGCTTCAGCAGTGATACTTTTAAAGAGAAGATAAGAAAATGCCAACTCTATGTGATGGTGTTGTGTTTGGGGTGTGGATGAAAGGTTTTTTTTTGGTTGTTTTTTTTGAAATCTCTGCCATCTTTCCTTTTTTTACAGAATCTTTCTACGGATTCTAAAACTGGTGAAAATACTAATTCTCAGTTTTTCTGCGTCTGTCCATGTCAGTGTTGAAGTGAAAACATTGTTCTAGTTATTGGTCTGATTCATGAGCATTCACCTTGGCTTAGTTAGGAGGAGAAAGAGAATACATTATTGTGAAAGAAAATGTTTGAGCTCCTCAGTAATAAAGTAAACATAGCTTGCACTTAAGCAGGAAGAGTGTTGGTGGATAACAATGGTAGAATTACAGTTTAATTGGTTGACTGTAGTAATAAGCATTAGTGTTTGGCAATGTGTTATTTCCATTTAGAAATGCAAGGATTAGATGGCTCAGCAAACAATGGAGAGGTGAAACCAGTGGCAAGGCTGGATCTTCTCCTCCTTACAGGAATTGTTGCAAGATGCCAGGGAGGTGTGTGGGCAGGAAAGACTTGTGCATGTAATTTGCAGCTCTCAGAAGCAAAACCTTTGGATGATCCATGACACTTTTCAATGGAGCATGAATGATTTCTCTGCTGCACAGATTCCAGTGAGGATATCAGGAGATCTAGGCTCATAAATAAGTCTATACAGAAATGTATATAGTTCCTGTGTCTGCATGTAAATATGTGACATGTAAATAAATGTTTTGGTTTTGGTTTGGGTAAGAGACTGAAGTGCAATTTCCTGTTCAAAGAGGCATGATCGCAGAATTCAAAAATGGGTTTACTCTAGAGAGAGTAGCTAAATACCTTCTATTTCTGATGGCCTTTTTCTTTTTTTTTCTTTTTTGTTAACAGATAAAATAACTATACACTTGACATTATTTTCTGTAATTCAAATCATGCTGCTTAGGCTTTGCTAGCTATCTCAGGTTAATAACTATCCCCTTGGTTCTGAAGGAGAAAATCTTAAATGGTCCAAATATGTGGGCAGATAGATACAGATATTTGCCCCAGCAGCCATGTATTTTAACTTCTAAGCTTTGTGTTGTGTCTGTGAGCCTTAGTTTCAGAGCAGTGTCTGTGAGACCACTTCTGACTTTATTATCTTTATTAGTTGCCCTGTCTATTTCTTGGTGTCTTTTCCATTTCACGTTCTTGTATTTCTTTCGTTTTGATTTTCTTCTTTCTTTTTAAATTTTATCTGGTTTATCCAAATATCTGGTCTATCTGGTCTAAAGTTTATCTGGTTAGAGCTTTTGATGTGGCAAACATTGAACAACTTTACTATGCATTGTCCAGCTGCAGTAGAACTTGGTGGCTCTCTTACACATTCTTACTAGTAGCTCCATGGATTTGGCAGTAAATCATTGACTTTTTGACATTGATAATCAGAAGCTGCTATAATATAGAATTAGTAATACTTGAACCCGGCTTGAAAAAAAAGTAATTTAAAAAGTAGTGTCTTGGAGAAGGTGGAGAGTAGGCAAGAGAAGTGACAGCACATCAGTTCTGTGAAGTCCAGAAGAATGTTGTATGTAGTGTGTAAAACTCCTGAGACTGTCAGAGTAGCAGGAGTTTGCTGAAGGCAGGTATGCACAGTTTCAAGAGGGAATGATGGCTTCTCAGGGAAGTGCAAAAATGGCTGTGAGTTAGAGGTCAGCAAAAGTAAACTGCTTCTCTGTGTCTCTTGTCAAGTGATAGGATTTAGCTTCCATTGTGTGTGCTTGGACCAGTACACTGTGCCAAAAATAACCCTAGGAATGTGAGTGAGAGATGGGTACCCCAGACGGGTAACAAGACAATGTTCCTGAGTCTTTAATAAAGGTCTGAGGAGTACTTTATCTCTTTTTTTAATGATCTGGGACTATATTTGACTTGGAGTAACAAAAAGTGGTGCTGCCAGGTTGTCTATGCCTAAAAAGAAAAACTGCAAGTAGAATTGATGAATAAAACATAAGTAGTGGTGGGGCTGAGATTGTAGAAGAAGTCCTATTTCCTGCAGTTAGCAAGCCTGCTTCCTCTCTTCTATTTTGTTTTTAATTTCCATGCCTCATGTATCCTTTCAGTTCTTTATAAACTTCAAGAGCTGAGCTAAATGGAGTCTTTGATGCTGGGGTAGAGGATTACATTTGCTAGTAAGAACAGATTAGCTAGTTCTTTTAAAACAGAGCTGTCTTAAAAGATGTGAGGAGGGCTTTAAAGTTGGTGGGGGAGGGGAACTTCCATCCATCCTACTCCTACCAGTTTGATGCCAGTGCCAGCAAGAGATGCCCAGAGCCTGAAGATGGATTGCAGGTCAGCAGGAGAGCTCCTGAAGCACAAGGAAACTGCAGCCATTCTGGGCAGCAAGTTGGCTTCATTGCATCAACGCACTGGGGATGGCATTCAGAGTGACCTTGACAGGCAGGCCTGTGCAAACCTCGTGAAGTTCAAGAAGGTCAGGTACAAGGTCCTGCAGATGAGTCAGGGCAATCCAAGCACAAATAGAGCCTGGGCAGAGAATGGACTGACACTAACCCTGCAGAGAAGTACTTGGGGGTGTGGGTGGAGGAGAAACACATGACCCAGCAATGTGCGCTTCAGCCCAGGAAAAGCCAAATGTGTCCTTGGCTGCACCAAAAGCAGCATGACCAGCCAGCCTCTGCTCTGCTCACACGCCACCTGGAGTAATGCATTCAGCTCTCAGATCCCCAACTCAAGAAGGATATGGACCTGCTGTATTGGGTCCAGAGCAAACCACAAAGATGACAAGAGGGCTGGAGCACCCCTTGTATGAAGACCAGTTCACAGATGTTGGGATTGTTCAGCCTGGAGAAGAGAAGGCGCCAGAAGGCCTTATAGCACCTTCCATTACTAAAGAGGGCCCCTAAGAAGGCTAGGGAGGGACTTCGGACAAGGGTGTGTAGTGATAGGGTAAGGGGGTAATGGCTTTAAACTGAAAGAAGGTAGATTTAGATTAGATATTAGGGAGAAATTCTTTACGTGGAGGGTGGTGAGGCACTGGAACAAGTTTCCAGAGTTGAGGATGCCCCATCCCTGGAAGTGTTCAGGGCCAGGCTGGATGGGGCTTTGAGCAACCTGATCTAGTGGAAGGCATCCCTGCTCATGGTGGGACATCTAGATGCTCATTAAGGTCCCTTCCAACCCAAACCATTCTATGATTCCTGGATGAATTGCTTTTTCACCCAGAAGGAAGTGGCGAGTTCAGCTGTCAAGTTGCTAAAGATCAAAGCGGCCACTGGTGAGCAGGTTGTCCCTTAATTACTGTCATTTTCCCCATCCTTGTACTTCTGTAGTATGCTTATGCACGCAAAGATAAATGCAGGCTAAGTATTTCCCTTTCTTAGATGGGGTAGCTGGAAAGGAGTGTATTTGTAGTATTTGGTTAATTGAAAGAGGCTTGTTGAAGCTACTTAGTCTTAAATCAGATAGTTTATGTTATGCTCATAAAAGAAGCTATGGCAGAAATCACAGGCATGGATCTACTGTAGTTTCTATAAATCAAACCTTATTGTGGTCTGTCTGAAGGCCACCAGGTAGTTAAAAAAAGTCATGAGGACTACTCATGAGTATTTACTCTTAAGTTCAGCTTCTTCCAACCCCACAAATTCCCAACATTTTGTTGAGAGCGTGAATAGTGACTTTCTAAGTTTGTCTCAATCATGAGGCAAGGCAATGCCTCTGTGTCACCATTCTGTTCCTGAGCAACACATAAAGTCAGACGTGTGTGGGATTTTTTTTTTTTTTGCTTGTCTTAAATCTAGATAGGTTTGCCTACAAGATGAAAAACCTGATATGCTCTCCCATTAAGAATACAAAATGTTTAAAAACTAATTTTCTGTGATGTTTCCAAATCTTATTCAAATACCCTGTCTAAATCAGTGATAGGTCTTCTTCTCATCTTTCTTTTTATAGTTTTCCTCTTTTCTGTTTCAGCATTGAGTTTACCATGGGTTTTGCATTTCTCCGCTACATAGGAAACTCAAGGAGGAACCTTTAACTTCACTTGTTCTGGTCTTTAAGGGTGTGATGAGTAGTAATAAAACCTTTCTTAATTTAACTTTGACATTGTCATTGTTGGAAGTATAATGAATTGAATTCTCCCACTAAGCATATGTGATGAGCAGTTACATGTACAGCTACAGACTTCAGGCATTTTATTCAGAATAAATTTTTGGGGTTTTTTTAAATTCCTGTTAAAGTAGCGCCATTGGTTAATTTAGGGTGTTTTAATTTTTTCCCAAGTATGGGGATCCTAGCGTATCATGAAACATGAATAAGCGTACTCTTAATTTTTAGGAGTGTCCATTGGACTTCACCTAAGGCTGAACAATTCCTTTGAGAATTCCTATAAGACTATTCCTTTCTATTACAGTCTCTGTACAGAAGTAAAAGCTGCTAATTGATTCCTTGTCTGCATTCAACTAATTTTAGCATTTTTTAAAGTTTCAGTTGTTTAGAATCTTTGTCTCTGGAACTTTATTGGCAGTGATAGCACATATGGTGTAAAATAACACATAACTTTTTGTGCACATCTTGCCTTTATTTTGTTTACATAGTTTTGTTCTGTAGCAAACGTTTCTCATGTTAATGAGCCTTTTCTCTAGGAACTTGTATGCTGCATGAGAGTCATTTATTTTAGTTCCCAACTACAAATGTCTTGCTGGTTCAACATTACTGCTTCATCTCTTTTAGTCACTGTCATGGTTATGAGCTCCTAACCTCTTATGTCAGGGTTGTGAGGTGAGAGCCCAGTTAGGAAATCATCTTTCAACACACAGCTGCCATATCACATGCCCTGGTGACATTTTTAATGGTAAAGCATTAAATCAATAATGTAGGTATTTCAAATTTATTTTTTTAGGGTTCCAACTAGAATCATAATTTGTAAAAATGGGATTATTATCCATCTAGTCCAAAACAGTCATAAGATCAAAGAGTATTTTCCTGTATGTTTAATTATAGTAACATATGGTCAAATAAAGTTACTTTTTTAGTGTAGTGGACTCTTGGAACTCAGGATAACTGACCTTCGCTTCCAGACTGTAAAAGTCACTTGAAAGAATGTATTAATAAGGAGAGAACAGTATTAATTTTCATGTGTGTATACTAAAAGGCACTAAAAGTGCCTCTGGAAAGTTTCCCAACAAAAATAAAATAGTTTCTCAAGATTTTCTCAAAAGTCTGCATCTTCTTGTTTCTCCTATCAGAAGCTGTATTTGAATGAAGCAGCAAATGTACAGCGTGAGGGTGAAGGATCAGTGAGGTAAGATGTAGAGCTCCTGCTGCTTTAGGTTTCACTGAAGAAAATCAGCTCATATGTCATCCGAATGCATCTCCAGACATGAGCTCTGCCTTTAAAACTGGACTCTGTTTCAAACACAAGTTTGAACCTTGTCTGACACATAGAAATTTGTAAGCAGTGGGGTAGCAGGCAGGAGTTGGCATGGGAGGATGAAGTATTGTTGCCTTTATCTTCCTGGGCTTCTCTCCCTTTTTACCTTAGGCCAAGTTCAAACCTGACTTTCAGCTCTGTCCCAGAGCCATAATTTTGAGATGACTGGCTTTTTGACACTGGTATGATTTGTGTTTGATATGGATGTAAACATTTTACTGATTATGCCTTCCCAATATTCAGCTGTTGTGCTTGTTGATTTCTTTGAAATTTCTTAGAAACTTTTAGGGTCTGACATAGCTAAAATTTGCAACTTGAGGGTATAGGGGGGAGTGGATTATGGGCTGTCTAAAGTACTTTAAGTAGCACCTCTAATCCAGGGTAGAAAAGATAATCCTCAACAGGCCTGTAATAACTCTATTAAGAAGCTGTGCAGTGGAGGAAGAAAGTGTTTCTGCTTTTCTTTAAAAACACAGCACCATGAAAGATTATGACGTGGCTGGTAAATGCTAAATTGTTCATTTTGCACTGCTGTAGCTGATGCTGTGCAAATTCTCATCGTGTCAATGTGCTGGACAAGGATGTGTGTATCCCAGAAAGCTATCAAAGTACCTGTCTGCATCAGTATGGAAAATGAAATCTATTGCCAACGATAAGTCTGTGTGGTGTCTGTAGATGTAAGATCTTGTGTTTCAGCCCAATATCCTTCTTGAGATGATTAAGAAGGAAGGGTGGTGGTTTCTACTAGAAAATACTCTCAGTTTAAGAGGTTAAGTCTGGCTACTTGCTTTGTGCTGAAGGAACACTGCATCTGTTCTCAGTTTCCCGATGATTTTTGGTTAACTGGTGGTAAATCAGCCTGATGTAATGCACATTATCGTAAGATAATACACCTCAATATGCATATTGTGAAATGCTGCAACAAGAAGAAACGTGTTAACATCCTCTCTGAAGCTTCTTCTACATGTTTTAGGCAAAAATAATCTGGCCCTGTGTGAATGCACACATAACTAAGGTGTTTAATCCCAGAGTTTATTAAATTGCAAAGAACAAACTTGTAAATTTTGGGAGTAGCATATAATAATTTCCCCTCCTTCCTCCTGTTTTTCTCATGTGAGAGTTGCAGGTAAAAGAGGCAGGAAAACTTACTAGCTACCAGTGGCTACGCGGTACTATGATGTTTACAGTCTGCTTGTGCTACATGTGTAATTCTCAAGTTCTGTGACTAAGAAATAAACCAGAGCTTTTCACCCATTGTACTTCCTAGCAACACACGCAATAGCATTCAGGTACAACTTATTGTGTTGCACTTTTGCACTGTTGGAATTTTGAATGCAATCTAAAAGGCTTTACATTTTTGTCTGTTTTGCTCTTAAAGCAGGAAAGAATGAGATGATGCAGAAGGTGATCTCGCTGCAGTTTTCATTTCCTTCTGTCTTTCGGAGGTTTGTAATAATGTTGCTGTGTACATGCAAATGATGTTAATCAGGAGATTTTGGTGTCAGCTTTGTCAACGTTTACATTCACTTTACACACTGAATTTGCATTTGAAAAGGCCTGTTATAATCAACATTTAAGGGATAACATAGTCAAATTTACATTTGATTGAGTAGAAATGTTAAGTAATTTTAGCTGAGCTGTTGCTAGGAAACAAGCCAATGTTTTTGTATTTTTTTTCCCCTTAATCCATACTGTCTTTCTATTGGCAATTCATCTGGTAATACAAGAACACCAACACCCAAACAGTATAATGTACATCTTTACTATATTTCTAGATGTATAGTTTTCCTACTGGCTATAACTTAAGGTGAAGTTTTGGGGAAATTCTCTTGTAAATTGTCTAACGGCCACCCAAGACTTCTTTTTGTGTGTATGATCAGAGGTAGGATCAGCTGTTTGACTTTTTAAAAAACCCATGAATTCTGTATCTTCTTATAAGCTGTCTCTTTAGAAGTACACTAATGCATTTCTTTTTCTGTGGTCAATGTTTATAATGTTAGTCACCATTCAAAGAACATCATGCAACTGCCCAAGAATTCAGCAGAGTTTTATGTGTAACCTAAAACTGTGGGTTACTCATGTAGTACACTGTTTTTGTCTTTATCTTGGGTGATCATTTTGATTACTGTGTTATTTTCATTCAAGTGGGCAAAACTAATTGTAGCTGCAAAAGGAAATCTTCTGATTTTGGATATGCTCTGGCTGTCAGTTGTGTATCTCTTGGAACTTGTAGGAGGACTCCACAACTTGGCACTCCACAGCAGTGTTCATCTGGCAAAAATGCTAATTAAAGGGAAGAATAGTTCCTATTCAAATCAGTCCCAAAGCATTTCAAGTGCATTATCTGTGTGGTGCATATAAATGTGGCGATCCCCTGAAACCTGCTACGAGGCGGTTGAAGGAATGTAGCTCCTTACAAGGCCAGATAGAGGCTCTCTTGCGTCCCCACCCTGCTGAACCAGACAGAATACAATTTTACTGTGGCTGTATGGTCCTTCTCACTTCATGTACCCCAAAGCTTTTCACAAGGCAGTCAGTCAGAGGCTCTAGACAAAGATAGCAGCTGTTACTCATGTCAGTAGCTCACGAGCATCCCTGGGCACCCAAACTTCTGCAAACCCAGGAAGAGGGCTGGCCTGATATTATCCCCTTTTAATCCCTCCCAAAAGCAGTGGTCATTCTTATCTTTCCACCTTCAGGGCCAAGTGAAATAGGCAGGTGGGCTTCTACTCTGTATGCAGAGCTAAAAGTCTCAGCGTGGCGTGTAAACCTTGCAGCTTTCTGGCTAGGGTAAGAAAACTACTGAAATTAATCATACAACAGTAGTTTTAGGGCTGCTATTATTGTAGCAGTGCTTAAACAGCACAGGCATTCCAGATCCAGGCTGCAGGAATGACTGCAGATTCCTTATATTTTTATGGTCTCCCAGTGGTATGGGCTGCATTCCTCAAATTCTAAGTAATCCATGCATGTGCAAAATACGTATTGTAAAATCTGATCAGGCAGGGCCTACGGTCACAGGGGAGCAGATGTGGGTTTCCTTCAGTTCTTGGCACCTGTTGCATTCCTTACAGGAAAATGCTGATTAAAATAGCTTTTTCTCATAACTCCTTTTATATGTCTTTAAAAAAAATTAATAAAATATTTGCCTCTGGAGTGCAGTGTGGTTGCAAAGAGAGCTCAGGCAGCTAATTCTCATTTGCATACTCCTAATTTTCATGTGCTGGTAGCTTTGAACCTGCATTTCTTCAGCAGCTTTTGGAGCCTCTGGCTCTAGGAAGGAAACTGAGCAAAATCTGAACAGAGTAAGGAGGACTTTGCTGAGGAGTTTGGGGTATAGCACGGTGTGCATGCACAGGTGAAACCTTGTGTGTCTCAGTCCTGCCTCCTCTCTCTTCAAGGCATAACTTCATGTATCTTTCTTAGTAAGAAGACTTGGTGGAGATAGAAAGCATTTAGAGCTGTCAGCATGAAACTTCCTGTAAATGGCTATCTCCGTGTAGGAAACCTTAGAGCCTTAACATGTGGCCAGGGTCTCATGTGAGATGCATAACAAAAAGCAGAACCTTTCACTGGGCAAAAGCATCTAGTAGTTCTGTTCAAGTATTACTTTAAGTGACTGGTTTTTTCCAGGAAACTTTAATACCTTCCGCTGCTCCCATGTTTTATGTAGAGTACTCGAAAAACATATGCAGTTGCCTTTTGGGATGCTGTCCATTGAATCTATCATCTGTAGGATATAGTTATGTAGTGAGAGGTCATGGTGTACTACTAGCTTGTGCTGAGTGGATGCTTCTGACTCATTTATACTTCTGTTAACAGGTGTGGGATTTTGTTTTGTTTTATCCCTGAACAATGTTATACTAGACATTGAAGCATGGTCTGATTTTGCAGTCATGGAAATGCACAAAAAATGTTCTTGTCTGATAATTCTACATGTCAAACTTTTATTCCGGGTCCTGGATTGTATTTTTTGTCATACTTCAGTTTGTCTGTTGCCCACTGCTTTTCTGGGAAGGGAGGGAATAACCTAATAATGCATGCAGAAATGCAAATTGTGTTGTAATCTTCTTTAAATAGGTTACTTGACCCAGCAGTCTCATTAAGAAAGTGAGCTTACTAGTTCCCCTCTTTATTTTTGTATTAGTAGTAAAGTCTCCCTCTTCAATTTTTATAAGGTTGATCTAAGCACAATCTCTGAATCTCTTTATGGCTCTTTTCCTTAGTATAGAGCAGTGCTTTCACTGATGTGTTCACTGTGGGTTATCTTCAGGAAGGAAGCCCAGGACTTGGTACATGTGTTTTACTGACTGTATATTACTACATACTTGTAGAGCCATTTATTTTATTACTTGCTGCTTTGATTTAGTTTCAAAGAATTCTCCTTGCATTATTGAAGTTGCTTACTGTCGAGTAATGCTAAGGGATTTACTTTCTCCCAGGGACTAATGTGTAGTTGTGTTCATTGTGTTAAATTTCCCAGTGTTTGTAGGCATCTCCTTCATGAGAATTTCCAGTGATGGCTCAGTTGCTACCTGCTGGCAAACAGAAATTTACGTGATTTTAGTAAGGCTAATTCCTTTTGTGAGTATACTGTCACAGAATGAATGAAAGCATGGCAGCAGTGGACAGCCAAAGGGAACTCCTGATGCAGTGGAAGAAATTAGTCTTGAATGTTTACTACAGTAATCAAGTTTTTAAGAGTAATGACCTACTGGATTTACTGTAACTTTAAATGTGGGGGAAGCAATTCTTAAAAATATTTTTATGAGTATGCAATCTTTGTATTTCATCAGAGTATTCTATTATGTTAAGCCTCTTCACTGGAGGTAAACATCATTGTGTAGCCCTAAAAGCGGATATTCATATTACTTGGTGATTAATTGTCAACAGCAATTCAAATATATCTTGGAACTGTGTACAGCTCGGGCTATCCAGCATATTTTGTTTGAATGGTTGCGACATAGTCTCACATGAAAGCAAAGCAATTTCCAGCCTTCATCCCCATAAAATGTTGCAGCTTCATGTATATGAAAGACACAGTTTACCCTCCCAAACTCTGAGGGGAAAACAACAATTTTTCTGCAGATAGAATTATATAGAATTCATCTTCATGGCTACTTCAGGGTATGCAGAAAGAAAAGAGAAAATTTGAAATCTCAGTAAAGCCTAGAGCTGACCTCTTCAAAGCTCTCATATACACTACTAATACCACAGGCAGGTTGTGCTTCACCAAGGTCTTCAGTTTATGAGAGGGGAAGAAGGCTGGTTATTGAAGGCAGGTATGTTGGCTTCGTTATAATAATGAAATTCCATGGGTGGATGAGATGAAAAGGAAAATTATATCACTTCTAGTAATGTTCATTTAATAGGTTTTAATAATTTTCTTGGGCTTCTTGTGACACTGCAGCTTTTTCCTCAGAAGGCAGCACAAGTTTTGAAAATGGCTGATAATTTGTATGTGAGTACTGAGACTAGGCTCAAAAAATAAGGGGAGTGGACAGAAAGAGGACTTTTTGTTCTGTCTTTCTTTTCATGAAGTTGCAA
Source organism: Anomalospiza imberbis (assembly GCF_031753505.1). Lineage (NCBI taxonomy): Eukaryota > Metazoa > Chordata > Aves > Passeriformes > Viduidae > Anomalospiza > Anomalospiza imberbis. Next base: position 118,131,211 of record NC_089681.1, read on the forward strand.
AACTCTGTTCACCAGGTGCTTGCTGTATTTGATTTTGGCTCCCTAAGACATTACTCAAAACTTAATTTCTTCAGTTTCATTCAAAAGTATATTCTGCCAATTTATGTTTTAATGCTAGACATGTGTGTTATGACATAATTCTATGTTGAGTCAACATCATAATATTTGTTCCTTTGTAGGAGCTCAATTTATAATCTGAACTTCTTTCCTAAGAGGAACAAAGAGGTTGAGCTGGTTGCTGAACTTGATATTGCTAAATCATTATTTGTCATTCTCTTGCTGTACTTCCAAGAGAGTGATTTTGGGCACCCTGCTATGAAAAAGATTATTTAACAGTATTTTTATATCCACTTCCTATATGAGGCTGCCTGAAAGCATACTGCAAAGGTGAAACACTCCCTAGCATGTGTGTAAGGGAGACAGAATTGTATTTTCATACCCATGTAGCAGAAAAGGCAGCCTTTTCAATTACCTGCTAGTTTGGGAGCTCTCTTGCATGAGGAGGGCTGCTGCCTGCCTGCCTCTGCACTGGTGGAGAGGGACAGTTCTCTCTGTCCCTCCTATCTCGCTGGTGCACTTGAGTTGCACAGTTGGTCCTGGTGTGTGAAAGGATGGCAGAAACGTGAAGTGTGAGAGTGAATGACAAACCACAGCTCCTTCACAGAATGTGCGTCCCTTACTGCAGATGTCCAGGCTTTGAGGGCAGGGACATGTGCTTGGGGACTCTGTGGCTGGAGGCCCCAGTACTGTGTCTAGTCAATGATGATGATCACTTTGAGGAGCAGCAGCAGGAGTAGGCATAGTCCAGCAGCTTGTCTGCTGTATATCCTTCTGGATTCTGGGCTGGCTGCTCCCTGTGTTTTGATGCATACTGCTATGCTATGGGACAAAGAGTGTTTAATGTTTTTCTTCTGATCTTGGCTAAAGAAATGAACTGGACCCCAGCACTGTGCCTGACATCATCTCATGACTGTACTGCTTAGTACACTTTTCTAATGCTTGGTTAGGGTTATGATGAGTCAAGGTTTTTTTGTTCCCTCTACAACCAACTATTTGTGTGCCCCCTGAATGAACTGGAAAAAAGAGGATTATTGAAATAGTTGGTACTGGAGCTGGCACAACTCTCATGTCAATGAAATTTCAACTACTTGGATGTACTTCCATCTCCAGCCCACCAGAAAAATAGAGTCTGGTTCTTGTGTATGAGAATATATAGGAGACCCTGATCCTCAGACATGTGGGAGTCTTCTGAGTTGGCACCATCACTTTCTGTCCTTTAACTAGCCACATAAACTTTTCCCTCTTTGGGCTGGTTTTCGCATGTTTAAGGAGAGTATGTACTAAACTGCCAGCTGTGCCACATGGATGAGCTGCTTGTGAAGCAGAGCTAGCTGGGGCCTCAAGCCTTAAACTGAGTAACAGTCCTGTCAGAGTATCTCCTCTTGATGGTGTTTACTTCTGGATTGACTCTCCAAAAATTCTGCTTCAGCCCAGAAGCACTGGGTAAAGCTTGCATGCTGAAAGAGTACTCCCAGAAAGCTGGTGGTGGAGCTTGTTACTCTGTGTTTTCTCTCCTGACTCCTGGTTTCTACACCTCTGGGCCAGACCTCTGTAACCTCCAAGTCTTTGGCACAGATACCACATCAAGACCTTTTAAGACTGACTGTATCCAAAGTTGTAGAGCTGAGCTGCAGAGTTGCAGAGATTATATCTCCCTCCCAGCTGCTTGCTGCCTGTAGGAACCAAGTTTGGGATCTTGTGAAGGCAAGAAAAATATCTGTTAGGCTGGTAGGGCTTCCTGACCTGTGCTGTGCCTGGAAAGAGCCAGTGAACTCTTAAGGCATCTAGGAAATTGGGGAGATTGGGAACCTGTGACAATTGGCTCACAGGTTGTCTGGTGTTGGGGAAGTATGTCAGCTGCCTCTCCTCAAGCTGTCCCCACTGTATCATCAAAGACTATTAGGATCACTCAGTCCTTTATACTGGAAGGGAGCTTGGGAATTCGTGTAGGTCCAGATTCCTTAAAGGGAACACTGAGTTCAGGTGAGGTTATTATGGTAGTATCCAAACCTAAGTACCTGTCTGAATTAGTGAAGGTGATATTTTAGTGTATTGTACCTCTTGCCTTAAAACATATCCCTCAGACCTCTCAGTGTCTGCACTTGGGGCTGCCTTTTCCTGCTAATTCTGAATGCAAAAGCAAAATACCAGTCTCAAGGAATTGCCAAGCTTTGACACTACCTCTTGTTCTAAACTGAAGTGTTCAAACTGGTGGCAGCCTGGCACAAAATGTACTGCCTGCTTGCAGATCTAGAAACTGCAGCAACACCTGCAGTTTCGTAAAGATGACTTACTTGAACAGGTTTTACATTTAGACTGAGATTTTTTTTTTCTGACTTCATTCCGGTAGTAGTCTTCCATGCCTGGTGTCTGTTTCAATTTTTGCAAGTGGATCTCAGTTTTGTTGGTGTTGGTTGTACCTGTGGTGATGCCAAAAGGAGCCAGAAGCACAGTGCCCTCTCTAGTCCCCATGGCACCAGCAGACAGTGGGCTATCAAGGTGACATGTAAGCTGTGGCATCTCTGCTTCCTCAGGCAGGCTGCTCACATTTTAAACTGAGTTGCTCTGCAGCAAATGTTACCTGTAGCATGGGCTTGTCAGTAAAACACTGTCCTGTGGTAGAGAATCCTCAGTGGTTAAATGGCACTGATAACACATGGCAATGTAGACTTCAGTTTTGGGGGATTTTTTAGATAAATAGAGCCAAAATAGGTGCTCTGGTTCATTCAGCTGGTTGGGTCATTGTTGCTGCCACTTGTGTAGAGCAGAATGATGACAGGAGTTGCAAAACCGTGCAAGTGGGCTGGAGAAAACTGAACTGTAGGGATTCTTCAGTGCTCTGACTTCATTGCTGCTTTTATTCTGACCTTTCTGCACTCCTTTGGGTTGTCATTGAGAAAGGCCATTGCAAATTGCCCCTAGAACATAAAGTCCCTGCTTATTAAAGTCTCTGTCAGTGTGGCTTTCCAACAGCATGTAAGCCTTTTTTTTTTTTCTTGGGGAACGATGATGTTCTGTTTGTGGCTGGGTTTCTTAATTATTTTTTTAAGCTGATTTTGGAATATTGCCAGTAGAAATCTGTTTAAGGGAACTGTTAAAGTAAAGCAAAAAAATCCCTTAATTTAAAAGCTAGGAGCTCCCCCTACTTGCTGTGGCTCCCTGGCTGTCTGGACTGCAGGTCCTGTTGCAAATGCCCAGTAAAGATAGCATGTGACCCAAAAGCTGAGCTGGCTTGGCCTTCTCCAGGGGTTGTGATGACACAACTGGAAAGTGAGAAACTTCTTCAAATTACCAGTGGATTCTGAACCTGTGTCAGGCAATTTTCTCCATTCTGATTACTCTCCACTGTTTTTTTCCTGACCCTCTGTGCCCAGTGGGTAGCATGGAAAACTGCCCTTTTTGTTACCCAGAGTCCTGCTTGTTGGAAACAACATTTCAGTGCAGTTATGGCACCCTTGATGTGAAATAGTTCAGGTCCCCTTTGACCTGGGAAGGTGAAGGCTCTGCTTTCCTGCTTGGGTGCCTGGCTGTCTTTACCAGCAAGATGTTTCAGGCAGGAACTAGTGTTTTACATCTTTTACATGTGCAGACTCACAGAGCGTTCTGAGTTGGAAGTCACCCTCAAGGATCAAGTCCAGCTCTAAAGTGCCTGGCCCAATGAGCCCACCACCTCGGGGACTGAGCCATGGGATTGAGCCCACCACCTCGGCGTTTTCAGCACCGTGTATTAGAATAGCTTTTTTGCAGCTCACATTATTTAATGTGCTGATCCATAGCTGTATCCTCTCCGTGCCCACTCGACAGTCGTTGGCAGCATCTGAACTTCTGTGGAGAGGTGGGGATGGAGGTGAAGCCTCTTGACACAAAACAAGCTTATTAAATTTAGCATGGAGTGTCACTGCCCACGTGTAAGAGCTGTAAAAAGCTGTAAACCCGACACTGCTCACCTGTGTCCCGTCCCTGCCCGCATTTCCCTCCGTGTCCCTTTCCCGGGGCGCGGCGCGGGCGGGGGCGCCCCCACGCGGCGGCCGCGGGCAGCGCACGGCCCAGCTCCGCTGCGCTCCGCGCCGAAAGCCGGGAGCTCAATTCCCAGCTGCTAGCCCAGCCTCTAGCTGCGGCCCGTAATAATTTGGGTTTCGCTTTTTGGCTTCGTAGTTCCTGAGGCGGCCAGTGAAGAAAAACGCCATTAGAGATTTATTCCCTCAGCTTTCCAAACAAACGGCTCTCACAGAGCGGGAGCGTGTAGTTTCTGTGCTTTGGAATGCTCGTTATATTTTGCCCTTGTCTGATTTATTGCAGTGCCTGTGCTACGTATAAATATTAAACCAATTTATCATAAATTGAGCATTGCAAAGGCGACATTTGTTTTAGGTAACAGGTTTTTTGAGGTTAAACTTTCACTGTACAGTTCATAAACTACACATGGGTCTTAAATCCCTTTCTTTAAACTCAGGTCTTTCCCTCTTGTTGAGTGGGCTGACACTTGTAATATTTTGTTGAGTATTTGTACTCTCTGTCATGGCTTTAGTGTATGTTTTTGGAGCTGAAATGTTAAAATTCCCCAGCTAATGCATGGCGTGAGGATGCACTTTAGAATTGGATTGGCTGGGTCTCTTACTACTTTCTGTCTCCTGTGGCTGTGGTGCCATTTCATGGTGCTTCTCTCCTTGGTTAGAAGGCCAAGTACCATCATTGTGGTAGGTTTTATGTAGCTGTTGTACCACCATAAAAACTGACACAGCACTCCCCAGTTCTTTATTTACACTGATAACATATTAAAGAGAAAAGCCTCATGGAGTTTATTAAACAGAATCACAACATGTAGCTTAAAAAAAGAAGCAAAGGCTCTGCTTTCCTTTGTCCCTTTACAGGAAAAAATTGGCAGACGGATTGACAGTTCAATATATTGTGTGTTCTTCAGATGTGAACTTCTTTAATAGAACAAGTGTTTCTGTCATACTCTGTAATCCTGCTCTCCCTTGAGATATCTTGAGAAACCTCAGAAATGGCATATCAAAATTGTAAACCACAAAGCATAACCCTTAATATAGCCCTGGGGCAAACCTCTGTCTTCTGAATTGCATGGCACAATGAGGATCATAGAATAAAAGAATGTTTTGCCTTAGAGGGTTTTTTCCTTCCTTTTTTCAAGCTAGTTCTAATATTTACAGTATCTCTGTTCTCTGTGGATTTAATTGAGTCAATTAAGATTCTTAGGCTCGGTTCCCCCAGGTGTGGGTTAAAAGTTTCTCTTCATTTTTTTTCCTTCTCTCCTCCCTCTTGCCAGATGTTGTTTCTTGTTCTTGCCCAGTTACAGAGGAAGCAGCTACCTGGGATTTTTGTACCATTTGCAAAGCTCCCTCTATTACAGGGAGGTGATATACTGTGCAGGCAAGCATGAATAACACCTGGCTTCACCTGCCTTTATTTCTGCTTCCTTTTATGCCCTTTACAGTGTTTTTTCAACTCTTTGAACAGTGTCATCTGAGGGTTTTTTTCCTTATGTAGAAAACAATCTCTTTGTTTTTCAGTAGTCTTACCTTCTTAAGGAAGGATTAAGGGGAAGATTTCTTCATAGTTCAAGAGCTGGAGTGGGCGTGCCTGTATTTCAGCTCTTGCCAAGCTTAGCTCTGTTCCTTATCAACACCATGACCCAGGAGGTAAGTTGGTGTATTCAAGCGACTGTTGATGACCATGGGTGTTGAAGCAGCAGATCTTTCTCAGGCTGGCACTCTGTAAGCCACACAGTCCTTCAGGTACTTTTGTTCTCTGCTAGTGGTGCGTCTCAGTTCTTCTGTGGCTTCTTGCTTTGCCTTTCGGCCAACTGAGAGTGCCCAGGTACACGCACAGACTGCATTTTCGTGCACATTCAGACATGCACAGGGCTCCTATTGAAGTGTAACTGTCAGAGGTTTCAGTTTGATTACTCTGAGGATGTTCGGTTGGCATCCAAGTCTTGTACATCAGATGGAATGCTGCCAATGAGCGTTTCCTTGGAAGCCCAGGGTGAGAAGCATCATGACTCCGGGTACCAGGAATGTTTTCAGTATAGGTACACAAAAAAGCATTTTTTCTTCTTCACTTGGCAAGAAAACTGGTCATTGTTCTTGGTGTTGTACTTTGCATGTTACTCTTGCCTTTAAAGGATTCTTTTACACCAGTCACAGTATTTTAAATATGTGCTCTTAGAACTCCATGGCCAACTGATAGTGGAAAAACAAATTCACATATGGTTTTCAACAAAGTGCTGATCTAGGTATTGATGTTCATTTGGATGACCTGAACTGATGGTTGATATGACAAATCTAGCCAGCAGTAATGTAACTTTTAAAGGACTATTGGTGGGAGTCCATGACTTTAATCCTAAATCCCAGTCCTGATTTTAATCCCAAAATGAGCATCTTAAAACAGACCTTGGTGGAATTCTTAGTTTATCCGGTAGGTCCAGGGAATAATAATAATAATAATGATGATGATGATGATGACAAATGATGATGATGAGGTTCTTAAGTTGTTTCAGAGGCCAAGTTAATGCCTTATTTTCTGTTACTCTGTTTTTGGCTATAGATTTGCAAACAGCTTGCTCCTCCTAAAGTTCTTGTATAGGTAAGACTACAGAGGATATTTGGTAAGTTTGTTACTGGGTTGGCAGGAGAAGCATGTGATAACTCTGCTCCACACAGATCTACAGCAAGACTCAGTGCCCAGAAGACCCTTGCTTTGGTTGTTGTGTGTGTGAAGACTCCAGGGTTACTATGTTCTGGCTTGAAGTGGTCTTCTGTACAAACATTAGCTACTCCTAAAGTATTGCAAGGGGTTAGGTGCTGCTTTGGGACTTGCTTCCTGTGTGTAACCTGGCATGGAAATCAGAAGGGTTCCCAACCTCAGCGCCTACACTGTTGAATACTGTTATCAATGGCAGCTGTTAAAGTGAATAAACAAAGGTGCATGTCTGGAGGATTTCTCCTTTTTATGGTTATGGTGTTTCACTGTGGCAAAGCTGAGCTGCTAGCATCTAGACAATCTTTCTCACTCACATAGAATAATTTACATTTGAAAAAACCTGAAAGATCTTCAAGTCTAACTGTTGGCACTGCCAACATGCCAAGTCCACCATTAAACCATGTCCATAAGATCAGCAGATCTTTACAGCATATTACAGAAAACAAAAACAAACCCTGCCTGATTTTAAGCAAATGATAGACTGAAGTGTCTTTATGTGAATGTCAAGAAGTAAAATCTGTACCATCTGTTTAGAGCTTTAACTTCACTCACTCCCAGATTTGTAGGAGTGAGATGAATTCTGGGCATAGAGAGGTATAAACACTCTGCAGAGAGTATGTGTGGGAATGCACAAGGGGAAAGATAAACATTTGCATTTAGGTACTGCTGTCTTGTGTGCAGCCATTCATGTGTCATCAGTGACGTGGGAATGGCTCAGAAGTGTGGTGAGGTTGGGTGGGTTTTGCCTGCTTAGAGTGAGGCAGGAAGAGGTTCATGCTTGTGTGATGTGGGTTCTTCTAACTCTTCTTGTTGTGGTGATATCTCACATCAAGAGAAACCATTGCCTGTTGCAATTGGATGGCAAGTAATACTGCTCTGTTCAATGGGATTTCCTAACCTGGAAGGTTTGCTTTAAAATTTGCTAAGCCTTTTTTATTGATTCCTTTATTTACTGTTTTTGGATTCCTGTTACATATGGGAAGTCTCAGCTCTTCCAGGGCTGACCCCATACTCCAGAGAAATGAGTTGCGGGGTAAGAATTTCCTGAGCTTAATTGTGTGTTTGGGCAGCAGGAGTTTCAGCTCTGTTTGGCATGCTTCTGTAGATTATCCCAGCTCAGAGGCACAGATAAAAGTGACTATGTACAGCTGTGATTGATGTTTAGGCTTCAGACTAGTATTACCCAGCTGTCTGTTCTTCCCTTGAATGTAGCAGCTGTTTCAAGTTTGAAATTTTTATTTTTAAAAAAACAAAACTTAACAGAATACTGATACCAAAATTTGATTTGCAGACCAGAGACCTTCACAATAATGATCTGCTCTGAGCCTCTTGCAGAGCACTGGTTACAGGACTTTTTTTGCCCTAATACTTTCCTGAAAGCATGTATCTTCTGATTTTGAGCCTAATATTTCTAGTATCCAGTCATCTTAATACTTGCTAAGCTCTTACAGTGTTTATTCTTGCTATAAAAATAATGTGTTTTATTAAGAATTTGGACTCTTGTGAATTAAAATTTGATTTTTTTTTTTTTATTACAGCCTTCCCACCCCACCACCCTGTAGCTTATCCACCTTAGTTGTTCCTGTTGCAGGCATTCCAAAGGTGACTTCTGTCCAATTTTAGTTTCTTTCATGCTGATTCCCATCGGCAACATTCTGCCATTTCTCTCTGCATCTCAAGATTTGTATCCTCAGCAAATATGTCAGTAGTAACTTGCTTAATAACATAAACCTTTAAAAGTCACATAATACATGTCTAGGGTCTGGTGTGGCAGTAATTCTGCTTGAAGCCCATCTGCTTGGGATGACTCCTCACTTACAAGCAGCATTTCACCCTTGCAACTGTGCTTCTGTTTGTTCAGTTAGTGAAGCAAATATTTGAGTTTAAAACACTATTTAAAAATTTATATCTGCTGTGGTAAGATGTTAGCTGAGTAACTAGCATTGCCAAATGTCAGGGTAGAAGATTTAAGATTTCATGATGGGCAGTTAGTTTTTTTGCAGGTGAAAGAGGAGGTTTGTGTGAGAGAGAATGAAGAATTGCAGGCTGACAGCAGCACGGGTGAAGCAAGTGGGTTTAGGCACCTTACTTTTCTTCTTCGATAGAGAAATAATGTGGGTTTAGTTTCTTACCCAGGAAGAGCTCTGTTCTCCTTCCCTGGGTGCTGGTGGATGGAGCAGAGTGCTCCATGGCTGTGTTCTGCGCTGGTGGTGGCCAGGAGCTCCTGGCTGTGCGGGATGTCAGTGCCTGCCTTGGCTGTGACAGGGAAGCAGAGTAGTCGCCCCCTTGGCTCAGGCTGTCCGTCCCTGCCTTGGCTTATGCCAAGGAGAGCAGCCACTGTGCTTCATGTGCTCCAAGAGAATTGGTGAGTCTGGTCTCATGGGTTTCTTGTTCAAAAGAACTGCAGTCCATCTCCATCCCTTAGGAAAGATAAGGGGACTTGCAAATTGTGGATGTGGAAAAGATTGTCTCTGGTGTTCAGGCACTTATCCAACAGACAGCTGCATTTTGGTGGGGCCAGACTTGCACAGACTATTTTGGCACTGTTTGTGGAAGGTTTTACTTTGACTGCTCCAGTGTTCAGTATGTCTGGCTTAGGACAATACCCGTGCCATCAGATCTTCACTTGTGTTTGCTCAGGCAAGAGAGACAAGTGCCTTTCAATATACAGCCCTTAGGACAAGGCTGCGTGCTGTGAGAGGATATTTTTTGGGGGTTGCTGGTTTTCTTTTTGTACACCTTGTTGTACATCCCTGGATATCAGCAAAAGAACCTACTGTGGAGTTTCATTAGTGACTTAAATGTTACTTTATCTAAGGAAATTTATTCTCAAAGCAAATAGAAAGCTATTCAGTAGTCCTTAAGTCCATATTGATTGGCATTAGTTATATTACCTTTCTTGATTTTTTTACATAGAGAATGCTGCTTTCATCAATGCCAGTGTCAGGTTAATACATTCAGTATTACCTATGTTACCATTCTTTTAATGCTTTCTATGAGATTTTTTAAAACTTCTGCATTCTTTGACTTGTTGAAAAGAAGTTTCATGAGCCAACATTAAAAAAAGGCCTGAGATGCTGCTGCAGGCCAATTCCTTCCATGTCTCCAATGAATTGAGCTGCTGTATCTATAGCAATCAGGAGAATTTCCAAAAGAAATTTCCTGAGTATTGCTTTGGAGAAGAGTATTTCTAAAATGAATAGCTTGCAGCAGAGTTTCCACCACACCACCTCTTGGCAATACCTTGATGCAGGAGAAGCTCTCAGTTGTGTTGGGTGACATGGGGTGGTTTTTGGCACTGCTCCTGTCTTTGTGTTTAATCCCTGATGCAGTGTGGCATGCTGGACTGATCAGGAATTGAGAGTCATTCTGTGGCCTGTGTGCTCCTGTCTGTGCTCACTGCTTTCTCTCTCCTGTAAATAAAATCCCACTTCCTCACTTCATATGAGTGTTGAAGAACATTAATGCTTTGGACTGTTTTATGTGCAGTGTTAAGAGACCAAAGAGAATTCTTACTGTATTTGTCAGCTTTAAGATGGTGTGGTTTTAAAATTTGTTCATGTTAATAATTCTAGAGTTAAGAGCAGCCACGTGTCCCATTGCCAAAATCTTATTGTAGCTGTGAAAATTAAGGAGGTGATAAAAAACTTTATCCTTGACCTGCCAGGGTAATAAATATTTTTCACATAGGTACAGTTCTCTTCTGAGCCTCCAGAGAGACAGGTACACATAACTTTCTGAAAATACTTGAAGATAATTTTTCAACTAAATTAGGATTAATGTCTTTTAATTTATTTCTATTAATGGATGTCATGTGAAATGGCTTGGCTAGTCCTGACATTGTTTGAAAAAGAAATATCAAAATACTGTACCCAATGGAATTAATAAGACCTAACTTCCATGCCACTGTTAAATATTATTAATCCTTAGAAACTCACATGCATTTGTTAAAGGAGAACCAAAACAAATATCAAATAACTTTGCCCCAGAAGACCAACAGATGTTTTGTTAAGGGATTTGTATGAAGATTTTTTTTCTGTTTCAGGTTTTGCCTTATTGCCATTTGAAGATTTTTTTTTTAATTTTACTGATTCCTTTTAAACCTTTTGAGTGATTTGTAATTCTAATTTAAAAAAATATCCTGTGAACAGATATTGGGCATGTTCTTTTAGCTCTTTATCTTAATTGGGCAGCAAAATTAAAGAAAGTTTCTGAGAGTTAAAAGATGGTGGGGTTTCTCTTTTGTTTTCCTTTTTTAATTATGTTTTTCCTTGTTTCAAAACATTATTAGTTGATACTGTTTTGATAATTATTGAGTATTGTGAAAGGCTCATGACATTTCAAACTATTTAAGCTTATTTTTATTGCCACACTACCTCCTTACCCCCATCACTTCTTCCCCCGTCTCCTTTCCCCATTTTCTGTGATTTCATTAGGATATTTTTATATCTTGTGCTCCAAAGTGCTGTCAAAGAAGATGCTCAGCTGCAGCGGGTCTGACAGATACACACAAACTGATAATGGACCTCTTATAATAGCAAGTACATTCAGCTCATGATTTTACACTTGGAACTAGAAAAAAAAAAATCCTGATTTTCAGTTGAAGTGTTGAATGTAATGAAAAGCATTTCCTTTCTCATCAGCTTAAACTGCAGTCTGATCATGGATTGCAAGTTCATCTCAATGAAGTGTGAAATTTTTAAGCTGTAGAGCACAGGAAGAGCACAGCTGATCTTACAGCTTCAGACATGAAGGTCAGGTAGGTCATTTTAGAAGAAGTGCCCTGTCCAGTGAAGAGAAGCTTTGCCAATAGCTAAGGTGAATAATCAATGCTCTGTCTCCTCAACATGTGTGTTTGTTTTTTAGGGCAGTGTGTGGAAATAAAGATTTTAAATATCCTCCTAAAGAGTGTAGGAAAAAACATCTTAGATAAAATTGTGTCATGTTCGTGCTTTGAAGTGCTTTCTGTATACTTCCAGTTCGTTTTTTAGTAGCTTCCTTTCAAAAAAGCAAAACTTTGCACTTCTGCAGGGATGGGGAGAATTACCTGCAGCTTTAGGGATTTTGGGGTTGAAATACTATGTGTCTGAGTTTTGGACCATTTAGTGTGAATTAGTGCACTTTCAAAATCTAATGGAATCAGGAAGTAAATAGTATTGTGTGAATAATGTAGCCAAACACAGTTTTAATACACTCTCCTTTGGTATAAAATCCGCCAGTGCTGTGTAGAAAAAGATTTCTGTGCAGCAATGCCTCTGGGTGGTCTTAGGCCTTCTCAGGCACACAGAGGCTGGTGCCTCTGGCTTTTCATGGCTTGCTACCTCAGCTAGCAAGATCATATTTTGCTTGGCCATGTCCACATAATCCCATCTCTGATGCCCCACATAATCGTGATGGCACTGGCTGCCTCTGACAATCACGTGGTGTTTGGGGCCAGTGGCACGTGCACTTTTTTTTCCTTTTTTTTTTTTTATAAATTATTTAAAATGAAACATTATACTGGTCTTATTTTTGCTCTCATTCCATTGCACTTAATTCTCTTCATAGCAAAGTTACTGAAACTTTGAGGACAGAGGAGGAAAGACCCACAGTGTTAAAGCATTTACAGCACAACCTTCTGGCTGTCTTTGACTTCTTCCATGAACTGTAAGGTGGTGTACTTAAACTAAGAGTGAGAAACATCTTGCCTGCGGTGGGTTTGGTTTGGGGTTTTTTGTGGATAAAGTGACACTCTTCCCCAAACACCTTAACAGTAATGTCTTTCACTAGAATAAAAGGTGGGATGTGGAGACACTCTTGCCAAAGAATAGAGCATGCTGAAAGACCAAGTATTTGCTGGTCTGATAGGCATCCTGAGAATAATCTGTCAGTTCTCAGCTTTTGTATTTCAAGTTGCAGTTAGTAGTTGAAATGTATTCTAATTAAATTCCTTCTCTAATGGGTCATGGCTATCCCAGCATTAGTTTCATTAAATTAAAACTTAAGAACACAGCTTGCAACTCCTACTTTTTAAATACTATTTTTCATGTGCACTGTTGGATCGTCTTCATACGTAGCTGATAGCCTCGGCTTTGCAGGAGAGGAGGAAAGGAATTATACAGGGCTTCTTTCCCACACTTACTATCCTCTGAGGAAAACAAAGAAAAATGTCTTCCTGCACTTTTTAGGATAACGTGTTTCAGTGAAGTATGACCATGTGTCTCCAATCATTGCCTTCCTCTCCAGGCTATTGCTCTGCATAGCCTGGGTTGGTGGCCCCTACCAACTGGATGTTGCACCTTGTTGTTCAGAAGGGGAACATTTTGTACATTTCTGCAAAATGTTACCATAAAAATAGTTTTTCATGCCTGATAGATCAAAATGTGTGTGTCTTGCCATAATGATGGATTCTTGCATTTTATTTATTTTTGCTTTTCAGCAACCCACTTAATTAACGGCATTATTTATAATTCTTCAATGATCATTTTAGAAAGTGATAATTTTCTTCCTTTCTTTCTTCTTTCCTTCTGTTAAGTTTTTTCTTCTGTTACTGAACTGCCTGGATGTTCAATTATAAAATACAAATACAGTGACTGAAATTCATATGGCATCACCAGCAGTTTGTCTGCTTTATGAAGATTCTATCATGTTTTTGCTGTCTGGAAATTTTAAGAAACACTAAAATAATACAATTGAAAATAATAATTCTAAAAGCAAAAAACATAACTTGAAAATACTGAAATATATTTTACTGGAGTGGAAAAGACACCTAATGAAAGTACTTTTGGCAGTAATTGAAAGACATGTTTCATGTTCCACTAGATACACATGGCTTAGGAAAGGAAGTATGTTTTTGTTTAGTGTAGGAGAGAACTAATGTTAAAAATACTTAAATGATTTTTATTCAGGTTGAGCAGTTTCATTATTCCTGATACCTTAAATGCCTGCACCTGCTTGCAGCTTCAAGCACTTATGATTTGTCATATGAGAATTGTCTGTTGTAACTAAATTTGGAGATATTATTCTTTAAGTGCTTGTTCATTGTAATAAGCCTAGCCTTCTAAAGTAATTTGCAACCATCTGAAGATTAATGTCTAACATCTCTGCTCCAGCATTGGTAACAATATTTGTCTTAATATTGAAAAACTATATGACCTTCTCATGTAGCTATAGAAAACTTGAAAGACACAGGAAGAAAGTCCTCTTAGATGTTTTAGTTTTTTTAAAATGTTCAAACATCAATAGAATCATTTAGATTGGAAAAGACCCTTCAGATCGAGTCCAGCTCTTAACCCAGCACTCCCAAGTCCAGCTCTAAACCATGTCCCTAAGTGCTACATCAGCCTGTTTCTAGATACCTTCCTGGGATGGTGACTCCACCACTTCCCCAGGCAGTCTGTTCCTGTCCTTGACAACGCTTTCAGTGAAGAAACTTTTCCTTATTGCCAATCTGAACTTCTCTCGGTAACTTGAGGTCTTTTTCTCTCATCCTGTCACTTGTTGCTTGGGAGAAGAGGTTGACCCCAACCTGGCTACAGCCTCCTTTTAGGCAGTTTTAGAGAGTGAGATTGTTCTCCCCGAGCCTCCTTTTCTCCAGGGTAAACTATTCAGTTCTCTCAGACATTCCTCATAAGACCTGTGCTCCAGACCCTTTACCACGTTTGTTGCCCTCCACTGCACAACCCACCAGCATTCCAATGTCTGTCTTGTAGTTAGTGGCCCAAAATATTCCTGACATTCCCTGTTCTTTGAGGGGGGTGGAGGAGGTTCCCAATAGCAGTCCTGAGACAAAGAACTGCATCTGGCTGGATGTGTTTTCATGAGCACTGGGGCTGATGTCATCTTGCCTCCAGATTGCCAGTACAATCTGGGAATTGTACAGCTCTGCATCCACATGCTAAATTATGGTGTTGCTCTGTAATTTAGGGGCTGGTGCAGCAGTGCTGGCTGCTTCTAAGTTTCACCATGGAAGTGCTTAGCTGGGTGTAAGCAGCCTCATCCACAGCAGTGCTTGAGTGGTGACGTGGGCACCTGGGACTGTAGAGCCACCTCTGGATTTTTCCTCAAGATGTGGCATGTGCCTGTGGAGTAAAAAGGCGAAGCAAAGCAAACCAATAGAGCCCCAGTGGGTGGGTGAGGGAAGCACGCTGCATGTGGACTGCTTAATCAAGTCTTTCATACTACTCTGAAAGGTTTTTAGGAGCTTTGATGATGTTTTCAATTTGGAGTTAGTGCAGTTTTTATTGTCCTTTTGTGTTGTTTTGAAAGCATCTCTTGTCCTTGTGAGAGTATCCTGTTGAAAGCATCCATCCATCTGTATTACTTTTTTTTTTTTTTGGGGGGGGTGGGGAGGGAGGGATCACAACATGACTGGCGTTAAAATAACGCATTCCTAAATTTCTGTGGTTAAGGCTATGGGTGTTAGCATTCTTTATAGCTTAAAAATACTGAAAGAAATATGGGTCATGGAGTCTTGTGAACAGGTGGAAATACAATTCTGACCTTTCCCCGTTGTATATGTTTATATTCTGGGATAATTTGCCGGATTATCCCTGTCAGGGAACCAGTTGTTTTGCAGGTTTATATTTCCTGGTGGGATTTCGTTCGAGCGACGCCTTGTGCAGTTCAGCTCTTTTCCCACAGTTAACGCTCCTTGAACTGAATGTGTGCACGTGTGTTTGCACGGAGGGACCGGGCTGCAGAGATCCGGGCTGCGGAGCTCCCGGCCCCCGTGGTCGGGGCTCCCGCCGGCAGCGCGCAGCGGCTGCGTTTCCGCGGGCGCGGCAGCAGAGGGCGCTGCAGGGCAGGGCATGGCCCGGCGCCGCTGCCGCCGCGGCTCCTCCCGCTCCCCGCTGCCGCTGCCGAGACGCATCCCTCGCATGGTTTTAGCTTCGTGCAGTCGGTGTTTTATAATAATAATTATCTATTATCCTCTCATATCATATATTAGCTTTTTAGGTGCTGCTAGCTACTCTGGTCCCTAATTATGTTAACGCTCTTTGGGAAATTGCAATTCTGTTTACATGCTGATGCTACCCAGATTCCAATTTTCTGTGGGGCTTCTAAAGATAAATTGTAATTATTTATTAAAATAGTCCAACGCTCAGGGCTACAGTCCAGGCTTATTCTTCACAACAGAAAAAATTATCTTGAGGTCACTTACAAAAGTAGGACTGGTAGAAGTCACACTGAGCAGTTAGGGACATGAAAAGCCTTAAAATGCCTCCAGTTTGCTCATAAACAGAGCCAAATGTATGGTGGGTTTCTTTGTAATCTTACTTTCTCTAAGAACTATAACTATCTTTCAGAATCTTTTAATTGGAAACCATCTTCCTTCCTGTACTGTTTGAGAGATAGTATGACTGAATTTGTCATTTATGTAATTGAGAAAACTGTCTGCAAGCTGATACCGTTATTATTGTTGTTGTAATTATTACTATTATTATTAGCTTGATTTATTTTTGTTAAGTTTACTGACCAAATCTGACTAAGCAATTGAGTTTCAAAATGTGCAGGTTTACAGGGGAGGGTTTTGAAGATCACATGTATCACTTGTATCACACAATCATTTGTTTTGTCAAACTGACTTACTGGAAAATCAAATATAATAATTTCAAAATAGGATGCTATTTAAAAACTGATATCGGGGGTTTTCTCCAGATTTTGAAAATTGTTCCCATTATACTTGTATAATCAGTATTAGATGATCTGTTTCTTGAACATCTTGATTTGAGAACATTTTAAACCAAATGGCAATGCTTTAGAGACAAGGAATTGTGAGATATAACAGATTCTAAGAATCTGTTCCTGTCGATTCTCATGAAAACGACGGCTTTGGCATTTTTTAGCGAGCTTTGTTTTAATATCCTGTGTCTTTTAACCTACATTTTATGATGAAGTTTGACTGTGTGTGTGGCACTTCACTAATCCCTTGAAAGGCCAGGCAGTTGTAGCAAAGCATGTGCAGAGCACTTTTCTGCATATTTAAATACATACCTACAGGTTGCCCTCCTCAGAACACTGCTGACTTGTGGAAGCAAAGCAAGTAATTTTCTTTGAGCTCCCTTTATGCCCCTATCTGCATGCTGCACTGCTATTCCATTTTGCCTGCAAAGCAATGCCTTTGAAAAAGTGAAAGTATGCCATGTTTAATTTCAGATTATAGAGTCATAGGAATTAATTATGGCGCATAGAATTGTACATTTGTTCTGGTTTCAAAAATCATTATATTTTCCCCCAAGCTCAAATCTGTGCAAAATCTTCAGAATGAGCAGAGTTTGCAGCTTAGTTGTGTCGAAATCCTGTCCAGCGATGCCTTCTTGTTAACGCTGTTGGACTTCTATAGCTTGTTGAGGTTAAATTTCTGACTGGGGCTTAAAAAGAGTTCAGAATACAAATCAGTTGTTTGAAGAGCATGTAATGCTGAACTGGGGGCACTGGGAAGCAGAGAAGTGTGTCTCTGCAGTCACTGGTGCAGTGTGTTCGCGTCGTCACTTTGCTGTGAGCTTTCATCAGAAGTGGCTGAAGTTAGACCCAAGGTCCCTGCTAAAAGCAGCATTTTAGCACAGGTTTCACTGAGGATGCCTTTCTGGACAGCAGGAATGGGGAAAGCTTGTGTTGATCCTGCTAGAGAATATTCTCACCTGCAGTTTGTGGCTCAGGACCTTCCTGAACCAAGTGCTATCTCTATACGGTTTACAAGTAGAAAATGAAAATTAACAAATGCTGCTGTGAGAATGTAAAATGAACCTATGTCCTGGGCTCCCATTTTCCAAAAGTAAAGCCTCATGAGAGAGAATGAGTTTATAATGTGGGTGAGAAGCTCAGGCCATACAAAATCCCTCTTGGGGGAGAACAAAATAATTCTGTCTCCCAGTTCTTCAGGTCCATGGCAGTACCACTACCTTCTGAGAAAATCCTGGTAGGAAGGCATGGAAGTTTCCTGATGCCTCTGGAAGCAAACTGTGTGCTGCTCTCTGTGATAACCTTCAGGCTGAGTTTTGGAGGAAGAGTCACATATGAATACATGGAAGAGGGCAGGACAGTGCATGTCAGTGTGTGTGTGTACACTCACAGAAGACTCTTGCACACTGCCTGCAGTGGTGTCACATCAGAAAACCTTCCTCATCTGACTAAAACCACAGGCATTAGCACCTTTTTCTTACATACAGCTCAATAAACCCATGGCTTTTACATGTACAAATGGTGTTAAGCCAGCTTGATTAAAAAAAAAAAAAAAAAAAAAAAAAAGTTGTCAGGTAATTTTAAAATATTAACTTGTTATGGAAAATATACTCACAACAGTCTAGAATTTAGGAAGAATGGAAAATAACATGGCTGCATTTTAATTCTTATCCTGCATTTATACATAAACACTTTGAAAGCCAACCCAGATTTTCTGATTTCAGACAAATTTCACTCAAGCCCAGCTACCCTTTTGACTGAATAGGAAACTCTTTCTGCAAGCTTATATAATAGTTTCTTAGTTTTCCTATTGTGCTGCTCTGACAAGTTGAAAAATAGACAGTGGTCCTGTGAGTGTGTATGTGTGCAAGTAAAAAAAAAAAATCTGTGCCGGTTATCGGTCAGTAATAGTCAGACCATGGAACAGCTGAAAACATGGAAACAATTTCCTCCCTAATTTGGGCAGATTGGAATGCATCCCCAAAATCCAAACGGAAATAGTAAAATTTAAAAACTTTTTATTAGTACCTAACCCAGCTGCACCTGGCCGGCCTAATTGCCTTCAACCTGGTCATTACTCAAAGGCATGAAGTTTAGCCACCAACAGCACTTATTAATGTATAATAGGAATTTACTTGTAAAACAGAATTATTGGAACGGTGTGATATCATAAAGACAGAGGTGCTGACATTTTAGATTGTTTTATATAGGGATGTTGAGTTATAATTTAGGAGTTGGATATTCTTTGGGTGATTAATCATTCTTAGGTATAGCTTCAAATGTCTGGTGGATAGATGTAGAATTAATGTTTGCAATGACCAGCTCATGAAGCATGCTTTTGTGACTAAGGTCATGTTTGGTTTCTGGACAATCTAATTCTCCAGCATTTTGTGAAAGGTTGGTGCAAAACCTAGAAATGCTGAGGCTGCAGTTTAATGAAATGTTTCAGCAAGACAGCCCCTCACTGATTTCTGTAAAGATGTCAAAGCTAAGCCCATAAAAGTGCCTGCAAATTTTCCTCTTCATATCAATGGTGTGAGAAAGTGAATAGATTAGTTCTGTTGGACCTCAAACTTAGAATCTGTCAATATGATTCCAGTGATTGATGGTTACAGACTTTTACCTACCTCATAAATATAATGTGCCTTGATTACAGAAGCACTGCTAGTGCTGCTAGTGCTGCTATAGTTAGTTATGTCAGCACTTCCATTGTAAACCCTGTTTCTTTAGGGGTTTATAACTCCATCATAAAAATTCACTCTGAGATGAAATTTATACCATAGGCTTCTAGACTGTGAGCTAGTCATTGAAAATGCAGATATACTTTAAAAAAAAAGAAAAGTTGAACAAAGGCAAAAGCCCAGACTTGCTAATTTTTTCATGTGTGCATGTTATTTCTGTAGCTGAGAAATTACTTCAGTTTTGAGATGAAAGGTTGCTGCCTTTTTCTCGCTAGTGGAAGTCAGGCTCTGTGTGGGTGTCCGTATGTTTGCACATACATACATTAATAGACTTCTGGCATAAATATTTTTAAAACATAATATGTGTGCAATAACTTCTTTAAAAAAAGCTTGTAGTATTAATACATTGAAGCTTTTTTCCATAACATAAACCAACACTAAACACCAATTTATAGATAAAATACAATTGCTGGAATGGAGCATGAAGGTCAAAGGGAAAAGCATGAAAAATATATTCAGTTAAATACAGGGATTTGGGTGTGAACCTCACCTGGGCTAAGTTAACTTCAGTAAATATATATATACTTCGATGAACAGAATGTCACGTGATCCATGTGTGGTCTTTTTAAAAGGATGAATTATTTAAAGCTTGTTTTAAACAGCCTCTGATGTGTTATCTTAAAACACACTTTTTAAAAAATGCTTTGAGATTACTGAAGTAAACCTCTAGCAGGTAATGTTTTGTGTTCCTTTTGTCTAATGTAGAAGAACAGTCTTACAAAGGTTTCTGCACTGCTGTTGGTGGTAAACAGCACTATAAGATGTGGATTTTCTTAAATTACAGTAGAGTTTTAGTGCTCTTAAATGGTGTTTCTTAGATCTTAATTCAATATTAATTTTTTTTCTGTGTTTTGAGTTTGGTTTTTTTTTTAATACACACTGTGGTTAGGTTTGAGTTTTTTCTTGCTTTTGCACATTGTAAAGTTAGTGTTTGGATACCAAAGAGAACTGAAAACACTGGTAACATCTGTTTCCACATTCCAGCTTGGTGATATGGCAGATAATGATTGGAACTTAATATGTGACATATCTTCCAAAGAGGCTGTATTTGCAAGTAGTATAAAACTGGCTCACTATCATTTAATTAGTTAATGTGTCTCAAGTTTCATTAATCTTTTCTTGATGTGCATGTTACTGCTTTTCAAAGACTGATGAAAAAGGGAAGGAAAACTTCATTTCTTCTTTCACTAGTTCTTTCCTATTGCTGGTTAAAGTAAAATTAAGATGTCTGTCTAGCTATCATTTTTATGAATTATAGATAGAATAGCTGAGTAGGAATTAATTTCTTTCTCTAAGTACCTTTAAAAAATATAGATGAGCCTAAGATGAGGGTTGTTTCTATTACTAAAAGTCCCACTGCTTCGACACTCTCAGCTTTTAATAAAGTATTGAGCTAAGCTTCTTTTTATTTAAAGGTACAAGTTAACCTCAGATGGATACCTTCACTTGATTTACTGATATTACCTCTCTACTTTGTTCACTTTTAGGTTTTTGGCATAAAATTTTTAATGGCTGGGATTTTTAGGAGCCTAGAATTTTTCCATTTGTAACACAAATTTAAGCTCTGTAGCTTTGATTCTCTCCTCTCTCTCCCTTCCTCCTCCCCTTACCCCACTCTGTCTGCAAATAAAAAGATCAATCCTCCCAAAAAGCAGCTTGCATATATCAAAGAAGGGACCTGGAATCTTAAATAACTTTATTTATGAAACAAGAGGGAGTGGGTGGTGGGACGCTAGCACTAAACTTTTGAGGGTGGGCATCCGGCTCTCACAGTTTACTTGGCTGATTGAATATCTTGAAAGCCTTAATTTAAAAGTCATCTTACAATCATTTTTAATTGGCTCCAAGTAAGTAGTTGAGCATTTGTTCTGATAAGGAGGTTTTTGCTCTATGTGTGCCATAAAATCAGCAAAAAGAGGGATCTGTTTAATACAACAGTGATGCTGGGCTTTTTTGTTTCTAGGGTTTGCCCTAAACAGGATTTACCCCTTAAGGCAGCAGTAGCACACCATAAAAAGACCATTCTTTTACTCCACAGCAGCAAGGCTTTAACTTTCTGGTTTTCAGATTTCTTTTTTTAATAGGCAGCAATAACAAGACTTCCATAGGGTGGTTGCTATAAGTACTGTACATGGTGTCTTAAGATCAGAATGCTTTGCCTGCAACGTTTTATTGCATTTTGTTTAAAAAGGCCTGGGAAAGAGCATCTAACAAACTTCAAGGTTCAGCTCATGTTTCTGGAAACTTTTCTGGGTGGGGAAAGCTTATAGATGAAATAAAATCAAGCTGGTTTTGCTGATTTACACTTGCATTATTGCTTGAATTCTCAAATCTAAGTATTCCCAAACCCTGACAAATATCCTAGTTTGCACTGTAACAAAAAAAAAAAAAACCCTAAACCAACCAACCAACCAAAAAAAAAAAAAACCACCAAGAAAACCCCAGTTAGAGAATTTAATTGAAAATTTGGAATTAAATGCTTCCATGCACCATTAATTCTGTTGCTATAGAAATGTCAGCCTTTCTTTGCTCCCACATATCTATTAATTAAGTCAGTGTGGCATTTTTTTATCTGAGGATTTGTTCCTGCTTACCCAGGAACTCAAAGTCTAGTTTACAGCTGTGAAGAGTATTTATTTGGAGAAGCTAGTTACTTTGTACCACCCTCTCAGTTCCTTTTATCATCTGTAGTTTTAAAGACTCCTCCTGACTAAGCTGCAGGTGGTCTGCTTTTTTTTGAGTAACATGTAGAGCAGACACACACCACCCTACACCCCACTGTCTAGTTCATGTGTTCAGTGTGTGTGATGTGAAATTTCATGCAAGTCCTGTGATGTTATGTTTTGCTTGTTTAAAAAAAAACCATGATGGTTTTAGGTGGCATGTTCATCAGCACATTGGTCGCAGTTGTTCTTTACCTGTTTGTTACACTTCCATTGGTAAGCTCTTTGTCTAATAACAAGTTGATATTGTGAACTGTGTGGTTCTGAGAAGTTCCACTTCTCAGGAATTCCATGGTTTTTTAGCACTGTTTCAGTGGAGTGGGTTTCCTGTTCCATTAGTGGCAGTCAGATGAGCTGTCTTCAGATGTCACTGGAGAATGCTGGAAGGTGCAGCTCTGCTCCTAAGGATGGGGAAACATTTCTGCTCCTGCTATGTAAATGCATGGTCCTGAGTGCTCATGGTGCACCAGCTAATGCTGGCAAAAAGATAATGCTCAGATAATGCTGGCAAAAAGACAGCTTCAGAGGGATAGGAGATGTGCGTTAGAAAGTGTATCTGACCCAAAGCCTGTCTCTCTTTTGGTTGCTGAGTAATTAATAGAAATTTTTCAGGTTTTTGGAAGTAGCTAGGAATTCCTTTTTCTGAAAATTGTTCTTGGCTGTCCCTGTAAAATTGAAGGTGCATGAACTCCTGTCTTTTGATGCTTTGTTTGCTCATTCACATGAGGTTTCTAATGGTTTTTCACTTGTACTGATTGACTCAGATAATCAGATGTTTGTTTGAACAGGATCATCTTACTGCCACGGAGTAAAGGAAGGGAAAGACTGGCAAGTCAAAAGAACAACACTCACATCTGGTACAGACGAAACAATGCATTTTTCCACTTCTCCTATAAAAATGTGTCCCCGACCCTCACTCCTCTCTTCCCTAATCCTCTTAAAGCAATAGTTTAGTTTGCATGCTTGCTTTGCACCCAGAGGTACAGCGGGCTTGCAGGAAGGAGTCATATATTCAGTCTGGCAGTGTGAGTTATCTTGATGCATGATATGGTGAATGCCCCCATTTTTGCTCTCTTCTTGGAAGAGATGAGATTATTCAATCATCTTATGTCAAAGTATGTGTGAGGTTTGGGGAAACAGGTTGTCAGTCTGCATTTTGTTGAAAGTGGTCACTGAGAAAAGAAGGGCCTGCTTTGGAATCTAGGTTGTGCTTAGGACTGGGGAACTACCCTGTAGTGCAGCCCATGCTGCCTATCTTCTCCCGCTACCTTAATCTCTTTAAAACACTGCCTGTGGTTGAAGATTCCAGGAGCCTTGAGCTGCTTGGAGTAGTGGCCTCTCCTTCCTCCATAAGCTTTTCTCTGGGTACCTCTGAAGTAATGGTGTACTTGGTTAGAGATCAGATCCTTTTTCTACCTTTCAGTCCCTCACCCTCAGTGCAGCATAATTCTGTTGCTGTATCTAGCAACAAAATGGCCTGTCAAAATGTCTTCTGGTGACACTTAACTTCAAATGAATTTTGGTGACATTTGGCATGCAGTGTTAACAGTGAGAACCTGAAAAGCATATCCAAAAGGTCATTTAGATATATAAGAACAGATTGTCAGAATCTAATGATCTTTCAGATGATTCTGAGGGGCTCAAAGAGTCTGTAGGAAGGTAATCTGGGTGCTAATGAACTTTACAAACTGTCCAGCTCTGCAGAGGTTGATTTAATGCCCCAGTTAACTGGTGCATTTCTGTTAAATCTGTGGATGTCACTTGAATGCTGACAAAATACCAGGGAGAACTTTGGTGGCTTTTGAGGATTTTCTTTATTCCTTTTTTTTGAAGCCGGGGACTTTTTTTACAGCAGGTAACACCTTAATTAGGTTGATGGAATGTCCTGACATTCTTAACTCAAGAAGAGCTGTGTCCTTTTCCTCTCTTAAAAACTGTCCATATGTAGTAGATTCACCATGACTTTTCAAGCTAGGTATTTTTTTTGCAGGGTCTTAGGTTGTCAAATTTGAGGCAGTAAAAACATTAAGTACCAATTCTCTGTTCTTTCAAAGAAGTAAGGATATTTGTGTCTATATATGCATGCATATGTGCCTGCATGCAGTCTCCCACACAAAAATTGACTTTCAGATCATTTAGAATAGAAAAAATAGTTCCTTGGTGACTGTAAAATGCACATAGAAATTGTGGAGCTTCTTTTACAGAACCATAGAGGAGTTGAGGTTGGAAGGGTCCTCTGCAGGTTGGTCATCTGGTACAACCCCTCTGCTTGAAGATGGTCACTTAGAGCAGGCTGCCCAGGACCTTGTCCAGATGGCTTCTGAATATCTGCAAAGATGGAGACTCCACAACCTCTCTTGGCAACCTATGCCAGTGCCCAGTCAACCCCCAGAATGAAAAAGTGTTTCCAGCTGTTCCGAGTCTCCTTCATTTTTTTACCTCTGGTCCTGTCAGTGGGCACCACTGAAAAAAGCCTGGCTCTGTCCTCTTTGCATATAACCTTTAGACATTTCTCCAGGCTGAATAGTCCCAGCCCTTCCTCGTAAGAGGAATGTTCCAGTTTCTTTGTCATCTTGGTGGACCTTTTTTAGGGCTCTCCCCTGTATGTCCATGTCTCATTTGTACTGGGGAGCCCAGAACTGGACACAGCACTCCAGCTGTGTCCACTGTCCTGACCAATCTGAGTGGAGGAAAACGACCTCTACTCAGCACTTCTGGCAAGTCCAATGCAGCCCCCCATTGGCCTTCTTTGCCACAGGGGCACACTGTTGGCTCATGTTCAACTTGGTGTCCACCAGAGCCCAGGTTCTTATATGCCAAGGTGCTTTCCAGCAGAGTGACCCCCAGCATGTTATTAGTACATAGGGTTGTTCTTTCCCACGTGCAACTGTGCTTCCCATTGTTGTTGCAATTTTGTACTTCCCATCGTTGAATTTTGCAAGATTAAGGATTCTGTGCATCATCTATGGAAGTTTAATACAGCTCAGCCTGGAAATTATTTTCAGGTTAAAGTGTGTTCTATTTGGCTTCCTTTTAGTATGTCCAAATGTTAAACCAGTTGAATTTTTTCAGTTTATCTGTGGGGGGTGAAAGTGTAGGCATGAACTTTCCTTTGATAACTAGTCCTATTATGAAAGTTTTTAGCATTTCAGAAATATATACTATATTTTGTTCCTCATGTGAGCAGTCTGTATAAAAATAAATCCCTTAGGATGTGACCAGAAATGATTGCTTGTAACCTAATAAAGCTTAGTATTTTTCAAGCAGAATAGACATACTGTTATGACTGTATTACCATCAGATTTCAGCATTTTTCTCAAAAGAGCAGGTATCTGCTAATAAATTTACCTATCACTCTCGCACAGAAGTAAATGAAAAATAGTCCTTCTCATCTTTGAATATTTTCCATATTGCCTTTATTTTGTACCATGGCTACTGCTGTTTTGTAAGTCTCTGAATTTTCTAAAGGCTGTGCCTAGTAACAAATTGGATTCTCTTCCCCAGCTATTCCTCCTGAAAAAGAAAGCAGTAATGCTTGTTTCATAAACAGAATTTATTTAAAGACTTCTAGATGCTGTAGTAAAATTTGTTGTGTGTTCCTAAATGAATACAGAGAACTCTACACCATGGTGTCAAAGGAGTAGATATGACAAACAAGAAAAAAAGGTAAAATTGGATAAGTTTTATTAATACTTCTCTAGATTTAACTGTTTTACATTTTGGCCCATTGTTGGATTTTATCCTGTTATCATTCATCACTCATAAGATGATGGCAAGAGCCTTGCAAGTAGTTTGTGGTCTAAAGATGTGCTCAAAGCTTAGCCTGAAGAGGACAGGGTAGAGCTGCTGAAGCTGGAGGTATGAAAATGTGGCACTTTCTAAAAAAGACAGATGCTTTTTAAAAATACAGGAGATGGAATACTTCATTAAAAATACATCAAACATATAGATATTATATTGCAAGAATTTGTTAATGTGGGGTTTTTTCAGGTACTGTGGCCCATAAAAATGTTCCTTGCAATTCTGAAGCACATTACTGTCCATGGCACTTTTAGGAGTCAAACATACTAGTTACTTTAATAGGGATAATAATTTAGAGTGTCAGAAGGGTAGTGTACCTTTTCAGCATTTCCATTTGGTATTATTTTAGTCCTTTAATAGTACTTTATAGTTCCCAACCTTACCTCAATTAGCAGTACTGACAGATGCTAGTTCAGCATTTTACCTCTAGCCAGTAGGGCTTTCTTTAGAATAAATGTCAGTAATTTTATGTTGCTAATTTGAGGTGATATACCTACATGTAAAATTACATTTTAACTCTCTTGTTATACTTGCAGTGAGAGATGGCAGCATAAAGAAATATAAGTGAATGCGCCTGAGAGATAGTTCAGGACTAGAAGGTTCATTATGGAACTTTTATAGCTCATTTTGAGGCACACTGCAAATTTTGTTAACTCTTTCTTCCACTATGTATGTATTTCTTCTGCATGCCTTCCCTCTTTTTTTCCCCCTTTTTTTTTTTTCTTTTTAAAAAACTTTTATTTCATTTTCAGATTTTGGCAAAAGTCGGGGTGGGATTTAGGTTTTTAAAGGTCACTAAATCCTGTTACAGACAGCTTTTTAATAACAAACATTACTTGCTTAGTGAAAAGAAAATGTCTGTTAGTGCACTAAAAATTGTGTCCAGCAAGTGAAATAAGGAAATGTAGTATTTCTTAAAATCAGGCAGTTCTTGAGAAAGACCTTTAGGAAGCTTGTCCCAGTTAATAGGAAGCAAGCAGAAGGAGAATATTTCTGAGGACTGTGCTTCTGATCAAGCACAGTAGTCACAGTCAATACTAAGGGCTGGTATCAGCAGACACTATCAAGAAAGGTTGGGTATTGTTCTCTAATTTGCCCTGCAGAATACAGGGGAAATTGCATGAGAAGGCAGAGCTTCAGCATAAAATTGAACAAAATTGCAGTATTAACTGTTCCATAAGTTACTTGGAATTCATTTTTAAAGATGGTGTGGCTTTTCTGTAGTTATGTATTTAAATCTTTCTTGAAAGATATATTTTTTTTAGTACTTTAGCTTTTCCTCCAGAATCTCTCAGTCAGATATTAAATCACACTTTTGTCTGGTTAGTATAGGATAATACCACATGTGGCCATGCTAATAACTTGTTATGTGGCAGCAAATCTGGCCATGCATGCTGACTAGAAGGTAGGAGGGACTATATGCTTTCTGCTGCAAAACAAAAGCCAATATACTGATTTAAGAATTTACTTTCTCTCTTTCAGTATGTTCTTATAACTAAATAGACATTTTCAAGGCATAGAGCTAGGGTCTTCATTATATATACTACAGAAATGCTTAATGTGGAATAATCTGTTTCCTGTTTTTGTAACACACATTTAAAATTGTTCCTAAACGTTGTTATTTATAAAGAGTTAATTGATGCTTCCTATGTCATTGCACAGATGTGCGATTTTCTGTCATTTTTGCTTTACTGTATGGACATGCATTGATCACTGTGGAGCAATTTCAGCATTTCTATTTCTAAAATTGTCTAATCTTCAGTCATTCTGTACATGAGAAATCTTCTATAAATTTACATAATGACTGTAATTTTAGCCTAGTTGTAGCTGCAGAAATAAAGCTGGCCTAATTTTGAGTTGAACAAGAGTGTCATATTCATAAAGGTTCGATTAAAAATAGCAATTATATTTTTCAAATAAATTGAGAAACATTTATTCAAGCCTCTTTAATGCCATGATAAATTTATCAATGATTATTCACTCACCTCTGCTGTTCTGAAGGTTTTATAGTATTTGTTTTATAGTATAAGCATGCATCTCCTTCTGCTTCTCCAGTTAATTTGATTTTTAACCAGGGGGCAGAGGGAGGGGCACAAACCAGACAATTTAACATAAAATGTAGAGAGATTTTCCAGCCATATCACTTGTTATTCTGCTAAAGCTGAAATGTGCTGCCACTTTTGGATGGAATGACTGGTGCTTCTTGTAGTCATCTAAAATAGGATGGAATGAAATGTGTCATTTTCAGTAAAAGGTCAACATTTCTTTCAAACAGTTACAGAGAACGAATTGTTTTTTTCTTCCAAGCAAGTGATGCAGATTTCTTCTTTTCTCTGCTTCGAACTTTTGGCCTTGCCCTCAAGTATATGGGTGGTATAAGTTTTAAAATTGATATATTAATGTTGAATTTTTATTGTCACCCTTTCTCTTCGTATGCCTTTCAAATCCTTCATTTGTTTGTTTCTGAACTTTGGACGTATCGTAAAAATGTCACCATTGTGGCTGAACATTAAGCACCTTCCCTTTTTGCTCTGGGCTGTTGAAATAAATTTGGACCAGGTGCTCCTCTCATAACAGAAGTCCTTGATGTGCCCTGATAGCGAGCGGGAGAGCGGAAGCTGTCAGCTTTCAGCTGGCTTGAAGAATGCAATTAGAGCAGTTTTAATACTGTTGAGGGACCCCATCCAGTCAAAGTTGTTTGAGTTAAGCCAAGTCTAGGATCCTAAACATGTACTTTAGGCTCGTCAGCTTTGTCATTTTAGTCAGAGCAGATCTGTCATTCCCACACATTATGTGAGGGTGGATTCTTTTTGTTGGACTGTTGGGGGTTTTCTATACTAGGAGAAATACTCCCATTTCTTACTAGCTCACTGTTATTTTATCTGTTAGCTTTGTCTTTATGGCATGGTTAATACTCATGTTTCAAAGCATTTATTGTCAAATTAAGGCTTAAAACACATTTTTAAATGTCAAAAGTGCCTATGTCTTTGCATAAACCCTAGATTAGGTAAATTCGTAAGTGGTTCAAACCTAGTGGTTCACTAGGTTTTCCAGATTTGACTGGTTAAAGAAAGGGTAACATCAGTACAGATCCAAGTCTGTAGAAAGAAGTCCTAGAAAACAGGCAGTGCTGCAATGAGGTACTGTTTTTACTGAAGTCTCAGCTTGAGTTAATTTCCGTACTGGGTGTGATTCATTGATACCAAAAGCAAAGGGATAGAAAACTTGCAGGCTCATCATTTTTTTTCTTCTTCTCCTTTTTTTTTAATTAGAATTTTCATGTTGGCTTGTTGCTTCTTCCATTGCTCACTGTTAGAGTTGACTTCACTGGAGGAAGTTCTTTCCTGAGGGATAGTCCTCAGCTGGATGTTTCATTTATTTCCCTGCTTTTCCTTTGTTGGAAAAGTGGCTCAGTTGATTTAAGCCTCACTAGGTTGCAAAGTAGAAAACAAAAGTATCAACAAAGATAGTGAAACTTTTGTTTTGGTAAATTCTATTAGGTTGGGTTTTTTCCCATCGATTGGCTTTTGGGATAGGGCAGACAAGATGGTCTTTTGTATAGTCTGAGTTTCAAGATCTACCTAAAAGAACAAAAAAGTATGTTACTTGCTCTGATGCCTCCCCAGTTTTCAGATGAGAACGGGAAAGGTAGCAGAAAGCCAACTGCAAAGTAGTTTGTGTGGGATTTGATAGACCAAATTGTGTTTTTCTATTTCTTTGGTTAAATCAGTAGCATTAGTGACTTAAAAAGATAGGATTGTCTTATTGTGATTTATGATTGTGAGCATGAAAACTTCTAAATTGTGTTCAGGAATTACTGCATAAAGACATTTCCAAGGCTTGATTCATTGTCATTATGAGTTGAAAAGGGACATTTTTTGTGATTTCTACATAACTGTCTCAAGAATAGCTTGAGACGGTTCTACATAACTTCTACATAACTTATCTCAAGAATTTTTACAAATGTATGTGTATGTGTGTGTATGTAAATTAGAAAAAAGCCAAACTTACTGCCTACCTCTTAAAAAGCTGAAAGGAGAAACAACATATGGCTGTCTTACATGTAAGATAAAAGATTCTCAAGAGATCCCGGACAAATCCTCAAATAACAGAAAGAGTAACAATGAATTTGGCTGTTCTTGCCTAATGCCTAAAGTTCTTGCCTAATGTCTGCTGCTTCTTCACAAGGAGCATCTCTTCTTTTTCCCTTGTCTTCCCTGTGCTAAGCCTTTTCACACAGCTTCTTAAGAGAGTGTCCTGGTGTAGACAATGTACTGTAAGAGGAATGCCAAACCAGGAGGGAATTGGCTCCAAGCAGATGGTGATGGGCAGACTAGGTTTTGGAGAGCTTGATTCTGAATCAAATGCTCATTTTGTGCTTTTGTTTTCAATGGAGCAGGAGGTGTGAGTTAGTAAAGGGAGCAAATCAAGAAACTCCTCTTGACCATTAGTTCCTTCTGCCATCTTCTGCTGGTGACTAATTCCTGACCCTGTCCAGTGGTGTTGGGCCTCTTTCCCCTTCACTGTGAAACAGAAAGGAGAGTCTGTGTTTCACTGCTGTTAGTGGTACTGGGAAGGCATGAGCTCAAATCATTAAGTCCAGTTTTGAATCAACAAAAGAAGTGGGCCAGCTGAGCTTAGTCCCAGCTTGCAGAAGAGCAGCCAGTGGGTCAAACGTAATGCTTTGTAAGAATCAGGAGGAATTTGTGTCCTTTTGTTCCTTCCAAATGCATATTTGTATGAAGAGTGACCAGCTGAACTTGCAGTAAGAAGTGTTTGGGTGGGATGAAAATAGTTTGAGTGTCTTTGTTCCTGGAGGTTATTCAAGCGATCTACAAGGAATGATAAAGCTGATCCTTTTGGCAATGAGTGGACTCGTTATTTACCTGAGGTCCCATCTCATCTTTTGGCTGGTTGTAACCAAATTTGCCATTGGGATGAAGCTGTCAGAGAGGTGATGTTCCCATTAAGTTTTCTGGAAAGACTCAGGTGATGGAAGTGACTTGCAGTGGCTTTATTATGTGATCTGCTGTGATGGAGAGGTAGGGAGCGCTCTTAAGTACAGGGAGGTATTCCAGAGGCATTAATGCTGTATTAAATGTCAAAGAATCAGCTTCTCAAGCAATGTTCCTCTCCATACTGATCCTCTAGTGTTCATTCATATTTTCTTCTCAGTCAAAATTTCTTCTGCCAACACAGGTGAGTTTGTGGGCAGCTTTTGAGCCTCACCAGAGCTCGTGAAGCATGGCTTGTTTGCTTTTCATTGCAGAGAGTCTCTCCTTTGCAAGAACTATGTGTCAGGCAGTACCATAGGTTTGTCTTGAAACCAGTACTGTAGCCTAGCTTGGGCAAGAGTAGAAGTGCAGTCAATAGCTCATTTTTAATTCTTCTGGATAAGGTTTGGGCTGGCACAGTGCCTAACAGGGGGCTGTACTAGCTGGTGAATTGTTGAAGCCAGCACACTGGCCACAGGCACAGTGCCTAGACTGAAAAAGTGCTATCAATCTCATATGAAAAAAAAAAAAGCAAAAAATAAGTACATCGTAAAAGTTCATTAAATCTGTCTAAATCTGTCTAGCTGTTTTTTGAAGTGTAGGAGTCAGATTTTTCTTTAAAGACTAATATAATTTAAACAAATATTAAAGATTTGGATGAATTTTAGACAAGGATTATATTAAATCTGTTTCGTTTCTGTGGAAGGAAAAAAAATTACTGCATTTGATTTGACTTCCTTCACTCGATTAATTACTGAATATTTTAAATATGCAAGAGCTATGTCCCATCTGAAATTATATGCTTTCCTGGTAGATTGAGGATGGTGAAGGTAATGTTTCCACTGCAAATTTAAAGCTGGTTATGCTCATAAATTATTTTCCTCTCTGTTGCAGATCTGTCTTTACAACCTGTGTGCCATTTGAGCATACTTTTGTCATCACTTGCAAACTCTTAATCAGCCATAAATTCTGTCACTGGGGATTAGATTATTTGCAGTGCAGTAGGGCACCAAAAAATGGAAAAGAATTGCAGGGAAAAATATTTGGAAGCTGCAGATTAGTAAAATGGCTTTGACATGTCAAATTATGAGTTCTTCCATACTACAAAGTAAGTACACTATTGGAGCTCTACAGAGAATTATATTTAGATTTTGCTGTCATAATCCTTTCTCAGCAGGAATTGTGCAGCAGAGAGGTGGCTGCCAAACTGCTGCTTGTCTGATGCAGAGATGGGATGCTTTCCTGGGCAGCAGAAAGTAGATGGGTGTCAGAGAAGGCAGCCCTCTGTGCCTTTCAGCAAGTTAAGATGGGAAAGCAAAGTCTCTTCCTTGCTGAATGTGATATATGGCTTAGGGTTGTTGTTTGCCTGCTATCAGCCAGGAGATGATGAATGCTGCCACAGGGCTTTACTCTCATACGAGGGATGGCTCCTGTCTGACATGCATGCCCCCATGTGAAATGGTTGACTGTCCTCTCTAATCCCTGTGCTGAACTTGACAGCAGTTAATACAGACTAAGCAGGAGCTATATTTTATGGAGGCTATGGGGAATAGCTTTACGTCACATTTAACATTGCATTTTCTACAGTAGCAGGAAATCTGACTGTGCCTCACGCTCTGTGCACAACAGTGCTCAGTAATTCTGTGCTCCTGCTGTTGTGGAGCTTGACTTGAGCATCTGCAGAAGTTACAAGCATGAATGATTTAGCATTTGCAGGGCAAAGCCCTTCTCCTTAGCACTCATGTGAGCTGTATCTCTGATACTGTATTGTCTAACATATTGGTCTTCTCCACATGCATGCCTACACAATGTTTGAACTAAAAGTTTAGTTTTAGGATATCTCTACAAAAGCTGGAAATTATTGAAACACTAAATACAAAATCCTCCATCTGTATTTTCCAGGGTTCCAGATTTTCATTATGTACTTTGTTCATCTCCCTGTGCTGCAGAAATGCTGTGTCCTTGTGCCTAAATTTCTCTCTGCAATCCTGTTAGTCTGTTAGGTTGTCCTGAAAACATGGGGCTTATAAAGTTTATTTGCCTATGAAAGAATGCTCTTACATGTGCAGATAGATGTGCGCATCTACATATCTTGTCTGTATGCGCACGTACGTATATACACACACACACATAAATGTAGTGTATATGCATATATATGTACATATATCCACACACAGAGAATTTTTTACCTAGTCAAGAAATAGTATGAAAAGCTGTGTTTTATATGTACCTGTACGTATGGGGCACTGAGACAATACAGGCAGGGTAAGATACAAGATTATGATCATGTGAGATCACACTATAAGTCTTTCTGCATTCTGTCTGGATACCACAAAAGTAATTTATCAGTTGCCAGAATAAAATTGTATGAATCATTTATCAACTATCAAAATAAAATTATAAAAATCAGAAGATCCCGCATGCATTCTTACCAGTGGTAAACCAGTAAGAGAATTAAATGAGGTTAATAACAATAAATAGGTAATAAAAATAAGATCAGTACAAGTCTAAGAAATAAAGCCCAAAATCCAGCAGCAGTAACTTTTAGCACACTTAAACCAGAAAGCTGTGAGGAAAAATTTAAAAGGAGAAAATACAGTCCCATGAGAAAATACTGCTTTAGTGATAATCTTATGAAAATAAAGATATATGGTCATTAGGCTTCATAACCTACAGTTTGAGGGTTTGGGTTGGTTTTTTTTTTTTTTTTTTTTTTTCTTTTACAGGGTCTACTCTGTGGTGAGTGTCTTCAGTTTTAACTTCAGGAAAGATATTTTAAAAATCTTTCAAATTCTGGATTGATGGTAGGTGTATCCTTGCGTGCAGTATTTCTGTGATCACCAGCCTCAGGGGTAGTGTATGCACATGTATTTATGAAGATGCAGTCCCTCAGTCACTTTGACCCTGGAAACCAATATGCACTTCAAGACACTGGGGAATGTCTATGGTTTTGTTCATGTAGCTGACTGCAAATACTGATTTTATGGTAGACTTATTGCATAATGTAGAGGTGGTTCAGTGTGGTTCATTAGGGTCCTTCAAGCACTTCCATTTAGAGAGTTTCAATTTTCTTTTCTTCCCTCCCTGAAAAGAGCAAGGGAAGGCTTGTGTAATGTACCTTTACTGTGTGTTTTGCATGAGCATTTGGAACTCGGCTCTAGTGGATGGGAGCTGACCTTTTTTGATTGAAAATGCTTCTTTGGACTGAAAGAGTAGCAACCTGACTATGGGACAGGCAATAGAGCTTGAGAGTTACAGGAGAGAAGAAGCAGGGAAGGTGGTAGTTGTAGAGATCTGAATGGGAAAGACATCCTGATACTTGCAAGCAAAGTCCCATATTCAAGTTTAAGACATGATGGTTATTTCGTGTTTAAAGTGCCAGGGTTCAAAGCTACGGTAACACTGAGCAGGATCAGTTAATAAACCAATTAAAGTAATACAGCCTGAAGCTGGATAAGCCTAGGTGTATCATGTTTTCCTTTTTACCCAGCATCTTCAATTGGTAAGGAAGCTGCTAACAAGAACAGGAGATTTTTAAAATTTGCTTTCTTGTCACATTCCATTCTAGAGGAGAATTAACACTACTGTAAGTAAAAAGGGCAGAAGATGGTGGTAGTTTAGAGGATGCCTCTAAAATGTTTGATAGCTGAGATGGGTCAAAGACTTCCCAGAAAATGTTTATTTCTCTTGGTGTCTCTTTTTAGCATTCAAAGAGGGAATCGGATAATGACGTCAAATAATAGTATTTCTGGAGGAAGGTACCAAAGCATTATCAGGCAGTGCCTAGAAGTA
The DNA here is from genome assembly GCF_031753505.1 of Anomalospiza imberbis. Lineage (NCBI taxonomy): Eukaryota > Metazoa > Chordata > Aves > Passeriformes > Viduidae > Anomalospiza > Anomalospiza imberbis. The sequence continues at coordinate 118,165,708 of NC_089681.1, forward strand.
CCCTGTTTAAAAGACCAGAATGTTTCAAGCTAGAATAAGCAGAAAATACTAGAAGAAATAGATACAGTAGGCACGTTCAAAAAAGTGATATTGAGATATGGACAGTGTTTATGTTAAGGAGATCTGTGGTGTTGAAAGATGTCACTCAAAAAGTTTAGCACATCCATTTTGTGAAAACTGTTGTGAAATCAATTTAAAAACTAGAATGCAAAGTAGTACATTATTCATAACAAAGTCTACTCCAGTCATCAAAAGATAGATAGATATTAATTAAAGGTATGCTGCCTTGTTAGATGTTATAAAAATCTCTTAACTTTCGAGTCTTCAAACTCCAAAGGTATTTCAAAATACCAGGAAATAACAGGCTTGCCAAGATGCATTGAAGTGATAAAGACACTTAAAAGAAATTCAGAAGGAAAGATAACCTCCAAGGCAATAAAAAGCATGCACACTGGTGTAACTCCAAAAATAGATCGTATGGAGATAAATATGTATAAGGTCTTTCACAAACCTGTGTGAACGTGTGCTTTTGTGGGAGAGCATTGCTCTGGGATCTGGAAGTGAATACTCCATATTGGTGTGAAATATGTTTTGCCCTTTGTGAGAACTTCTGGTAAACACAGTAGCAGAAAAAGAAATTAAAAGAGGAAAAGCAGTGTGATAAGTTGTGCAGTATTTGTGGTAGCTGTTGTCTGGGGAGAAAGTTCTCTGGTGATTTTTAATAGTGAAACCTTCACTAAAAAGATTGATACTTAGTGTCACAACATGTCTGTATTTTAAAAACATTTATTTACATTATTTACATTAATTTGAAAAATACTTCTGGGATGATAAATATGTTATTAGGTGCTTGGGTTTTCTTCTATCTAGTGAATACAGCATGCTGCTAAAATAGAAACCTCCCGCTGAACTGCTTACTTGTTACTTCACTGCATCACATCTCTCTTAAACAAAAATAAACTGTGGTAGCCTTTTGTTGTTGATATTTAAGTAGTAATAATATGTATACCAGCTGTATATTGCTTGGGAATAACTGGAGTCTTCTGTGGTTTCATCCATTCCCTTTGACCTCTTTAGATTAGGAAGAGAGAATGGTGGATGTGGACAGGAGGTTTCTGCTTCTTTAAAGATATTTATTTAGGTGAAATTGTAAGTCTGCTTAGAATTTAGTGTTAAGTTCTGTGTTTGCATGTTTGTGATGGTAATTGGTTTTAGGATTTTGTGGCTGGTTAGGACTCAAACCATTAACTGGCATCCTAACCCTGTTGTTCTGCTTGGTAGTACTGCTGCAAACTTCTTGTCCTTTTAAGCAATCATCTCCTATCCTTAAACTACAGTTTCAAAGCTGTGACATTGCTTTGAAGTTTCCTGTTCATATATTATCACAGGGTAAGCTGCCATGCTGTTTGACAGGGACTGTGGGATGCAGGACTCAGGGTCGGGAGGCTGTATTTTCTCTAGACACAGTTTTGTACCTCAAATGGGGATTCTTTTCCTGATTATTTTTGGGGTACTTCTTAGAGAACAATTCATAATAGGCATAAAATGTCAACACAGGCTATTTAAAAAGCTGCTTTTGTTCTTGCCTGTTAACTCTCACAATTGAGACCCTAAGGAATATTTGAAAAGCGCTGGTCACAATTTTGCAGGTAATAGGGTCATAAATAAACATCTATATGCAGATAAGGACCTAACAGAAATCCATACTTTGAAGGGAAAGCCTATTCTGCAGCTTTAAATTGCTGGATTTATCTCATGAATATGCAAAGTACTACAAAATACACAACACCCCCAAACAATTAGAAGCATCTATCCTGTTGTGGTGGATTTAGGATTGGAAAGGTAAGGTTAGCTTGATCTTGTGGAGGAATCTTGAGAATATACTTGGAGTGATGTTTTTTTTATTTCAATTTATTTATTCCCATGCACTGACAAGCACCTGCAGTTCCCATTGAATTTCCCTAGAAATTCCCTAGTATTCTCTAGCAGAATCACTCTAATAAAAATTCAAGTTGACTTGCACACTCCTCTCCAAAAAAGATAAAATTAAGTCTTTGTTTAAGTTTTGAGTCTGGTGTTGTTCGATCATATTAGCATGTAGGTGAGTGTAAACTTCATGTACACACATGAACAAGTAGTTAGCAGAAAATTTAATACTTTACTCTAAACTGTATACTGACTACAGAGGAAAGACAAAAAGCTAATGGGGGTTCATTTAAACCCACTGGAGAAAGATTACTAGTGGCAGAAATAAATATACAGTGCTGCCTTTTTTTTTTTTTTTTTTTTTTTGGTCAGGCTTTACATGGAGAAAGTCAGTAATGTTTGTCTTAACTCGACTCTGACAAAATGAGCACCATGATCATTGATGCCCTATTTAACCAAAATACGGATCTAAAATTAGTCTGAAAAGCATAATGTGGCAGTTATTTTGTGCAGAAGAAAATAATTGCTCTTTAAAACAAAACAAAACCAACAAAAACTAGAAATCAAACAAACAAAAACCAAAAAAATCCCGCCAAAACCTATTTCATTAAGGAAGAGTAGGTCAAGATAGCTATGCTTGATAGTCTAGTTTATGCCTAAAGAAAAGGGACAGAAGGGTTTTTTTCTGTATAAGAGCCTCAAAAAGATCATAAAAACCTACAGAAGGTAGAAGATGAATGGGAGATCATGGTATTTTTCTGTGTTCCATTTTACTTTAAAATACTTTTAATTGCTGCTGAGAAATAAGTCTGTTAATGTTTTTTCCCCTTTTCCTGATAAAGTCACCATATTAAAGACTGAATTTTGGTCACTGAGTGCATTAGTTGATAACAGTAGTGGACTTATTTATGAACTGTCATAGAGAACAGTAATGTTTTCAAAAACGTACAAATGGAATTTCAAGGCCATACCTGTGTTATGTGTATTTCTTACTTAGTGTTTGGTGTTTTGTATCTCAATGATGCTTGATTGGTGTGAATGCTTGGGTAATGTAACTGCCATGTAGAAGAAGGTGCTCGTTTACTGAAAATAAATCAAATGCAGGTTTAACAAGTGCCCCTGTGAGAAAATTGTGATCAGAATTTGTAGGGAGCTATCTTAGGCAGCTGTAAAATCTGGTTTTGGTTGTTCACACACAAATAATAGCAGTAATCTGTTGCTCTGATTTTTTTTTCTGAATATTTAGAAACTGCTTGCATAAAATTCTAGATATATTTTCCTTTATGTAAAAATGGTTATTATTTTTAGATGGTATAAAATTATGTTTATAAACTGTATTGGGGAGGAGATTATTTGTTTTCCTGCTAGCTGACAGATGAGCAAAAGGTAAACCATTTTTTTATATAGCCAGCCATCCAGCCAGAAATAAATGTACATTAAGTATCTACACCACACACAACTAATTGTTCGAGTTTTTCTTGGCAGTATTTGGTGAAGATATTTTTGGTATTTTTAATTCTCTGCATGTGCTTGTTCTGTGCCTTTTATTTTGTACCCTTCACTATTTAAAGAATGACTCTCTTTCCACTTGTAGTGTAATTCTACTCGTACTTACGCTATTTTGAGAGGAGGGATTTTCTTATTCTGTTTGCTTCAAAGCCAAAAATTTAGCAGCATTTGCAGCCTTTTATACATGAATGTTGCTAAGTTAACCTCCATGTTTTTCTCGTACCCATTACCAGAGATGATGGTTAGGTTGTCATATTTGGGGACTTTAGTAAATACATCGCATTATTTTAATACTATTTACTACTGCAGTGATTATTAAGCTCTCTGTAATTTGTAGGCTGATTTTTTGTTGCAATTTTACATGTTTGTGAAATACTACAGCAACTTCTTATGTAATAAGTCTGAACCAATTATAATTTCTTTCTATATTAGAAATATAATGTTCAAGCCTTTAGTTTGTTGTAATTTTAAGTACTCCTAATATTCCTCTATAACATATTTACTTGAAATATTACTTTTTTATTTAATGATGCAAGTACAAAGTGAGTTCTTACAGGTTTCTTCTTTTGTGGTGCAACTGCACCTGAGCCTTGCAAAATACTACTTATATTCTCTTGGTTTGGCTCTCTCTTGAGCAGTTGACTGCCAAATAGTTCAAATTCCTCATCTGTTTGGCTGTGTCTGTGAATATCTTGCAACTGCTCCTAGCTTTCTGCACTTAGTCCTAGAAGGAAATTCCCTCCCTTCCTGCCCTCTCCTGGATGCTGTCAGTACACGGATGACTGTAATATTTGAAATACCAAGCAAATCCATCCCGTTACAGGCTGGAGTAATGGGAGCTGTGATGTTCTTTCAAGATATCTCGCACCCTTCTTAAAGAGCTGATCTGTGTTGTAAGAGGTAAAAGTAGGGGGGCTCTCTGAGTGGGGCTTACATGAATCCTGAGAACATCCACCTTACAACTATAGTTAATTTACAGCTATTCCAGGTCTGTCGATAGCAACACATCTGCACTAGGGCAGGCTGTGGAGCCCTGTGTTACTCATTACCTCATTAAAAGTTTCTTAGGTACCCTTTGTAGCTGTCTAGCATGCAGTAGTACAGCAGGAAGAAGAGGAAGCATTAAACATGTCTACACTTGTGATTTAGGGCAAGTTTTGCCCAAAATAAACAAAGCATGCATGTCTTGGGTTAATTCTACTGAGAATATGAGCAGCATATTCTCTTTTTGTTGAACACCTCTTTTAGTTGTATGATGCTATTTTCAACTGAACCCTGAGGGCTGGCTGGTTGGAATCTTTCTTATTAATGCTTTGAAGGGAAATTAGACCTGGAATCTGAGAAAATATCTCTTAATATATTTCATAATCTGTGTTTCATTGTTGTGCTTCTAGGTATTTAGCAAACAAGACATAGTTTCTTGCTTTTCATAGCAAAACTAAATAACACTTACTGATTCTCTCTGTGTTTTAAATTTGGGCAGAGTGTGCAAAATCTAATTATTGCCAGGGTTTTTAATTGTTTCAGTAACCCCATCATGACTGTTTGCTTATTGACTGTATTGCTGAGAGACTCCCAATTAAGAGTTATTCTTGTAGTCTTTCAAGATTAAATTTCCACTACTTCTGAAGTATCTCTAGTACTTATGATTTGCAGTACTAGCAATCTCTTATGAAGACTGTCCAAAATATAAAAAATTGTCTTTCATCATGAAATGAAAATTTTTGTTATGGCAAACAGCATTGATAGCTAATGAATGCTATCAAATTGGTGGTAATATTTGGAAGTTACTATCTTCCCAAGTTTACCTTGTGATGAATGATTATTTTTGAAACACACATGGTAGCTAAATGTCAATTTCTGTTGATTTTATTAAGTCTTTGGAATGTAATTGCTGTCGTGCTCTTGAAAATGTCCATAATAAATGCCTGCATTCTGTACAGGCTTTGCAAAGGAAGCAAAAGTAGCACTTATACTTATGTATGGTGTACATACATGTACAGCCTATGTATAAGAATGGGCTGTTAAATACCAATTTAATAATTTCTTTTTAAATTCAACTACCTTATTCAGGATTATTATTTTGCCATTGTTAATACTACTATTGGAATGACTGTCAAATGGTCCACATTTTTTACAGTACTGAAAGTGGAAAGTCCACTTTATATTAAAGTATTATTTTGCTGGAGATAACAAACAAGTCTTTCTAGGATTACCTGCCAAATAAAGATTTTAAGGTTATTGCGGGGTTGTAATAAATTCAAGGTGTCTATATTTGCATATGTTTTTAGTAAGTGAAGGATTTCTCTGTGGGAGGAATACAGCTGCTATGTTTGCTCAGCAGTGACTTCCTGCATTCTCTAACCAGACTATAACATCTTGGTTTTCTCTTTGGAGTTACTTCTGGGAAAAAAAAAAAAAAGTCTTTTTGGTCAGATCTGATTTCATTCACAGTTACCTCCGTGTATGAGGAATGGGTGATAGTGTAAGGTACCTCAGTTTTTTTAATTCACAACTGATATGGTGGTCATGGCTTGGAAGAGCTCAAGACGTAGGAATAAGTCACAGATTCTCTTCTTGACTCAATTAAGACCTTAGAGTTCCAAACTATTTAGGAAATGCACTGTTGGTATTCTACCAACAGAATCATCTACAGGACTGTTGTCTAGGGCTGAAGTGATTGTGGGTGATTTTATTTAACTTCATGGTTCCTGGTTTGCTTGAGGGGGTTTGGGTTTTTTTTTTAATATCAGAAGAAATTAAGAGCACAGCGTAAGGCTTGACTGAACTGACTTGAATGGGAATTTGGAACAATTTAAATTTCCAAGGCTTGTAATATGTGAGTGTTGTTAATCACGTTAGCAAGCTGGTCTTCTATCAGTGCTGACATGATTTGCAGTAGTGGTATTAAGCTTTGCACTATACCAAAGGTAAAGATGATTTACCAACTTCTATTTGGGATGTTTCTTCTGATTATACAGAAAATATTTCATAATCTATGACAGACTAGGGTGAATCATATTTATCATTAGAAAATACTTCTCTAAGAAAGAGGAGACCAAAAGTACCAGGAAAAAAGGAACCTGGCGACAGTATAACTGAAAATGGGATATGAACCAAGACTCAAGGGAAATAATGTTAATTTAGACATTGATGTAAATCACTATATCCAAATACAGGTTTCTTATCCATAAACCATATTGGCATTCAGAGCAAGATTAAAGGAGTTTAATAATGAGATTACCTGTTTAGCAAGCTGTTTTTCAATATTAAATTACTCTTACCTTTCTCTTCACTTCTGCTGAACATAAAATGTAAAAAGGTTGAACATTTTCATTTATGAAGAGCTAAATTGCCATATATTACTATTAAGGTCTGATAGCAGGCCAAGATTCATTTTTTACTTGATGTCTAGTGTTTAAGAACAAGAGATGTCTGATAGGGTACCCACTCTTTCTTGAGTGCCTGCCAAATCTTGTATGTCAGCATTCCCTCTGATCTTTTAATGGGGGTTAAAAGGAGAAAACCAAAGTTTTTATTACAAGTGGAAAGTAGTTCACAGTAGAGATTGTTTTCTTTTAGTTATTATAATGATGGTAGTGCATCAAATACTATTTTATTTTTATAAGACCATTTTTTCCTTTTTGTTTTTTTCTTTAACTCTGAAATATGTCAGAAAACAGGGAGTGGGGAAACTTCTCAGAATTTTTGTTAGTTGGATAATGAAATGCTTTAAAATATTCTTTGAAGTTTACAAATGAATGTTGGACTGAGCTTCACAGTTGTTTTGTGACACCAGGAAAAGCAGCAACTTGGCACCTTTTTAAACACCTTTGATAGCACTGGGGATGTGTTGTCTGGTATCTGCACCCACCGTGGTCACAGGAGCTGTTTGACTATTTCAGTGAGATGTGCTGGGAAGCAGCCAGTTAAATGCAATGCAAATCTCTGTGGCTATTCCCCTCTGTGTGTTCTGTGATGGCAAAGTTCTGAGCAAATTAACCGAGCATAGCTGTACTTACTGAGAATTTATGCTGTTTCTATACTACTTAATTGAGACTACAATCCCCTCAAGGATTTAGCATCTTTTTTGATCTATTAATACCATTTTCTCTTCTATTACATTCTACTTCTGAGTAGTATTACTGTTTCAGCTGAAATAGATTCTTCAGGTTTGGGTGGTTTTGGTTGGGTTCCCTCCCCTGCTTAATTATGGGCATTCAGATCCATCTTCTACTGTACAATCCTGCCCACCTTCACATTCCTTTATAGCTGTCTTAGCTGTAGCATTAACAGTGCCACCAGGAAAAAGAAAAGCAGACTGCAACCCTGCAGCTTTTCATGGTGAGCTGTGGAAATTCATAGTCTCTCTCTGACCAAGTGACCTGAATCTAAGAAAGCTGAAGTTGCTTCTTCAAGTGTATTTTTCTTTGGAATATAATGACTGTGCTTTGTTAATTCAAAATCCACCCCTTTGGGCAGAAAGATGAGGTTTTTAAGACTACTTTTGAATAGTAGATGAGAGTTCACTGTTGGAAAACATTTACTCACAGCATCAGAATTTATGCAGAGTATGTCAAACAGCAGCTGTTGTCAAAATCGCAATTAAAACATCAAACCCATGTTTAACTGCAGGAAAATAATTTAGTCTCCAATAGGTGGGTGAATGATGGGCTCATCAGATTTCTTACACAGTCTTTTCCTTTTTTCCTTTTCTCTTTTCTTTTCAGATGATGTAGGGAAAAAAATAACCTGGAGGTTCTGTGTTTTCTAAAATGGCACACATACATTGCCTGTTCTTGTCCATTTGGCCGGAGAATAAGCACAGCAGCTTTTTGAGAGTTTTTGCGAGCCTGTTGCTGTTGCCTTTTGATCACTGCTAACAGCTTTAAGCAGTTCAAACTATCCTTTGCATAAAATCTGTGTTCTTAAGAGAACTGTACCCTTCATAAGGAGCCTCCTTGAAAATTCACTGGTAGGCTATATTAATCCTACTAATGGCTTCAATGAACCTTGTCAGTTCATGGGGTTTTAATACCCACAAGCTAAAATAATTCTGCCTAGGTCTTGTGACTCTACTTACTCCAATAAATATGCACTGTAACTTGTAATACAAAAGAATATAAAGTCTTGTGGCTGCTGCTGCTTGATTTCAAGGAGTAGGGGATGACCAGAAATGGGAAGCAAACACACTGAATAGAACTTTGGAAATACCTGTGGGGGGCAGCAGTGGCTCAGGTCATTCAGAAATGGGGTCATAATTCCCTGAAGGACTACCTTTGTTTCTAATTAGGAAAAGCACCTTAATTGAAAAAAAAAAAAAAAAAAAAAAAAAAAAAGAAAAAAAATAGTAAGAGCAGAGCAACACTGAGATATTTTGGCTCTTGGGAAACCTTGTCTTTTCTCTTGGACTCTCTGTTTGCTGCTGTGTGCTGGCTGAGCAGGCAGGACTTGTGCACCTTTTGCATTTGCCTCCAAGAAACCACTAGAATACCTGCTGTGGTGTTCATGGTGTTCATCCTGCAGCTCTGGTGAAGATTGAATGGTTTTATTTTCCTCAGCAGCTGAACTGCTGGAATTTGTTCTGCTGTCAGTGAGCTTTGTTGGTAGATGCCTAGGCAAGAATAATTTGTGTGGATGGAGAAAAAGACAGAAGCTGTATAAAGTGTGCAGATGATGCAATGTGGGTCAAACCCCTGCAGAAAGAAGTGTCAGAGATGTAATGTTGATTTTATATGCCATAGTTCAGGGGGTGGGGGGGCTTGGATGCAATTCTCATTGCACAAAGTTGTTAGGAGGAGATGCCTAATTTTTAATACGAGCAGTTTACAACCATTCACAGTTAAACAGTTTATAGGATTCTTGGTAACAAAAGGTGGTCTAATTATAGAGGAAAGGAAAACAATATAGCGAGGATATTTACAATGTGTGACCTATGTGAATTATGATCTTGTTAACTATGCAAAAAATGACAAAAACCAGAACCATCTCAGTGAATGAAATGTTTAGCTTTTCTTTAATGAACTTTTAATATAGAAGATATGGAGTAGGCTAATTTTTTCCCTTTAACATCAAAAGAAGCCTGCACTTTGGGTGAACCTGTACTTTCTTAAGATTCAGTGCACTAGACTTCAAACTGGAAAAAAAATGACAATATTTTTTCTTTACAACTAGCCCACACTAGAGTGTTTAGTTTCTGCCAGTAAATCACATGCCAGGGTTTCTACTGCCCTCTTAAATCAACTGAAGGTGTGATTCCTTTCCCTGTGATTTTTGTTTAACTTCCCTTTTGTAGCTGATCTTAATTGTTCTTATTTGCAGGCTTTAAATGTTGATGGACTGTGTCATTTATAACCCTTTTTCATTGCACAATGACCTTCATAGGGAAATTTCATACATGTTTTCATTGGGCTTTGGTAGCATTTTTGTTTTATGTATGTAAGTGAAAATGGCAATAAAAATTAGTACGCAGAAGTATGATCTTCTGATTAAAGCAATGTTATAAAATCTGGTTAAACTATAGATAGAAACTTTCAAAATGTTTAGCAAACCTACACTGAAACTGTGCAAGCACAGATTGCCAAATGTAAAGTCCCTAGTGAATGCAATTTTGTGGTTTTCTCCTAGACAAAAGCAACCAACTATGAATTTTGCTTCAGACTAATACTTCACGTAATGTCAGCTGCAGTATTTCTACCCTTTGCACCTTCATATTGCTGTTTTTAGTTGGAAGAGTTGTACCCTGTACAAACTGAGGTGCAAAGAAACCTCATGTCCCCCGTTAGTGTGTCATCCTGTGAAGATAAATGAGTTTTACCTCAGGACATCCCATCCCTGCCATGAAGCTGTTGCTGAAACTGACAGATCATCAGGGCTGGGAAGTGGTGATGGAGAAAGGCGTTTGCTACAGTGCAGTGATAATGCAATGAAGTTCAGGAAGCTTTAGCTGGTGCTCAAGTGCATACAGCAGCCTGCCCAAAGCAGCATGGCAGGGCATAGGGGGCAGAAATGTAGAACAAAGTAAATTAGATTTAACCCACTGGGCACTTCATGACCACCTTGATGCTGCTGACTCTAACAGTAAAATAGATTTGGAAGTCCAGAACCAATGGTTTGTTCTAATTATTTCCACTAGCAGGTCAAAAGGACCATTGTTGTAAAGTTGCTGTGCCCGTTTTTCAAAGAGTATGAGATGGAGAAGCCTGACAGCCCATAGGGTTTTTTGGCCCTGTCTGCTGCCTGCAGTTTTTGTATCCCAGACTTTCAGATGTATAAGGCAGATCACATGAAAGTTCCAACACTTGGACTTGGGTGTTGTAACCAGTGCAAATTTGCCTTCCTTGCTGAGGGTTGATAACATCAGCATCTCATCTCTGGGAACAAGATTATCCTCTTCTCCTCTTGGAAAGACACAGCTCAAGAGTTTGAAGTTAGAAAAACATGAACTAATTTGATTTAGCTAATTTATGGTGGTACAAGAACAGAATTTTCTCATCTTACTCTTTTCTGCACTTCTGAAAAGCCTGTTCCAACCTTTTCTCCCTGTTTTGGCCAGGATGACATTAACTGTCTCTTAATATTCTCTCATTATCTTGTTTCTGTTTTTTAGGAAGGAAGGGACATTACATATTTTCTGACTTCTTTTCTTTTTCTCCTTCCACTTCCAACTTTTAAATACATCGTCTGGTTTCAACTAACCCCAATTCAGAGCAGAAAAATCAGAGTTATATTGTTCTCTTATGTTGCATTTTAAATTCTAAATTAATAGAAATAAGGAGGATTCTTTTAACTTCCAGTGTTCACAAAAAAAACATTGAGCTTTATGTTTGTATATTCTTCATGGCTACTGTTAGAGATGTAGAATGAGCAATGGCTTTTGGGTGGCAGCCCCAAATGAAATCCTTGCCAGCCTCTCTTTGAGAAGGTTCTATCCACTGCCTGAGAATAAATCAGATTGTAAACATTGTGATTTTGATGCTGAGCTTCCAGTATAAGTACCATTGGTAGCAGAAGTACAAAAAAAAAAAAAAAGCAGAAATAGACTATGTAGGAAGTACATTATAAGTGTTTATATCCCACTACTTCTCATGTACTAAACATAGTCACTTCTGACAGTAATTTGGAAGAATGTGTCCAAATTGATAAAGATATCTTTGGTGGTGTGTGAGCTAAGTGGTGACAAGGCTGCAGTGTTTTCTCTTGGGGTACAATTGCTGTCAGTAGTGCTAAAATAGAACATTTTTTTAGGTAGAAGAACACTGTTTCAGTGCCCATTACTGCACTACTACACAGAGTTAGTATATTTTTATTGCATTAATAAACAGAGTTTTGTCCTTCTCTGTCTGTTGGCTTTAAACCTTAATCAGAAGATACCCTTTAGATGAAAAAGGGAAATTAGGGATTTGGGTGCTGCTGATGCTGAAACCAGCCTTGCATTTCCTGTTGGATATCTCCAGATTTATCTGTGTTCAAAAGGAAAAAAGCAAGCCAGCTGTCTGCCACAGAGCAGGTTAGGGGCAGTATGAGGAAACTCCATTTGATCTCTCAGCTGCCCCCATTTTCTCTATTCAGTATCTCTGCTATGTCCTGCTGTTCTCCCTTTTTCTGAGGGAAAGTATGAGCATGTTATATGTGAAGAAGCTATGTGGTGAACATACAGCCAGTAGAGCCAAGAGTTGTGCAAAGTGGAACTGACATGTTTGTCTCCTGACAGCAGCTTCTTGTATAACCCATCCATCCTCTTATAAATTCAGAGTGTTTTCAATGGCATAGTTATCATTCAGGACATATTTGAAGCAGAGCAAATCCAAGACGTTTGTCCTAGATGTTTAGAATGGGCACATTAGGATTGAACCATGGTTTTCTAATTTCCAGGAGTCATGTCTTGCTGGATGATCTTTTTCTTGTCTTCCTTGTACTCTTGTACTGTGTTTCATGTTGACATCTTTGTTTTGCAGTCTGTTGAGAGAAGGTAATGATGAGGATTACATTATATGGATTATAAAAGACCATTTAACCTCAGCAAAGAGACTTTACTCTCTACATGTTTGTAGAGTACTGTCTACATACTCTCTACATTTGCAGACTCAGGGGAACAATTAATTGACCAGACATGGAAATAGCCTTTGGTTTGTGTTCTAAACAAACTTACCTAGATCACAAGGCTGAATTTTGTTTGACAGTAGCTGAAACAATAAAGCTTTACATTATAAAAACTAGTTTGTTATAAGGATCTGAAGCATCTCTTTTTGTTTGACAGTAGCTGAAACAATAAAGCTTTACATTATAAAAACTAGTTTGTTATAAGGATCTGAAGCATCTCTTTTTGAACTAACTTAAAGCTTCAGTGCTGGCAGACAACTGCTCATCAGTAGTACTGGCCAGAAAAATCCTGTGAAGGAATTAAATAAATCATCAAAATTAAGTATTTTAATCAGATTTCAAATGAAAACAATAGAGGGTTCATTCATGTGTCTTGCAGGATAGAGTGGTTCACTTTAACAGTCTTTTTATAACCACTTTGCTATTGAAGAGCATTGCCAGAATCAGTATGTAGCAAACCACCAGATGATGAAAGAAACCCTGGTTTGTTCTGAATGTTTCATTTTATGAGCTATTCACTTCAATTTCAGTTTTAAAACTGTAGTACATGTCACAGATCTTGAAGCATTGAATGTTAAAGAAACGATTAAACATAGTTTTAAGTGTTCTCTGCCTCAAGTTCTTAATTGAGAACATAAAGGAGTTTGCCTTGAGACTTAGGTGGGATAATTAGTCTTCCAGGTATCTTATTTTAAATGTAATTGCTTTTGCTACCTCATAGAGTGTTGGTGGGATGATATTAGGTAGAGTCGTATTGGAAAGCCTGTTATGGGACTCAAATTGTGACTGCAATATCTTGTTCTTCACCTTAGGATATACATTTTTGAACTCTAAACACAGATGACTTTCCCAAAATGTTGGTTTGGGATTAGATTCAGAAAGACGAAGAAAGCAGTGAAACAGAATTTAATTGTCATTCACTGTGCTGCTTCTTTATATTGCAGTTTTGTTGTTTCACTAGTTCTTTGTTGCTGTGGTGTGATCGAATAGGCAAGACCTGAATTTTAAAACTTGAGTCATGATCCCTCTTGTCTCACAGCTTTCCTCACTTATTTAAGGTTATTAAAAAGAGATTGGTATTTTTTTCTTATTGTATTGCTTCAGTAGCTGAAGCAAGAGAGGCAAAATGGAAAAAAACAGCTACAGCTTGTAGCATAAATACTCTACAACAATTGACATAGTGTAGGTGTTCAGCTTTCACCCTTTCCACAGCTGTATTTTGAAATTGCTCGGTCTTTAGTGTCTCAGTAACAATTTGGTGGCTTCCCATGTCATTCTGTGACCCAGCAGAGCTGGAAGAGTGCTGAGGCTGTTGGAATCATAGGCAGCTTCGTAACTTTGACTTGTTTTTTGAGTGTTTGTCCCCCATCAGCAGTTTCAAATCCCAGCACCAACAGGGTGAATTATTACAAGTGATTTGCAACCAAGTAGCATTTTTTTAATTAGATATTTGTTCTGTAGTTACAGAAAGGGATGCAGGTGTACAACAGTCAGAGAAAGTTAATGGAAACAGATAATAACTGGAACAATTTCTGTTTTAGTGTGTCTGAACATTCTGTCCTGTTTGCTTAAAACAAGAAGAGTGGTCTGCATCTGTACCATGCTGAAAAATAAAATGCTACTGTGAGTGCACTGCTAGGTAGGGAGGCTTCCACAGTACGGCAGACATATGGAAAACCCTTCCCAGGATGGCAGTCATGCTGCTGCAAACATGCTTAGGAAAGTAGAGGCTGACAGAGCAGGCTGTTGCTGGCTTTAAGGTTTTGAATGTTGCTTCTTTTGTCTTTACAATTATGCTGCAATAGGTCATGGGGGAATAGAAGAGGGGAAGCCACATCAGGTCAAGTCATCATTGCTTCTTCATTCTCTACAAAGCTAATGGCTAGAGGAATTAATGTACCATGGAGGTAGTAACATGCTTAACAATTGTTTTTTGTTTTTTTTTTAATATAGGCACACAAGTGATTAAAGTAACTCTTACCCAGCTTTTCCTGGAAGATGACAGAAGTTGATTATTTTCTTAGGTTTGCTCAGAACAAAATTTTAAATACCGCTGCATCTCCTTCTAATAGCTTTTGAATTTGTTGGCAGATACATGCTACAATTCCACTGTGGAGTTAAAATCTCAATGATAATAGGTTTCCAGAAACTTTATGCAGCTTTTGGGGTTGGAGGGGATTATTGCCTCTGCAAAGTGAGAGGTAGGACTGTGGAGTTTCCCTTTATTTGGCAGTTGGTTGATGTGGATGGAGTTCAAACAAGGCTGTTTCTGCCTCACAAGCATAGGATTGCATATTTAAAGCAATGGGATGTCCTGGGATATGTGTGAATACTGAGGATAGCATATGTGGGATTTACAGTGCATTTATTGATACTGTCTGAGGGCAGCAGAGGTACTACTGTGAAACACTGGAGACCGAAGGTATAAGTGACATACAGCAAACCTAAAGGAAATTGGTTTGGCTTTTCATTGTGTATATAAAACACTCTAACCCAAAACGCAGAAAATCAAGTTGTGAGTTCAGGCCAGAGAAGTTTTATTCTAGAAAGACTATTCTATAAGTAGCTGTCTAAGTACTCTGTAAGTAGCTGAGGAGATTCTTTTGAGAGATGAAGAGATGATGATGATGAATGAATGTGCAATTTGGTGTTTAGTGAATTTCAAGGGCTATGAAATTCTGTTATTGAGGGATAAAGCTATGCTGCCCACATTTGACACAGAACGTGGAAACAAATCATAGCTCTTCTTATATAATTGCTGGAGGTCTGCAAAGTGAGATTACTGGTTATAGTATTTCTTACTTTGGTAATAGGGCTATCTCTTCTCAATTTACATTTCCTCATTCAAGTTATTGTAGAATCTGTAGATTAAAATTACTTGCTAGATTGATGCTGTTTAATTAGTTTTGTAAAAAAGAATTTGCAGAACAGCCTCTTGACCACTGCTAGAGTATGGTTACAGAGGAGCTGAATCCATTAGGTTTAACCTGGGTTTATGAGAGTTCTTGGGGTAAGGGGTGGTTGTTAATATGAATGTGTTTGTCAACTTCATAGAGTTTGTAATTACAACTGGCATTTCTTAGCCTGTTGATACCTGAAAAGAGATATTATTTGTGACGCTTGTAGTTGGAGAGTTCTGGGTAGGGGAATGTAAATGGCTTGATTAAAACCTGCTGTGCTGATTGTTTTACTCTTGAGGGAAAAATACATTCATGTTTTACTTGAAAATAGTCTCTTTAAAATGTTAACTTTCACCGGAAGGCAGGATGACATTAAATAAATAAATAAAACCAATTTTTATAAAACTGAAGATAATTACATCTTCTATTGGGCTCTTGAGTGCAAATGTTTCAGTTTAAAATGGCTACAAATTGAATCTGAGCAACTTCTAGTATTACTAATAGTAATAACTGTATTTTATTCCTTCAGAACTTTCATGCTGCTGGTTTAAATAAAATAAATGCAGATTGTCTTTAGTAGCCTTCCACTGTATTTAACTAATATTAGACTTTTCTGAGACTTGTTGATGTGAAGTTCCCTTGCACCATCATTAATATAATTGCAACAGGGAATTACTGTATTTAGTGCTCACTAAATTGTTTTAATAGGTTTGGAGTATGTGTTTGTTCTTCTTGAAAAGCCATTTGAATTTCTAACTTCCTTGGGCACCTGAAGAGAGACTTAATAGCTATATAAGTCTCCTGAGGCATGATCCCAGGCGGATAAAAAAGCATTTGCCGACTTCTCTCTTTCAAACCAGACTGCTGGTGGAGAGTTCATTTTTTAGGTGATAGGTTTGCTAGAATTTTTGTGTGTCAAAGTAGCAGGTATGGGATTACTTAAAATGGAAAGGAAGACCTTACTCATCTGTTACCATAGCTTCACTTCTGTAACATCATCTCTGGGAAATAAATGTATTATTTTGTCCTGTGTCGTGTAACATAACAGAATAAAAGCTATAAATTTACTTTAATACTATAATAGTTGTCTTGGGTGCATTACAACTCAGCCTGAAAATGTGAAGTTGTAATGCTGGTGGGTGAGGATAGGGAAGTGAACAAGGGGATCTGTGAGGAAAAAACAGTAGTTTTTGTTGTTGCTTTCTTCTGTGGTTTGTACAGCAAATGTCTGTCTTATCTTGTGTCCTTTTAGTACTGTCTGCCCTGGTTCAATTATGGAGTCCTAAGTGTTGATGTAGAGCAATGTTTTTGAAAGAAATACTGGCAAGAAAGTTGTAACTCTTTGTTTGAGATTGTCCTTCTTTAGAAATGGAGATTGTTTTAACCTTGGGTACCATAAAATGTGTTTATGTAACTATATTCTTTTCCTAGAGATTAAACCAGTTCCTTTATACACATAGTGAGAAGCATCATGTTGTGTCTGTGATGTGGCTCCTAGTTCCATTAAATTACAACTACATGGTTTATAATGTGCATTTCTCTGTAATCTGTGTAGAACAGAGATTTCATCTCTTCCTAAGAATACTCTGTACAGACAGTGGGTTATCTCTTCATCGTGATTCTTAAAAATTAAGTCTGTTGAGCACCCTAAAAGGTTTTCTCATTCCCAAGAAGGAGAACAGGTGGTGTTTGTAGAACTGGTTGTGTTTGTTCATTGCTGAAGTCTCCACTTCAGGTATTTGAGGTATTAATCTTAAAAGAAACCCCATATAAAGGAGGAAAAATGTTTAATATAATATTACCTCTACATGACTTTGGAGAAGGGTTAATGAAGTTTTTTCATATCTAAAACTTACTAAATATGTATATACATAAAGTTATGGAAGAACTACAGAGAATTTTTTTTTCTTAATAGTCTTTTGCATTACTCTGGAATTCAGAGTTTTGACTACGGTTTTGAGACTTATGTAGGACCTTAGCATGTGAACCATAAAAGAAAATAAATCTAGGAATATAAGGGGGAAAGGAGAAGGAAGAGTGTGAAACAAAATCCAGAAAAATACTACTCTATCCAGCTGCATAGAGTAGTATTTGCCATTCTCTGCTAATACAACACAGAATGTTGTCACTTATTCCTGAAAGATGTTTGCATGAAGAAGTTACTTCTGGAATATACTCTAGCCCTTGCTAGGTCTGTATCATGTGTATGTTTTTTGAACTTTAACAAAGAAAAATAGGTAATCACGTGAACAGTCATCATCTCTCATCTCACAAAGCACATAAGTGCTTATCTTGTCAAAACATCACCAGTTTCCCATGAAAACTGAAACTGCCTTTTTTCTGGTGCTCCTTCAGTTGCATTTTTGTTGACTCTTAGTGCAGTCCAATTTGTATGTATTTTTAAAGGTATTAAAAATTATTGAAATACCTCATTGCTGTGTCACTATCTTGATGATGTCTTTGTTTTTGTCCTTTTTCTAAAATAATATGTAGTAATCATGTTTAACACATCTAAAACATGCTGTCACCATGAAGATATCCTTGCTTGTGGTCTCTGGGAAGTTCCTCTGCTTTGGTGCTCTCCAGTCTCTCAGACAATGTCCAGTGCAAACAGAGATTGGTGGAACATAACCATTTGCATTTTGTCATCATAATTAAAAGAAACAAGCTGGAGCGAGCTATTGTTCATATGGCATTTTTTGGCTATGTGGAAGTTAAGCCTGTGTCATGTGGATGTGGAGCAGGACATAGATAGCGAGATGTCTAATGGAAATCAAATCAGTGTCCCTAATAGTGAAAATTGAAGTGAACTTTATGAAAAGAACATATAAGCAATCATAGTGGAAACACTTTATTCATCCAGGCTGTGTGGTCTTCTGACTTGCACAGCTGTTTGCTTTCCGAGCCGCTGGTAAAGCAGTGCAAAGTGGGACCATGCCGGATACATCTGTCCTCTGGTTTTATGTGAAACAGTTGCGATCTGATTGTTTGTTGACAGCAGGTATTTCCATCTTTGCAATGATTCATGAAACCCTGCAGTTCCCTACTGAGAGCCTTGAGACAAACTGTTTAAACTCAAAAATGCTTTGCTGAAAGATGTCATAATCCTGTACTGAAAGGTGTAAGGCCATGCCAGGAGTTTAGGCAGCTGTGACATGCCATCCTGAGCCACGTGGAGGGGTTTGAATATATGGACTGTCTTCCAAAGAAGTAGTTGTGTTGAATACATAGGAAGTGGAAAATTAGTGGAAACTATGAAAATGAGACAAAACATCTTGTGCAAAAATCAAGGTCATGATAGCTGATGAGCTCACAAGACATATGGGCGTACTCATATATCCCAGGGCTTGCATTAGCCCACTCATGTCTCTTGTGATCATTTTCTTGATGTTATTTCTTGGGCTCCTGGTTTCCTGTTCTTTAATAATGTCATGCTGCCATTTTCTTGCAAGTTTTCATCTGCATCACCTTTCACATAGCACAAAACATAAGCAGACATAAAAAATTTAACTTTCATCATAGTTTAAACTTTGAATTCTGACACAGAAGGAAGCTTGTTCTCAGAGGCACTGCCACCCTTGTCCTCTCTTAGCCGCTCTTTATTGTGTATCAAAGGTCTTGTTTTTGCCTCATGAACTTTTCACAGAGCAAATTACCTTTTATCTGCGGCTTCATAAGGTACTGTTCTTGCACACTTCATTTTATTCTGGCTGATTAACTGAGTAATGACAAATTAATTGCTTTCATTTTTGACTCCTTTGCTGGAGAGTTCTGACCCCAGAGTCATTTTGCATGACTCAGCAGTAGTATTTTGAAAAGTAAAATCTCTGCTCTGTTTCTGTAACTGTGGCCCAGTGCAGTCTACCTGTTTTCCACTCTGGCAGCTGTTTCAAGAGTTGAAATTTCACTACACTGTTGGCAATGTGCTGCGGTACTGCCAGGCTTGCAGGTAGTGCAAGGCAATGCCTGATTTCCTAGGCCAGCCTGTGTCTGTGATTATTTCAGAGAGGCATCTGATAAGAGTGTTCTGCAACTTCATCTTCTGTGTTCTGCTGCCAGTGCCATCATCATGGCCTAACAGACCAAAAGATGAGTGCAAGGCATTACAAGAATTTTAAAAATAAATTTTGCGAGTCTTATTCACACCTAGTTCTTAACCAGATAGACTTGGTTCTTCTGACACTGTTTTCACTTAGGTATCTGTTAATCTAAGTTGTTTGATCTCAGTTTCTCCTTTGTTTGCCCTCTTATCATGTGGGTTACTCCTCAAAGGCAGTAAGATTAAGCTGTGTGAAGAAAGGCTGCAAGATCAACCCATTTGTTCTTCTAAGCTTATGCCAGAGGCTACAGCATATAAAACAAATCAATCTTAATAATTATCTAAATTACCTGGGAAACGGTTTTGTAAATACCTGTGCCTTCTTGTATCTCTTATTTTCTGAGATCATTTTGGTTTTGGCAGTGTAGCTTACTTTCTCACATGCTAGGCAGGAAACAGCAACAAAGATGGAGACAGTTTAACAAGCAGAAATTTACTCCTATCTATAGCATGCAGGAAATGAAATTTGTGTAATAAATCCATTCCAAACTGATGATGGGGAAAGTATCAAAGTACAGACAGTTTTTTCCATAATCTGTTCTGTAGTCTTGAGTTGGTATGTTGGTGTACTCTGAGATTCCCAGAAGTCACCAAGAATGAAGGCTAAAATCTTGGGCTTCAAATTTAGTTTTATGAATTAAACTTGGCTTTGCAAAATTATTTCCCCCTCATTTGTGTTCTTATCCTAGACTCCAGCTTTTGTATACTGTTACTGTATGTTTTGTTCCTGTCCAGCATTTTGTCTGGTTTATCTCTAAGATCCCAAAAGACTGGCTGCTCATCTGAACAGGCAAGCTGCTCTCTGTCCTGGCAGTGCTTGAGAGTTAAAATGTCTGGCTTGTCTTTTGGTGAAAGAACTTGTTTGTTTGGCAGGTCAAATATCGACCTGAATTTCGTTATTGCAGATAATTTTTTCTGATCTTCAGATTTCCTCTGAAGTTAAATTGCTGCAAAGCTATTACAAGCAGGTGGGAGCGGGGAGAATGAGACAAAGAACATGCCAGAATGGGTAAAATAAATAAGAGTTACAGCAGTTCTCACATACAGCAGTATTTTCTGGTTGAACTTGGAGCCAAATGCCAGTAGCTCACGGGGTCCATGAAGTTCAGGCATAGTGAGAGTGCAGCAGTCATGCTGAATGTACCAATTCCTGAAACTGGGATTTCTCCCAGAAGCAGTTGTGAAATGTGGCTGGAGGAAGGGAGAAGAAATGCTGCTGCTTATCCAGTTAAGTAAAAGGTTCCTTATGGCATGGCCTGGTACTGCTGAGAACGTGGGAAACCTCCCATGTTATTCACCATGAGAAGAGTTGAAGAATTTACTGCACCTGGAAAATGCAAGTTTTTTGAGGCTGGTGTTTCCAGGAGTTCTGCTTGTTTCAGTAGGCTGGCGTCTCTAACTTAAAATGTCATCATGCTCTTGAGCTAGTTTTATGAGCTTTATGAATTTTAAATATGGTTTTATAGGTTTTGTGTCTGTGAGTTCAAAATACAAAAATAAGTTGTTAAAAGATACAGCTAAACTAGCTGTTAAAAGCCTTCCTTATTAACTGAAGCAATAATTTTTTGGAAAACAAAAATCTTTCTTTGCTACAGATTTGACTGGCTGACTTGAGTGATATGTTGAAGTTGATTTCTTTTCTGAAGAATGTGCCATAATTTTGGAATTACAGATATAGTATAGTTCCTGGCTAAATCTCTTCATGCAGCTAAAAATCCCATTCAGATAACTTGCATATTAGTTTGATTTTAATTTCTTCCCTGTTTTCTTTCATTATTTCATTTCGGTCATCCTTTCCCTATATAGGTGGATTGTGGTAAATTCTGTTCTATGGCAAAATATTTGGGAACATCATTAAAGCTTTAAAAACAGCAGGACTAATATTAAAAGGAGTTCAGCTGATCCTGATATTGCAGAAGTAATGGTGCAGCTGATTTTGATGACAAAGTAGTAATGAGATTAAATGAGATCAGAAAATATGTGCCTGTAAGAACTGGCTGTCCTTTTGATCTGTACTGGTGCTATTTGTCAATTCTGTGCTTCAAACAATCTGTCCAGTGATGTCTATGGAGGTTACAAAAAACAAACTCAAGGAGCAATCAAAAAGTTGAAGTAAATTTGGAACAGGAAATAAAATGCTGATGGAGCCAGATGGCACCCACTAAGCTGGGAAATTCTGAAGGGAATTGAGAAGGATTTAGTTTTCCCTTTCAGAGGTTGGCATTGATTAAATAGATAAGGTGCAAAGTTACCTGGCACGGGGTACCTCTCTACTCTTGTTTCAAAGTAAAGGGATTAAAGAAATGCTTAGAAGAGCAGAAGAAAGAAAGGTTCTGTAGATAGTATCTCCTTCTGTTTATGTTGTCAAGATTCTCTTGTTTTGTCAATAAGGCTTTTTATTTATGGTAGTTCCTTCTTTCTATACCTGTACAGCAGATAACTTGAAACAGCAAGCTGCCGAGATCTGTAAAGAAATTGTGGTAAGACCTCTCAATGAACTTCCATTTTCTATTTCAGAAGTGGTTTTAATTATATCCTTTCCACATCCAAACCATTTGGACTGCCGTTTTTTGTGCTCAGTGTCAGCTTATGGATGCATTCTTTGTTTGTGAGTTTTAAGAAAAAGCTTCATGTGATTTTTAAAGAAAATTAGGAAAACCTGTGTTTCCCTAGTGTTAAAGATATTATACCCATTTCATTCAGCTGATCCATATCTCTGTCTTGGAGCAAGTTTTAGAACTTGAGAGGGGAAGGTGGGTTCTTTTTAGTGAAAACTGTTCACATTTGGCAAGGTTACAGTATCTGGAAATTGTTCATTATTTTAGCGTATTAAATGTTTGTAATGAGACTGTAAAGAAGCAAAAGTTTCTAAGAATTCTTTACATTTACCAGAGCCTGTTTGTTGAAGAGTTTGAAAGATTATTTCCTGGCAACTCTTTTGACAGACTGCTGAAGTCTCTGGGAAGGGAGACCTGAAAGTTTTCTCTCTTGTTTCACTGACCAAAAATGAGAGCGAGGACAAACTGCCTTTAGGGACTGCTGCAGCTGAGGAGAGAAGGAGAAGAGGCAAAGCTTTTCGAGATTGGGTTTAAAGGAGAACAGAGGTCCAAGGAAACAGTCCAAGGTCGGAATTTAGTTTACTGCTTTTCAGCTCATGGTCTATGAGATCTGTAGAGCTTCCAAGCTCTATGGAGTCCTGATAGGTCCTGATAGGTGTGAAGTTGGCGTAAAAATTCAGGACTAATTTTTCATTTGACTGATTTCCAGATCTATCAAACTGGGCTCTGTGTGTATGTATATATATATATATATATATATATATATATATGTGTGTGTGTGTGTGTGTGTGTCATTTTTTGGTTTTTTGTTATTATTACTGAAATAGGACAAAGCAAGTTGTATTTTTCATTTAAAAATAGAAAACACATGAACTTTTACTGGAGCTGTGTCAGGCTTACCCAACAGAAGGGCTTAAAACATAGACTTTCTCCAATTAGTACTACTCTGTTTTCTAACTAAAATTAAAATTTATTTTTAAAAACTCAACATAAAAAACTCTAAACCCACACTCCTGGTTTTAGATGTTCATTCTGTATTACTTAAGTAATGATTTAGAATTGTCTGATAGTTGATTTTTCTGGTCCTTAGAATTTTTCCTCCTATCTTGTATGCATACAAAGAAAAATATATAGAATATGATGGTATTTCTAGCCTGTGTGTGCCTTAAGTAGTAACTGTGAGGTCGTCAAAGATGGTTGGGTGGGTTTTTTTCCCCAGTATAACATCAGTCATCAGAAAAGCAGCTCTCAGTCTGAGAGGTCATTTGACACAAGGAACATACAAATGACTTCTGGATCTGTTGTGTCATGAAATCTGTTCACATTTAATTGTGTATACTCAGTGACAAACATTGCTTATCAAAGAATTTCTGAGCAATACACAAACTGATTAAAAGAATAATCAACAGTGCATTTTTCAAAGTTGTCTAAAGATATTTCTTTCCTCTGAATTCACATTACACTCATTGCTTGAAGGTATTTTTTCTGTTAGTGTAAGAACTCTTCAGGATTTTGTGGCATATGAAAGTTTATAACATAAACCATAAATCTCTCTACACACACCCACACCCTCCAATATAAAATAAATTAAACCCAAAGGTTAGATGCAATAACACCCATTACTTATGCAGACGTATCCATAACAACTAGTACTTACCTCAGTGCTTTCTGCTTGAGGATGATGAGCCCATATATACACTGGTTTTTCTCACCAAGGCATACTGTATGCCCTGTGTTTTCATAAAGCACTGTAATTGGAAATAGTCTGACAGAAGCCTTCCAAGTCTTCATCTTGGCAATGAATCGGGCTGCAAAGTGATTCTAGTTGTACAAAGTATTTGAAACTGTTTATCTCTCACTGCTGGTATTCATTGATATGTTTGTATTTCTTCAGTGTCTCCTCCAGGCCTGTAAAATTCTCTGCAGTGCTTCAGCAGATATTCTGCCAGGAATATGACAGTGAACTCAAACTGAGTGATTCTTTTTTATTTTCAGGGTGGTAGGGGTGGTTTTGGGTATCATCCTCCCCACCCACCCTGATCACTGTTTTGGTGGCTCCAAACACTTGTGGATGATTGAATATTTGGATGCATGCAGCAACTAGAGTTATACACATTCTCTTGAGTTTTCTCCTCAGTGTTGTATACCTTACAGCCTGAGTCCTTTGCTTATTTGGTACCCTGATGCAGCCAGAGAGCTGTGGTCAATGGCTGTATGTCCAGGCTGAGGCTGCAGATGGATGGTGTCCCTCAGGGCTCCGTCCTGGAGCTGGTGCTCTTTAAAGTATCAGTGGCAGAGAGTGTGATCAAGCGCACCCTCAGTGAGTTTCCAGATGATGTGAAGCTGAATGGCACAGCCATTCTCTCAGCCTGGAGAAGAGAAAGCTCCAGGGGAACCTCATTGCAGCCTTCCACTACTGGTAATAACCAAGGCAAATGGCACTTTGTATCTGTTGGAACTGTGGAAAAAAAAGTGTTTATGGGAAGATTTTGAAGTATAGTTATGTTTGCATCTCACTGTAGATACTTAATTGCACCATCAAATACAATGTAACCTCAGGAATCTTCTTTAATTTTATGCACAGCAAGTAGAAGAAGGTTTGAAGTGCAAAAAAGTAAAAATTAATGTGAATTGAGGAAAGAAATGAGTGTCAGTACTGTTAGACAGTCTGAGACTGAGCTGGAAATTGACCTTGAGGCCTTTGATCCTAGCCAGTGCAGAATAGTCATTCTCTTATTTAAAACTGGGACCAGAAGTGACTTTGCTACTTAATAATTTTCTTTAGTGTAAGCTTTGCCATTATTGATAGTGGGCTAAAAGTACTTACTATGCAATGCTTTTTCAAGGTGCTTTGTGACAGTGCTTTTTCATATTGGGCTTTAAACCAGAAGGAAAGAAGCTGGTCCTTTTATACCTGCGCAGAAAACAAGAGCTAAGACACATTGCTTGTGCTGGAGACCAGGACCATGTACCGACTTATTGTGGGAAGCAGAAAAGGATAGAATCATGGAATATGCTGAGTTGGAATGGACCCATCAGGATCATCCAGTCCAGCTCCTGGCTCTGCTTGCCTTCTTAAGGGCTTTGTCCTGCAGAAACACAGCACAGTTTGTTACTCTCTCCATGTCCACCATTCCAGATAATGTGCTAACTGGTAGGCTCCCTTCTTTTTTCACATTGAACATAACTGGATTTTAAAAAGAGTGGGTTTTTGCTGATGGCATTCCTCTCACATGCAGAGCCCAAGCAGGTCTCAGTGAAACCACTGAGCAATAATTGCAGCTATTGATCATTGTTTGCAGAGAATCGTGAAGTTCCTTTCCTGGTCATGGCAGATGCTACAGTGCTCCTTTCCTGTTCCACTCCAAACCTGCTCTTAAATAACCAGGTCTGATGAACAGCAGAGGTAATTAGCTTGGGCAACTATAGCTGCTGTTGAGTTACAGAAAAAACAGTCTAATTTCCTTTTTAGTAAATTAAGTGATCAACTGGAGATTAAGAGCCATTGATTTCAAATGAGAAAAGAAATGGATTAGCAAAGACCTTTTCCTTGACTGTTTGAGGAAGAGCTGGTGTGTGGGTTCCTCAGACCTCTAGTTAGCAGGCTCATCCTTCTGAGAAATATCTCAAATTCTACTAATCCCCACTGTTAACTTAACATGTATTAATAGCAATGGGGAGATGAGGTCTGCAGACGTCCTTCAACTCAGATTTTTGACTTAATTCAAAAACATCACGTAGGGGATCAAGAAACAGTTAAAACCTTTTGTTAAGAGCTGAATTCTTTCCTCGTGGGTCTTAGTGGCTTGATCTGTTAATTAAATAGTTCATACAGGTCTTTTCCATCTCCTATAATAGAACCTAAATTTGAAGCAGCTATTTTACAGCTGTCTAGTGTTCCCAGGAAAGCCTCACTACTGTCTGAAGCTGTTCAAAAGTGCATTGAAAAGAATTTATGATCTTGGTTCCTTTGCAGCTGGAATGGCTTTTAATATTGCAAAACATACTGATTTATAATCTTAACTGGTAGCTGCAGAGAGAAGGCCATTTATTGCATGGACATGGAGAATGAGCTATTGTATTCCCAGCAGACACTACCTCAGGCTGCAACATGACTGTAGTGCAGTCTGCCTCCAGTCATCCATCCCTGTCCCAGTCCACTGATGATTTATGCTGATGGATGGTAGAGCATGCTGTTCCTTCCTGTGCTTTCCTTCCACAGTACACTGGATTTCTTTCCATTGAAGTCAGATTGCAAAGCGCTGTCAGACTCCTTGAGTCTCATCCTGTACTGGAATGATATGGCTGTACTTTCACACTGGAAAGTCAGTCTTTACCCCAGTGATACAACAGCAGAAAAACTTACATTTTGACTGCTCGTAGGAACTTTCTGCTTATCAAGGCAATGCAGAGAGTATTCTTGATAGCTGTCAGTCTGGTACATTTAATTGATAACCAGTTCATTAAAGTTTTTTCCAAGTGTGTAAGGAAGAAAAAGAGAAATCTAGTCAGGAAAAGATGTAAGTGATTACCTCATCAAACTGCTAAGCTTGGCTGCTGAGCTGATGCAGTAGACTGCCTCTGGTAAGGAGTGTCTTAAGCCTTTTATCATTCAACCAAATTGTAGGACTCCATTGCCTCTTTCAAAACAAAAATAAGAAGCCTTCAACCCCAGGACTGTACATTAGTACTTGGCATGGGCAAATTTCAACTAGCAGGAGAAGAAATCATGTTTATATATAGTTTTATTTGCTTGCTTTGGTTTCAACTCCCTTCTCCTAGGCAGAAAGAATAAAAACAAAAGAGAAGTTATTAATGTTTCTGGCTTCGGGGGTGGTGCTGACATGGGAACCCTCGAACAATGTGCAGCTTTTTTTTTGTTATGGAGCTTTTTGAAGCATCTTGTCTGCAGTTCATTGCCAGACAGTTTCGGTCTCTTGCTGAGGTGGTTTGTTTAAGGTGTTTATTTCCAAGCTCTTTAATTCATGCCACCTTCCCCACGGTTTTCTGTCATAGAAGATGTTTGTCTTCATTTTGACTAGGCTATTAGATACTCTACTGACTGCAGTGGAAAACTTTAGAGCTAGAATAAATTATGGAGGAGTTGCAAGGCATTTCTCTGCTTCTCTCTAGAAATCAACACCACTCTACAGAGCAAGGGGTGAGCACACTGCCACTGCATTACGGAATCAATATTAGAACTTGCTAAAATCCAAACTGATTGGAGAGGGAGATACTTCACATAGCCTTAGTAGATGGATTTAGAGACAGGAGGAGGGAATAGAAAAGGCTTATTGGAGGGACAGGGAAAATGCTCTGGAGGAGGGGGAGCATTATGCTGGTGGTCTTAATTTCTCTTGTAATCCAACCACCATACTTGCACACCATGTTAGTGCTGAATATAAAAAGAGTTCAAAGCAATTTTTAGTTAAATATTGTGAGTTGGCAGGAATGCAGTTATATTGTCCTGATTCCAGTATACAGCTGTCTGTTGAACCTGGAGAAGTATTTTGTTGCCACTTGAGTTCTTTTATTAGTTTGTTTAGAAACAGCAAACCAAAGAAGCTCTTCCTGTGAACAAATACCCTTTAACGGGCCATAGCTTTTTAAATAAGCCTTTGATGGAAATGTTTTGAAGGGTTTTGTTAAATTTCTAAAACTATTTAGTGAGAAGAGAAAAACAGACTAAAAATAGAAAACACCTGCTGTTGCAGGTAGTAACATACTTGGAAAGGTGATGTTATGTGCAATTTCACTTATAAGGTCATTATTGAAATATGAGGCTTTTGAAAGTTGAAAGTGTCTTTTTCTATAGACTGATAGTTTTTTGAGGACAAATTATTTAATGTTCTTTAGAGGGTTTTACAGAACTGTGTTTACAAATAACTCCAACAGAGTAAGTAACAGCATAGCTGAATAAATATTGAGACAAATTAATAAGAGTTTAAATTGTCCTTAAATTCAGCATCAGAACCTTTATCTACTGCCTCCCTCTTACCATATCCCTTAAATAATTTTGGTAAATTTATGTTGTGCTTTTTGTTTCATACTTGGGGGTTGATCAGAGGATGAACAATACAGAATAAAAATTGTATTAAGATTTATTGCTGTAATAATTGGTAATGTTGTCACCTCTTAATTGTTAATTAATTGCTGTTTAGTACTAACTGTAGTAGAATTTAAGTAGAATTTAGAAGGTACTATACCATCACATTAGGAAGTAATTTTCTTTGTCAGCTACTGACTGTAAAATTAGCAGCTGGATTGTTTAGAAGAATGTGCATCTTTTTTAAAGTTACCCTGAAAGGTGTGCATATATACAGTAGATATTTTAGTATCATGATCTGAGAAGGCCTTGCTTGAATGTCCTCCTTTCCTTCCTACCTCTTTGTAAGTTCTTCCTGATTCTAATTACTTAAAATGCATAAGAATAGCAAAATAACTGGTGTTCTGGAAATTCTGAATGATCCATTTTCAAATGACTAAATACAGTAAACTTAACACTGTTTTGAAACAGGGCTGTACTGCTTTCTACTTTTCAAAGCTACCCTGAGCTGGGAGTGAGGCACTGCTTGTCTACATTATTACATCAGAAATAAACAACATTTCAAATTCACATGCAAAAATGAGTGAACAGATAATTTTTTTTGTGCATAATTTGATGCAAGGAGAAATTTTACTGCTTGTAGGAAAGTTTCTCTTTCATATCTTTTTTCTTACCTTTACTTAATTAAAACTGACTTCTGACATACCTGTGCATTTATTAGAATGCTTGATCCCTTAGACATTCGTGAGCAGAAAATGAGCTTTCTCTGCTGAGAAGCCTGCCTGAGCTTGACTTGTGTGAACCTGGAGCACCACTTTCACCTGCAAAAAGTGCAATGGCCTTCTGTTGCTTTCTATTACATCAATCATTAAGGAAGTACAGATACTTCAGGTTTACATGAATGCCAGGCAAAACGGTGGAAGCCAAAGAATGGCATGTAATTTTTTGTGAGCTTTTATAGTGATTAGTCTTCCTTTGTCATCATTGTAAAGACTTTTTTTTATTATAATGGTCAGCTAGCTTTGTATTAATTGGTTTCACTATTTGATTAATTATTCTATATTCAAATTCTATGTGAGGGCAAAGATAGTGTGAGAATTTTGAAGGAATTGGTAACTTCTTGTATTTCCTATGTGTTCACACCAGGCAATTTTTTTTTGTTTGGTTTACATGGGGTTTTTTGTGGGGGGGATGGCACGGGGTTGGTGTGGGAATTTGGATTGTTCGTTTGCTTTGGTTGATTGGGTTTTGTTGTTGGGGGTTTGGGGGTTTTGTCTGCTTGTTTGGGGGGATTGTGGCTGTGGTTTTGTTTTGTTTTGGTTTTTTTTGTTGAATGCTGCATTATTTTGATTGGGATATTAAAGTAAAATTATAATGTATAAGAACATACTGTGATCTTAGAACATCTTTGATTATTAAGCTCATCTATGTTTAATGTTGATATTTTTGAGCTTATATAAATTATAAATTAATTTGAGGCTTATATAAATTCTGTTTTAAACTGACCGTTCACATTTTGGTTTTATGCTCCCTCTGCAAGTCTCAGTTTATGAATGGTTGCTTGAGGGTAAAACATCATCTTTATCTTTGTGCTGTAGGTTCAGACCATTGAGGTGAGAGATCACATGGCAGGATCCAGTTCTAGTGGAGCTGTGAGGGTCCTCCCATTCCCTGTTCTGCAAAGTCCTGCCCCTTCTAAGAGCTGGACTGAGATGGCCAGATTCATTCAATGGAGGGCACCAAACCCCTTGCTACACTTGGCTTCCCAGTGCCTGGGGATACTGGAACCAATTCACTAACTTCAGTGGATGAAATCTATTTCACTTTCTTAGTTCTCAAGATAATTTGAGATTCTCCTTCAAAAATAGGTGTCAAAGCTGCAAAACTGCAAACATTCTGCTCCACTGTTAATACTTAAGGGCAAACAAAATAGTCTTGTTGCTCAAGATTGATTGTCAACAGCACTTAATGATTTTCTCATATGGCAGTTCCTGTTATCCCAATAATTGAGTCTTAGACTTCCAAAAGGTGCTGTTTGGGGATAACTATTTTATTTAAGTTTATTGACAGTTTGTTTAGAGAAAAATTGATTTTTTTTCTCTCAGAGTATTAGGTTCACATTTATGCACTATTTTCAGTGACGATATCTTCTTCTTAAAGAGGGAGACACCCCCACACCACACCCTCACTCCCTTAGGGAAATGTGATGTGTGTTTTTTTGCATTTCTTGTTCCCTGCAAAGTAGGCTTGTTGCTGGATGTTTCATGTAGCTCTGGTGACAAATCTGGAGCCTTGGATGAGGCATATTAGTAGTGAAATGATTCCCAGTGAAATAAAATAATAAAATTATTTAAGACACGGTATTTACCTACAAATTTTGGAAGAAGACATTTCAGGAAAGAAAGGTTAGCTGAGCACCTGATGTTCTAACACATCTGGTTCCTGTCCGTGCTCCACCTGGCTCCACCTTGCTGTCTTCTGGAGCTTCTTTTGAGTAACACTAGGCAATTATGTTCTTTCCTTCTTCCTTACAAGAAATGGCTTAGTTCTGTGGACTCCCTATCAGCAGGGAGCAAAGATCAGGAATCCTGTGTCTTACAAGACTGCAGAGTAGTAGCATAGAAGATAAGCTGCTTATAGTAATTTTGGTGACTCACAGGAAAAATAAGTTTTATTTCCTTCTCATACAACCCTCCCTTAAACCAAAAAATCCCTCAACCACTGTTTGCAGAGGAGAGAACACATGGTATTAAAATGAGAGGAAAAAGCTTTCCTTTCTCATTCCTGGTAAAGATGAAGAGTTTGAACTGGTGAAATACTGGGCTGTGCTGCTTATAACACTTCATATTAGTGTTTCCAACCAAAATTAGAGGTGGCCTGTTTCCAGTGACACTTGGAAATGTAATGCTGTGTTGATAGTCTGAAATGGAGATCCTCTGGCATTGCAAATGAAATATGTGCCACTGCAGTTCAGTTGTGGTTTAGCTGGTCATGGAGTTGGGATATAATCATATTATTTTAACTCCTGGAGATCATTACTACTTTGGTGCTTGAGGGAAATAAAACCCTCAAGCATCAGAACTGTCAAGATATATATTTTTTGAAGTTTTATATAAAGTAATAATAGGTTTTATTTATTTTTGAATGTTTATCCAGGCTTTCATTATTAAAACTATATGAGAACAAGGGTTTGAGTATTTGAGTAATATTAATATGAAGGCTAAACACAAACCTATAAATTTTTTGATTATTTAGTAGGAAAACTAGCTTTTTTGAAATAACTGCTTCCTTTATGCTAAACTGTTTATCCTAAAATATGGTCTTAAGCATGTACTCACCTCGCACTGAAAAAACAGCGCCTTGTGGTTTATGTAAAGATTGTTGTTCTACTACTAGTTACCAAGTTTTTCCCAAAAAAGGCCAAAATTCCCAATGGATTTGCCCAAATAAGGCCTGGGTTCTCATAGAAACCCACAGAATTCAACCCTCAATCAATCAATCAATTATCAACTCTAAAAATTTATTTCCTTATAATTTTGGCAAAAAGCTAAGAGCAGGATGAATGCTCCTCATTCTTCTTTTTTTTTTTTTTTGGCACTTCCAGAGGTACTGTGTAATGATGTGTATGACCTTAGAGAGGGGAGAAATGTGTGAAACTCTGGAAGTGGAGCAGTTTGACTGAATACCTAGAAATTCTGCAGGTAGGGCTGGGTCCACTCCTTTTCCTCCACTCTCTCCAGTCTGGCAGTGTAGGGAATGACAAACTCTTTCCCCCCACTGGCAGTCCAGTACCAGGTCACCTCCAGGGAGTCACAGCTATGCAGGCAGAGGGGCTTTGCTGGCATCAGGAGTCATTTGGGGAGACAATACAGCCACCTGGCCAGGAGTCCTTCAACCCAACAAAAGTGATTAAAGGGAACACTGTGCTGGTATGGGCAGTGCTGCAGGTCATGAAAGTGCTTTGATCATTGTTTCAGTACAGAATAGTGTCCTTAGATCATGAATTAAGTTTTCTTTTAATTGATTTTGGGGACCTTCCATGATCTGAGAGAACGCCTTTCCATGCTACATGACTTTTTAAAATTCTCAGCCAAAAGAGACATCATAGTGTGGTAAGGAATAAAAATGCTCGTTTAATTACTGAAATGGGATAATTTTAGAGATTACTAATGATATATGTTATGTCCTGTGTTCTTGACTGTTAAGTGCAAATGGGCCTTTTATTTACTCTCCAGTGGCATATCATGAGGTTATTTGATTTGAATTAAATGTTGTTAAGTTCTGTGAAAATGGCATTCTAATTTTTCTCTATGTGAAGCTTCATTAAGTGTATTTGCACTTAGAAATTGCAAGCAAGATGTTAACATTTCAAATGGTTAAAAACAGAATATTTAAAAAGTAAAATTAAATAGCAGCGGCCTTGGAGGTTTTTTTCCTTCTCTATGGGACATTTCCAGCACTGCTTATTTCCTGTTGATTTGATTCATTAATATTTTGCCTATCAAATAAATACATTAATGATTGCAGTTGGTTGCAGCAATAATTGTGTGTTTCAAATAAAAACTAATTAGCATAGAAAGTGGAAAAGCATCATGGCATATGAAGTGTGCTTGCAGTTCATTACATCTGAGAGATCACAAAGACCTTTTTTTTTGGCATTTGTTGCTTTCAGCCAGTTGCCAACAATTATGTTCTGTTTGAATAGAAATTAAGTAGCTGATTTACAGCATTACTCTTTTTATGCTGAGGCATGAGCTACTGATATTGAGGGTGTCTTCAATCACAGTGCACTATAATATTTTCTGAAAGTGTTAGGGTTATACCCTCCTACACAGTTATCTGTCTTGTAGTTGCTGCTGGAGATTTGTTTGGGTTTTCAGAGGAGAAGGTCATAGTAGGAAATGACTTAAATTTGGGTTGATTGGGTTGCCATTCTTTGTGCCAGAGGTAACTGCAGACTGTGGGTGCCAGCCTGTTCAGGTGTGCCAGAGGTCTGAGAGTGCCCTCGAGGACTGAGCTCTATCTCCAGTCAGCACCACCGCAAAAGGGACCAGGAAAGCCCACAGCTGGAATGTTTTATACTGCTCAGCCTCAGTTAATGGAAATTATTTTGGGGACAGAGAATTGGAAAGTTCTCTTAATTTCTGGTAAGGGAAAACTCTTCTTAGGCAGTAGACATCTCTAATAAGGATTTAAAGAGTAGCAAAGTAATACATGTTCAAATAAACAGATAAAAGCATGACTAAATTGATCAAGTGTTTGGTTTGAGAACTTCAGTTCTTATTTGTGTGTTATTTGTATATAATATATGGTACTGGAAAGTTATGCACCCTCTCATTTTTCACTTTAATTGCCTGTTTGGAGGCAGCATGACAGATCCAAAGGTTGCTTTCAGCAACTGAAGAGCACTGTGGTCACTTTCTATTTTGCAGTAATTAACTTAATTGCAGAAATTAGAACATTTTAAAAAATTTCAGGATCCTTGACTGGACTCCATGCATTCTTTCTCTTTTCTATTGTCCATATCTGAAATAACCTTTCCTTGTATATAGTTATATCAATTTTTTTTTCAATGAAAGATGTTTTTCAGGTTTGCAAGTCCTTCTTCTTTGTTTACTTGGCTATTTGGTTTTTAAATTAAAAATGGAAAATGTCAAGTGATCATCTCAGTTGTATTGCTAAAATACTTTTAGTAACTGTGCACTAAATTAATACACATGAAGCTGTAATCAGAACCCTGTTTGTCTGGACAAGATAAGGGATGACCATTATTTTTAAAAGTTCACAGTCTGAATTAAATAGTGGCAGCTTGTAAGGATGAAACACGATTGCTCCAAAGTAGTGTTATATAAAAAGTTCTATTCTGCTGTAAGATCAAAGCACAGGCTTGTTTCTGTGTAGGTTATCT
Source organism: Anomalospiza imberbis (assembly GCF_031753505.1). Lineage (NCBI taxonomy): Eukaryota > Metazoa > Chordata > Aves > Passeriformes > Viduidae > Anomalospiza > Anomalospiza imberbis. The sequence goes on from NC_089681.1 coordinate 118,199,756, forward strand.
GAAATACCATGTGTTATTTTATCACCCACCAAGATACCATTTTCTCATATGACAAAACCCTGAGTTCTTGTGTCTCACAGGGGTTGTGTTACAAAATGGAATTTCAGTTGTGTTAGTTTGAGTTAGTCAGTGGATGTTATTGGTTGTGGTGTTCTCAGAGGTTTTTGTGCTTTAGTTTTCCATGATTTTCCGCTTTTGAAATTCTCTCCCCTTTTTTATACTTCCTCTTGCAGTGGTGTCCTCTGATTGCATCTTAGAGGTTTTGCATTCATTAAGGCAGTGAAGCTGAAAGGCTGGGAGTGCTGTCCCTGGGATCATGGTGTCTTTCCAATGAAGAGGCACTTTTTACAAATTACCATTTTCCTTGGGAACTCCACGAGGACTGCCTCGCTTTCTTTGGGAGGTGCACCAACATGAAGGGGGCCAGTGTGTGCTAATCCAGGGTGTTAAGTCAGCAGCTGCTGCTTTGCCTTCCAGCTGCCTGTGTGTGCACTCCCAATTTATACTTGTTGGGTTTTTTCACTGAGGCAGCCTCCATTTAAATAAACCTTCTGTTTGACATTTCCTTTTGCTGACCACATGTCTACATGCATAATATGTAATTTGCATTTATGAAGATTAATGATAACCTTTTTGTGCTTGAATGCTTTAGGAGAAGTCCACAGTAGTTCAGCTTTTGGGCTGTGACTTCTGATGCTTTGCCTTGTCTTTGGACTGCATTATTCTCCTGCTGTAATGCAGCAATTGCAATTGCTCCGTGTGGTAAGTCCACAGGCCTGGTTCGGGCAGCAGCAGAGCCCCAGCGCAACAGAGCTGTCCCCAGCAGGACAAAAATCCTGCAGTTTCATGACCTTCTTTTATTACTTAAGTGACCTGTGTCTTTAACAAAGACCCTTTAACAAAGGGTCTCTTTTCATGGCTTCATGCACTTAAGTACAGTTTGATAACTGTACTTTTATTGGGAAAATAAACTGTTTGCAGCTGAGAAATTTTTGCAACTCTGGATAGACCAAGCAGGCAGAATTTTGTCCTTAAACATATTCTGGAGGCTCTAGCCTTCCCCACAGCTCTGAAAGTTTACATAAGTGCAGTGTTTTCTTGTTTGAACTTGCCTGAATGTAGCTTTCTTAGTCATCTATTTAGAGGGTTAAGTCATCTAAAGAGCTTATTGTGGAAATGTGAAAGTTTGGTATCTGATCTCTTTCACATGTTTTGATAAGTCCATCTCTGTGGCATTTAACACTTTGATCTTGGAAAGAACCTAAACTCGTGCTTAAATAGTAAAGGTGTTCTTGAATTCCAGATTTAAAACTCTTGCAGAATCATATTTATCCTCCAGTGTTCTGTCTTTGAGTTGAAGAGCATAATCTCCTTTTTTGAAGATCAGGACATTTTATTTTTTCTGTTAAAGATATAATTAAGGGACTCTGTTAATTTGTCTGTGATTTTTTTTTTCTTTTTATTTATAAGAAGACACGAATAAGACTGCATTTGGAATTGATACTGTGAAACTCATAATGGTTTCCTTGTAATGGAGGTTTTAGATGGGGAGCAATTTCCAGTAACATTGAATTTATCTATTTCTGGCTTTTTAAACTACATCCACATATGAACAATTGCAGACTTTTGAGGAAGCCAACAGAAATATTTGCCTTGGCATCATTAGTGAAGCGAGCTAGTTTCAAGGGAAGTGTAGGTTTTAATTAACTAGCTGAGCTGACTTATATCAGCCAGTTTCAAGGCCAAGTGAAATACAAGACAGGCACTCTGTGAACCTGCTGGTGGGCGAGCAGAACGTGTGTATGGATGTTCTGGCAAAGTCAGGTTTGAGTCTGGGGAACCTCTGTGTTGGCAGTTTACCCCAGTGTGATCTTGCACAAAAAGGTGAGATTATCATTAACATCTCCAAGTGACTTGTAAGTCCTTGGTCCTTGCAAATATGTGCTTTTAAAATGCTTTTAAAATCCTTTGCAGGGCTGTTATTTTCATTACATTAAGGGCATTTTGTTACTCTTTTGGAGATTAAATCAAAATGGAAATAAGGCCCTTGGGTTGGCAAGGGGAGTTTTGCCTTTTTGCTTTTTTTGTAACCACTTGGTAAAAAAATGATATGACTTACAGAAGACATATTTTTCAAATATATTGTTTGTTAGGCTGAAATTTGTTCCCTAATAATCACCCCCACACTCAATTAGCATAGTACCTCCTATGACAAAGGTGGATAAAAGGATAATTATCAGCCATAAAGAAGCTACTCAGGTTGTTGGTGGGTGAAATCTCTTGGAGGATTACAGCTACCAAAAAATTTTGACAATCCAGCCACTGCATTTGTAAGTGAGTAGGGATTCATGTCTCCTTCTTTAGGCACCTGGACTTCTGTCAGTCTTGACCTCAACCTCTGCTTTTGTTAAATGGTGGCAGGGTGGGGTTAAAACAGGACTGGCCAGTTCATATTTGAAATGTTGAAGAGCAGTATAATTTTTACCACCTTTAGGTTATTATCTTTCTTCTGAGACTCTCTTTACCACTTTGCTAGTGGTAGTGACCTTTCCTGGTCTGTGTAAGAAGAAAGCTTGTGGTTGTAAAATAATGCCACTGGAATTTGTTAACATTTTGTAAGGTGAAAAGTGATCTTTCACAGTGATTTAAAACCAGAGCTCTTATGAAGGTGAAGTTGCTTCTAATAACTTTCGTGTATCTTGTAGAGTAAAAACTTATTGCTGCATTATATACAATGAAGATGTGGTATGTATTTTTGTGCAGAAATATTAATGTAGAACCAAGTTATATAATTGAAGACTGTGCTTATACAGGATATGTATGCCTTTGTTTATTATTTGCTCTCTTTAAAATACTTTGCCAGGTTAGGATTTTGCAGTGCTTTCAGGCTGCAAGTTATTTCTGTGTAGTGAGGTGATTTAGTAATCGTAGCATGCTTCAGTAGTCAGTGATTTATTTTGTTAGAACATACTCCACAGAAAATGCCTGGCTTTGTGTGAACAGTTCAAAGATGGCTCAGTGCAATTTATGGTCTCTCAGCCTTAATTATACACTCATACTGCTTGTCTAGTTGTCCAGTATGAAGCAGGTTGTGCATGTGAGAAATTGGAGGGGTCTAATCCTGCAGATGACCGAGTAATTCTGTCTCTCTTATGGATGTTAGCATCCACACTTCAGTCTTTCAAATAGTGAGGTGCTGGGATGCAGAGCAAAATGCTGGAGTAGTTAGTGTAAGATAAAAATTTTATTTTAATAATATTTCATTTTAAAAAATACAAAAAATCTGGTACCATAGTAAATGAGGAGGACATAGCTTAAAAAATTCTCACAGCATTACAGAAAGTAATTCTTCCCACTGTGGAATGAAATCAGTGGCACGTAATGTTTATAAGAAGAGACAAGCAATGAAGGCAGCTAATGTACAGCAGCTGGCAACTTGTTCTACCGGATTTAAGGTGTTACTGCAAAACCAGTGAAGTAGTGAGTCTTGGATAACCCTTGTTAATTCAAGAAGTGAGGGAAGCTAGTTAATGTTAATCAACCAGTCCCCTCAATTTCTGGAGTAGTTTTTGTGTGTGTGCTGGATATTTTTCTTACAAGAAAGGGAACTCAGATCAGCCTTATGTTATATTGCTTAAATATTTTCAAGAAGAAATTTGCCATTTGTGAGTGTTTAAACCATTATAGGTGCCTGTTTGGAAACTATTTAGGCTACATTTGGCTGACTTTGACCTGTCTATGTGAGTTTGAAGAAATATTGACTAAACATGTAACGTTATACAGGGCCATTTTTTTGAGATTGACAACAGATTTTTGTCTCCCCTGCTCCTCATTCCCGAGTCAGATTAAGTGAGAGTGTTGGCTGATGCAGAACATCCTGGTCAGTGGGGCAGCACATGTTCAAAGACATGCTTTGGGCAGCATGTGTGGTATTAGAAAACATTGCTAGTGTCTGTATGAATGTGCTTAGGCATGAGAAAAGCAGAGTGCTGGAAATCCAGGCTTGAAGGTTCAGCATCAGAGAATACTGCTGTTTAATCTCACTGTAGATCTACATGCTATTCCTTAAAAAGGAAAGGGGAAAAAAAAAGCACTAACTACTGGGTTTTCTTTTATCAAGTTTGAGATGGTTGTGATCTTTTTGTAGTTGTTAAAAATGTATGTTCACTCTGCTCAAAAAAGTGCTAACTAACATCAGGAATGTAAGCAGAGACTGCCTAAATTGGAAGTTAAATACAGTAAAGGGGGGGGAGGGACCAGGCTGGGGCCAAAGGGAAGAGGGCAGTCCAGGGAATGAATTGCATCTATGAGCAGTCCTGTGGTACAAGAGTGCACAAGTGGTTATCAGCATCTCCATGGAAGTTTTAACTTGTTCTTATGTTGGGACATTTTGAGAGGGGAGCATAACAGAAAGCAGTAGAGAGCAATGGAGGCCGGGATATAGGAAGAATTGGAGTTAGAAAGGGGCAGGAGAGAGGAAAGGCACTGTCTGAGGCTGGGCAGAGGAAGAGGGAATGGAGGCAGAAAGGAATGGAGTGGTGGCATTTTTAGACAGTGAGAAAAAAGCTGGCAGTGGTGGGCTAAATGTGTATGTGCTTGGATAGCACAGCCATGCATGTTTTAGGTGGATGCCGAGGGGCTGCCAGTGTGCCCCTTCATGCCCCTCAACTGGGGAAAGACTGTGCCAGGGCCCCAGGGCTGCTGCCACCTGTGGCACAGCATGTCCAGTTTTTCCGCTCTTCTGCTCTTCTCTGAGGGCATTACCATGGCCCCAGAACAAGTTTATGTGGGGTTTTTTTTTATATTTTAGCTAAGGAAGACCCAGCAGTGTTACATGTAGTTCCTGCTGCAGTGCAGAGGTGAATGCAGCATTCTCATGACTGGCAACCTAGCACCTGGTTGCAAGAGGAATAAAAATGTGTCAAGCATTCTAAGTGCTAAATTCATACAAGATTTTTTTTTTTTTCCCATGGCTTGGATTATTTTGTGGAATTGGTATATGCAGCATAATTGACTTTAAAAACATGTGAAGTCTGATACGTGGAGGGGGAATGGATAGATAGATCTAATAGAATTTGCATTGTGTTCCTCGTGTGACAGGCAGCACCTACTGAGAAACAGGAGTCTGCTTTCTCCGGGTGCCAGCAGGCAAATTGTTCTCTGCTTTGATAACACACTCCTACAAAAGTTATAGGGCTTTTGGTTTTTGTCTTGTGTTTTCATCTTCAGCTGATGTTATGGGGAGCCGCTGGCAAGCTGTGGGAAGGGTGGTAGACTCTCCATTAGAGTCTTTCCTTGTCCTCTCCCACAGATAACGTGCAGCATTCTGATGTAAACCAGCCGCAATTTTGTCTCCTTCAGTCACAGAAACTGTTGTTTATAGGTGGAGGTTAATCCTATTTAAGAACTGGATTAGCAAAGACATAGTCATTTAACCACAGATGCCTGAACTTGGGTTGCAGCTGATACCTTAAGTTTTAGCTTTCACATTTTTCAGATTCTGTACTGCCTTAGTGTGTGACTCTGAACTTCATAAAAAGTATTAGCGAGTTGTCTTCACAGTTTAGTTGGACAAAACAATCCTTTTCCAGGCCAAGAACCAAGGACACCATTGCAGCTTCAGGCCCAAAAATTAGAAACAACAGCCAGTTGAGGAGAGCAATTTGGGAGGATGGGACTTCATACCCTGAAACTGTAATTGGACAACTAACCCCAATATGTAAATGGACCAAAACTTATAAAAGTGTGAAAACTTGTGACCAGTTGTCCATCTTGGGTCCATCTTGGGTAGAGCCATGACCGGGCTCTTGTACTGCCCAAGGTGTATCCTTTAAAGGCCTTTCAATAAATACCTACTTTATTCCTTAAACTCTGTCCAGCCTCTGTTCCAGGTAGCCTCTGTAGGCATCACAGCAGTTCTCAGATAGTCCTGGCTGGGATTAATGCCCTGCAGACATTCTGCATCGAGACAGTTCCATGGCAGGCTGTGCACCACCGAGGTGTAAATCTAAGAGAGCTCACCATGTCAGGAGATGTATGCTTGGCTTGCTAAATGATGGTGGGTTTTATAGAAACAAAGGCGAGTGTAAGATCTGTGTATGCTGTGTGAACCTAACTTCCTCAGAGAAGTGAATTAGACACCATGCTAGATCACTGATGTCTTTGGTTAGCTTCATAAGGAGTGTGATGTGCTGGCAATTGCTGCAGAATTTCCCCAGGCACCAGCAAGATCTTTTTCTCTTAACAACAGGCTTGGGTTTGCTGGGTGGCTTGGAACTTGCACTTTTATCCCTCTTCACTGAACTTTAATAGAGTTATTTATCTCTTCAGGGATATATTGATAAAGGCATGTTAGCAAATCCTGCAGCCTAAGTTGTGCAGGAGCAAGTGTAAGGAGAAAGATTAGGATCAGTCTGACCTTTGGGAGGCAGACAGGAGATTCCCTTCTTGAATAAAGACATTATCTGCTTCTGCAGTGGTGTGACAAATATACCAACCCTCAAGCACCATCCCCATTCAGATCAGTTAAAAATCTTCCTTAAGGCCCAGCATCAGAGACAGATTTTGAAACAATTGTATCATGTTTTAAACCCCACAAAAACCACCAAAAGCGACTGATCATGTCAAACTAATGTGCTCATCAAGATAATGAGTTTTTAAACATAAACGATGCTTAAAGCTGTAGGAGCAAGCAAGAACAGTCCAAAATATGGGATTTGCTTGAAGTGCCCCACACGCTCCCCCCTCACCAAACACAACGTAGATGGTTCTATGAAATAAAAGATGAATAGCAGCAGTGCTGTGGGGACCCATTTGGTAAAGACAGTTTTTATTCTTGATAGTTAAAACACAGAAGTTACACACAGAATTGCTTTTCAAGTAATGCATAAAATGTGCTGTTAATGACTATAGTAATCTGCACAGGCAGGATGCACACTTTCCATTGGGAACTTTTGAAGACTATTTATGCTCAGCTCTTAAAGGTGCCAATCAACTATGCAGAGCAAAGTTGTGTTTGAAACTTCAATATAACTCTGGGTTATATTGAAGAAAACTGCCTAAACCATGAACATACTCCCTTGGCTTTGGTTTCAAAAATTCAAATCAAAACTCCTTTGTTAGATAAAAGCACAACTTAACTGCAAAGGACAATGGAAATGGTGATTGAAAACATATTTTTTCATTTGAGTGATAAAGTTAGCACTTGAGGGAATTTGGATGTGTTTGCTTTGGGGCATCTGGTGGGCAGTGCTCTGCTTGGCAAGCATTTTGCTTCAAGAGCATTTTTGTATGACTTTTCTGATTCAGAGCTTCAGAAAATAATCTGTAGAGAAGGGAGAGAACAAAACTCAGAAATGCAGGAGAAAAGTCTCAAGACCCAACAGAAGAGATCTAATCACTCTTGGAACATCTTAAAATGTTAAAATAGCTACATTAAAAAGAAGCAAGCTTGAGCCATTTAACACTCTAAATCATGGAAAGCAGTGAAAACTAGTATTTATGAGGGGCATTGTGAAAGCTAGTGTGACAGTTGGAAATTACATCACTGTTGATGTTTCAAATTCTTGCGTAAAGTAATGCAATACTGTGTTTATGAATGAATGAGCGAGGGATGGAGCTGTGCTAAGTGTACTCTATAGATAAACTGGGTTGAGCCATTTCATATCTCTTGTGTCCACTTAGGTTATTTCACCGTTCAGTCCCCTAATTTCAGTGTAAATGCACAAAGCTCAATTCTATGTATTTCTTTATTCCAGATACAGACCCACGTGTATTAGAAAAACAAGAACTTCAGCAGCCAACCTATGTTGCTCTAAGTTACATTAACAGGTAAGTGTGGTTATTTTTCAGGTATAACTGATCTTGGTTTGTGCAATATATATTCTACCAAAATGGCATGCTTATGGATGCACTTTTGTTTTGCATCATGGGATATGATACTATCATAACACCTGTTTTGGTAAAACAGTTGATTTAAAATTTAACTAAATTTTTAATGACTTTTACACAGGGCACATGCAGCCCTTCAGCTGTACTGCTCAAATACTTAGGAATGAGGTTTTAGCTTTTGATGTTTTAGCTAAGTCTCATGCCAAACAAGATAATTTTTCTTGGCTTAGTTTTCTATTTTATTGTACTTCACACAAGTGAGTAGAGAAAGATTTCACTTACGATTGAAAAAAAGCTCTATCTGATAGAAGTTCAGTATATAAGCGAATTTTTTACAGAACTTCAGAAGTTTTTCAACCACAACGTATATCTTTTAAAATCTTGCTTACCAGCCCTGTATAACATAAACTTGAAAGCAATTAAGAAATTAAATCATTTTTAATGTACTTTTCTAAGTAACAGTGCCCCAGCTTTTCAGTTATTGACTGATGGTGGTACTGAAACCTCCAGGGTATTCCAGCATAGATTATTGCTTTTTATACATAGAAGACCGATTTACTTTTTTAGTTTTGCTGTCTAGAGGATGAGCTACAAGCTCATAACCCTGTAAGCTTGGAAGATTAACCCAAGATTCAGTTTAGCATAGACTGAGTTGATTCAAACTCTCATGGGTTACGCAAAATTTTTCTTTATAATTCTACTTTGTTTTTAAAATGGGGAAAAGTGAGACAAAAGCAAAAACCAACAAACTTTTAAAAACACAGAAATCAACTGTTTGACTTTTTATAATGTTTGCTGTAGCAGAAAAGTGTCAGTGGGTGTGTGGGGGAAGAATATTTCAAGGTATGGAAGCAAGAAGTGGTGTTCACTTGGTGAAATGACTACATTTTCTCCACTACATGAGACTATGATTAAGAATAGCCAGTACTGACATGATTTCCTACTTGGCAAGTAACTCTTGTTCCTCCCGGAGACAGTCTGACTCCTAAAGCATATTTTGAAATTAGCCATGACCCTTTTTAACACTTAGTTCTGCTGATCTCATTTAATGTATAAAGCTTTTTTTTCCAATATGTAGGCTTGGTATGTTGTTGTACATGTTGGTATGTTTCCCTCTTTCCATCATAGACTTGGGTGTTTTCTCTTTTTGCTTCTGAGGTTATTTTACTTAATGTGAGAGAGGGGAAAGGTTTTGGGGTTTTTTTTAAATTATGGAAAAGCTGTTTTAAGACCACATACTTGGCCATGGGACTTGTTTTAAGACAGTGGGACTTGATCATCCAGTTTGGAATCAGACTACTTTTAAAGTAGTTTGAAAGTGATACCTAATCTAGATTTCATTATTTTGGTACCCTTTTTAAATAAAGTTCTGTGTGACTGAGACAGTTTTAGTTGCCACATAATTTGTACAAACTTTCTTACCCTGTCATTTCTGAAAAGTAATTCTGGAGAACTGAACTGTGTTGTTTGTACAGTAAAAGTGAATCTGAATTGACTTGTGCTTGAACCAACTGCTATTTAGTTGCTCTTTTAGTTGTATTTTATTTTTTTCCAAAGTGCTAGCATCTTTCATTGAACCACCTGCTCTATGCAACTCAAGCTCTTGAGGGAGCAGCAATATCCATTACAGTACGAGACATGCCTTTCTATTTCCCACTACATATGCCAGAGCTGAGTTCTGCTTTGTTGTCCCAGGCTATGAACTCAGATTTTGTAGCCTAATACATGTCATAAACATGTTGCATACTGTTAGATATCAAACACCAGATACTGCTGCACTTTTTTTAAACTCATGCTTTTATGGCTTCCAAGTGGAACTGAACTTAGCTCAGTTCCTGCTGTGAGTTACAGACCTTAAAAACCATCTTCCTCTGCAAGTTTGTATATTCAATATGTTCTGTGTGGGCCATACGCTCTTGTGGAGCCTGGGAAAATAGGGACAGCTGATTCTCAGGGACTGCCAAAATTGTACGATAAGATGTACATTAAATATATGTCGTGGTAGAAAGATTAAATGGGTGTGCTTTATGCTCTGCCCATTGCCCTGTTCTATGGTGGCTATTATGAGCTAAAACAAAACATAAATCTGGGTTGTCTGGCTTGATAGCTGGGAGGATAAAGTATCAGTAAAACAGATAGTAGAAAGGGAAGGGTACTGGAGTCTCTGTTTACAACTTGAAACATACTCTTGTTTCCATTTCCCTTCTATCCCTAGTTATTTTCTCAGGCATATTATTTTGGCAATACTGTTTGAGCTCTGAAGTTCTGAGACAGCCCTCAGATTGTGGATGTTTAAATCGGTAAGGCTCCAACTCTTTCTCCGCTGGAGATTTACTGCCATTACAGCTTTCAGTAACTACACACAGATGCTGGTTCCATAGTGTGTGATCCTCATGTAGACAGATAACATTCCTTTTAAAACGGGTGGACAAAATATAAATTATAGGTCATAATGGTTTGTTACTGCAACATCAAACACTTCCATCAGACACTGAATTGCCACAAATCCCTTTCTCAGACAAAGTTTAGTGTAACCTTAATGCAGTCCCCAGTATTGATGGCTATTCCCTGCTTTCTTCTGCTTTGGTTTCTTAGAAGTCAGAATTGGAATCAATAAAAGACACACTACAACCAAAGCAGATGCAGTTAATCTGTTTCCGTCCTATAAATGCAGGAGAGGTTTGTCTGCAAGGAGTTCAATGGTGCTACTACAAGAATGGAATACTGGCTGTGATCTGTCAGGAGTAGTTGCAAATGAGCACTTGGGCCAACATCCTACAGTACTTTCTAGAGGCATTTCCTTTGTAGATGGGTCAAGACACCTTTATATTTTGTATTGCATTGAAATGCAGTAGTTAGCCACAGTGATTAATATTGCTTATACTGCTACTTAAATGCAGGCTTTATAGCTTTAAGTTAATAATCCTGACTACGAATCTTGCTTGGTATTCATTCAATCTACATAGCATTGTTTATGCCTCTGAGTGTGTTAGTCTGGGTCTTTAGAGGTGGTGGCTCTCAAGGTTGCTCTGTTACCTGGCATTGCAGCATACAGCCAAGGCTTTTAGACTGGAGCAGTCTGATGGAGAGAGACTTCTCAGTATTCTCATACATGAAAGTTTCTTTCCTGTGCATACTGCTTGTTACCTGTTAATGAGGAAAGCAGCTGTTGTGGGAATGTTTGGGCTTTTTAAAGAACAGCAAACCAAACATACCAATATTAGTAGCACAATTGAGAAGACAACAGAGGCATACAAATAATTCCTTTGTCCGAAAAGGTAATATTAAAAAAATGTTTATAATAAAAAAGTTTTATTCCCAATTTAGTGAATGAAAAATTCTTTACAATTAAGTTTTAATGGAGGTATTTCAACTTTTAGATTGTAAGTATCAGAAATAGGAAAAAAACATAAATTATTGGAGTAAATTCCTTTCACCTTGATTATGAAGGGTGGGAAGTGCCATAGTAACAATGCTTATTGGAAACATATACCATAAAAAGAACAATTAATTCTGTATTTATTACAATTTCCATGAAATACATTTTTCTTAAATACAGTAATTGCTTTGTTTTAAAAAGTTTCATCCAGGTGGGGAAAAAAGAAAACTAGTATGCATCTACAACTGAAACTAAGCAGTCATAATTATATACTGTTTCTGCTTCAAATTGCATAACAGCTATATTAGGAAATTGTTGAAAATAAAGACTGTTGTAATCTTAAGGTCTTTTAAAATCTAGCAAAATACTTTAATTATGTTAACCCCAGGTTCTTTTTAACAGTGTTTTTCTATTCATAATTGACATCATAGAAGAAGGGTTACATAATAAAATATGTTTTAAGTATCAATCCTGAAAGCAGTTAGAGCACACTGGTGAGAACGTTTTCGGTGTTGCCTGTGGGCAGTCTGTTGAATGAGTCTGTTGAATGTCTATAAAGTTCATTCTCATGCACAACTGGGAGCAAAAATTAAACCTGTGATCAAAATTGGATGTCATTCTTAGATGAAGAGCCCAAGATTATCCTTGCACATCTCTGAACTAATCTAACATTTTCGCTCCTCTTTCTAGATTTTGTTTTTAACTAGCAAGATTTTGCATCACTGTTACCATTGTAAATTCCTAAAGGCTTCAGGCATCTCATCTCCCCCCATTTCCCTTTTATTTCACCTGTCATTGACTTCTCAAGACAAAGTTTTCTTACTTTGCCTCTTTTTTTTAATACCATGAGAAGTAAAATCAATAATTTCTGTGAGCATATATATTTGTGAAAGAAATAAATTGCATGTAAAGTTCTGGCCACTGCAAACTCTCCCTATGCTTTGTCCAGCTCTCTATTTCTGGTTCTACTGCTATTACCTGTTTATTCCAGGAGCAAAACAGCCAATACCATAGGATTTAATGACTGTTTGAAAGTCGTTTCGAAAAGTGGCAAATTTTTCGGTAGTGTCATATTTAGTATGCACTATGTTACTAATGCAGTAACAAGAAGGATGGTTTTGGATTTGAGGCAATGCACTTTGACTACATCTGTGGAGTTTTGTTGCCTGGAATCAGAAGAAAAACTTTAGCAAATAATATTGAAGTGGTAATATAAATAGCTGTTCTTTAATGAAAGCTTTCAGGTGCACAAAATACAGGAATGTGCACATATTGCAGAGGATTTCTATGATTTTTATAAGGTTAATTAATTAGTATATCTAGCCAGTACAACCAATAAGGGACCAGTTGCCCCAGCAACCCACCCTTGGGTCTGCCCCTTGGATTTGCTCCAGGGGGCTCCTTGCCCTATATCTTGTTATGTCTCTGAGATGCTGGTGTAAAACAAATGTCCGTCTTAGAAGTTCTTGAGAATAAGACTAAACAGAAGTTCAAGAATGTGTTAGAAAGGGTTAGCTATGGTTCTAAAGTGTGAGAAAGGCTGAGAAAGTGTTAAAAACTATACAACTATATATTAAAAATCTATAAAATGACAAATATATGAAAAAGCTAAAAATCTTTGGGCATTAGTTTCTTAGCAGAGCATCCAAATCATGTGATACTGAAATATATTGCATTTTTCTTGTGGTTCAGCCCTGAGAAATTTTTCTATGAGCAGTAGTTGCATAAGAAGCCAATGAAAGACTCTAGCCTCTTGGAAGTCATAGCCCATGGCTGGATGTGCCATCAAAGTGCTCTATCAAACATTTTCTCACCAGCAGTGAAAATCTTGTTGCTTCCTTTTTTTCTAAAAGCACAAGCATTATGTTGTTTGAGTAATTTGTGGGAGACAATTCAGTTTTGCCCCTTTGATTCCCTAAGATTGTTTTAATCCTAAGACTGTTGCTTATCTTGGGGTAGGACATAGCTTCTCTTCCTGGCATTTCTCCTCCTTGCCTTTTGATGCCTGTGTGCCATCACTGTAATGGCTGCTGGGGCACAGTTTGGAACAAAAGTCGTGAGCCTGAAGAGAAGTGTGTTTGTTTCTCCTTGCTTGCCATCATAATAAATACTTTTGCAGAAGGCATGTGGAAAGTGAAACAATTCTGAAACGGTGAGCATCTTTCTCTAAAATAACTATTCCCTGCATCATTCACCTGATAAGCAGTAGATCAAGTTTCAAGTCTTTCTAATTCAGGCACGATATTTCCACTTTGAAGTTGTATCATTGATAGTATGGGTTGAGACATGCTACCAATAAATACATAAAACCCCTTAAAATTGATATTTTTTAATCTCAAAATAGTTAATTTGATTTTTGAATGAATAAAAAGCAACATTTTTTTAAAAAAAGGTATAACAAAGAGCCATCCTAACTTTTTTTGGTATAGCATACACTGTCTTAAATCTCATGCCATGATATAGAAACAGAAGGGTAGAGACAAGGGAGACTTTTCCATTTCAGGAATTCTGTTGTAGATGGGAACATATGAGCCTGTGAGTCTGTAGAAGTCTTGCTGTATCACCTGTTGAGCCTTGCTACGTTTTATAGTGCCTACTACCAAAGTTCTTCCTCTTTGTCTTAAAATTTACCTTTTCCTTCCCATAACATGATACTGTCTCATTTGAATTGAATATCTCGGCTTTGTAGAAGTGCAGTGATTCCCTTGAATTGTTGCTTCTCATCACGTTGAAGGTGCATGCCAATGCTTCCAGTAGCTGCTGAATTGAATGCATGTGACAGGATACAGAAATAAAAGGATCAAAGTAACATGTCAATTGCCAGATAATATTTTTCTGGGTAAGCCTATTTTAAGTTAACAGTGACCAAGTAGATCATATGGTTTTATTCATGTAGCCATATCTTTATGCTCTGCTATTTGACTTGTTCTGGAGATGGAATAAGACAAACTTCAGATGATAATTCAAACAAGATGTGCAGAAATGAATGATAGTTAGGGTAAGGGGAATGCCTTTTGATTTGGAAGGATTTATGCAGATGACTTTGTTTTCTCTTTCTCTTTTTACCAGTTTCAAGCTAAGCAAAGCTGAAGATTTATATGATGTACAGCTCTTCTATTTCATGTCAGCAGTAAAGATCAAAAAGCTGATTGGCACTTTAAGGAAAAGCCTTAATGACATGCCTTGAAATCAAATTACGTGGTGAATTTAAACATAGGACAGTGAAAGAATGTGTCTTAGTTGTGGGGTTGATTTTTTTTTTAATTGAGAGGGAATTAGCTTTCTTATGGTAATTTTTCTGTGCAAGACTCAGGGTTTTTCCTTTCCTTTTCCACCCCATGAATCTCAACTGAAAGAAGCATTGCCAAGTCAGCATCATTTCTTGCAAGTGAATGTGTGCACACACCTCTGTGTAATTCAGTTACCAAACGCTAGAGCTGTCAATATAAGTCCTCAAGATTTTCAGGATTCTTGTCTCTATTGCTATTTCTTCTTCTTTTGTCAACGTGGCATGCCAAAATTGATGAAAAAACCATCTTGTCTTCCTGGCACTGGTTTTTGTCTTGGCCAGTTCTGTTTCAATTCCCAGCTTTCTGCATAGGTCTCTTGCACAAGTCACTGCATTTAGCGAAGGGGAAGGAGAAATACTTTATTGTCTCTTGCTTTAAAAAGGAGGGCATTTCATTTCTGTGATGTTTAAATTTGACCCTGAGCAGTAGTAATGGTCTCAAAACAACAGTGTTTTGGCTGCACAAAAAACTGTATTCAGATATTTTGCTGTCAGCTGTGTGGGCTAATAAGGCTCTCAGTATCTATTTCTCTGTGGCGTACCACTATAAGGTCCTGATTCTTACTAGACTCTGGTAATAACATGTGTTCATTCTTTATATTGCAGGTACTTAACATATTAGCAGAGCTATTTGGAAAATACATTAACGTGCCCAGTTTCAGATCCTCTGCAGAAATAAGAACTTGGAGAAACTATTATGCTTTGATTTACAAATGAACAATGAGCAAAAATTTTACAATTGTGATTAGTTTTCTTTTCAAATACAATCTGATTTAAAATGGCTGAAAGGAGTGGCTGTTCTTCCTGTCTCTTCCATTTAGAAAAATGGCCGACATATACAGCTAGTTACCTCCTATCCTGGTACATTTATTTTCTTTAAATCACCATCAACAACAACAACAAAACATTACGTGCACAGGAGAAAATTACAGACTGAGTAGATAACTTCTTAGGAAAGGTTCATTCTGTCCAGTGTTTTGCTAAAAGCTTGTCATGACAATCTTAGCTACATGTGATGACTTGCAGATTGGTAAATTTGCCTTCCCTGGAATCCCAAGGCAGCCCAGACTAGCTGCTGGTAATTTTCATTGTCTGCGGCCTGATTTTTTTATGAACCTAAAATTTACTTACCACTGACCTTGTGTACAAAAGTAGCTGTGCTTCTTTGTCTAATTTCATTGATTTTTTAAAAGTAACTATTTCATTGTAAAGCTGCCTACTTAGAATTGTTACAAAAAAGCACTCATAGGATTAATCTACAGAAAGCCTTAAAATTATATTTTCAAATACATTTGTTTGTTCAAAATACAAATTATTGAATTACTTTTTTTTTTTCCTATGTTAGCTTTTAGTTATGTGAGCACATTGTGCATTCTCAGATTCTTTCCAGTAGTGGATATCCCACTAATTTATTAAAATGCAACAAACCATATCCATAGATCCTAAGGTGTCTAAAGATGCTTGATGTTTTCCTCTCTTCTCCTTCATTCTCATTTTTGCATATAACACTTCCAGGTAAGGGCTCTTGCACGTCATTTGCAAAGTCTTGCTAGTATTCAGTGAGAGATGGGGCCTAGAAACATAAAGACCACGTAGCAAACAGAGTCGCAGCACAAGGCTTATACATTGTCGTAGACATTCAAAAGTAGGGCCACAATTTGGAGGTTGCATGCCAAGGCTGTCCAAGTCATGCTTTAGGGCAGCCTGTAGCCTAGACTAGAGATTAAGTGCAGATGAGAGAATATTCTTAGTGCTTAGAGAACTTGGCTCGTGAGGAAAGAACATTGATGTCATCTTCCGCTACATGAAACGTACTCCAAAGTGTTACTCTCAGCCTTAATTTTTATTAAATACGTTTGTGGTTAGGTTGACCTCTCAATTTGATTCTGAGCCAGAGAGAAAATTTTATATCCTGCAAAGATACATTCCTTATCCCACCACTTCCTCCGCAATACTCAAGCGTCCCGAGAAATGGAGACCAGGTGGAGAGCTTGACAGAGTTGGTTTCTTCTCTCATTGAGGCCAAGGGTGCATTTAGCAGGCCAGCCAGGGAATTTTCGAGTCCACCAGTAAAATACTTTTGAAAGATGGTTCTCCTAGGTCTGTGACTGGAATAGCACAGGTTATAGTAGTCTTCAAGCACCTTCAGTAGAGAGATGAAAGGAGCCTGTGTTGTGCAGTGGAATCCTGACTAGGTTTCATGCTGGAACAAAATGAAGGCCAAAACTGAAGCCATTTGAAAGCAACTGGTGGTTATGAAACATAAGCATGAAAGAGAGCAGTGAGGATATATGTTATGATAAAGAATTAGTGAAGCTGGACTGCCCTGATTGTGAGCAGGTGTTATATAGCAAAGGAACTTTTAATTTGATGACAGCAGAGGAAAGAAGAAAAGGTTCCTTTGGCTTTTGGTTTTCCTTTGGGGCTGCTCTCCTAAATTTGTAAAGTGCTGAGAGGAGGAAGCCCCGGTGTATCATCTATGATTTTTGTTTAATCTACCTAATTTTGCCAAGATAGTATTTTATCATGTAATCAGAAAATAATTTTTGACAGTGTAGAGACAATAGGCAAAACCATAGAGCTTACTGGATTTTTGTTATGAATGTAAAAACAGAGAAGAGATTGTTTTGATGTTGCCTTTGGATTTTTCTAAAATGTCTTGTCCAAAACTCAAACAGTGAAGACAATTTACAAGGCTGTAAAAGCAAGAACTTGCATGACAAAATAAAGTAAAACCCTGAAACTGGTGCAAATACATGGGTTTTTTTTCTGATGTACAGCTGTTGAATGTGTTTGTGAATAGGGGTGGACAGCTGCCTACTTTTGACCTCTGAAAGTCTAAAGTCTAATTCAGTGCACTTAAACAATAGTTGTGTATGTTACATATTACACATTGTTTAAGTAACTTATGTTGGATTATGGTGACCTGAAACACTCAAAAGGCTTGCTTGGCTCAGCAAACAAACACTATTAAAGGGAGGCTTTGTTTAATTAATTTGGCTCAGTTGCAGTACAATTAGTCAGGCTGATTTAGTACTTTCTGATTCTTGGTTTCCCCGAAGCAATACGATTTTGCAGACACTAGATTTCTTGTTCCAATTTTTCAGAGAACTGAGAAAGGTTTTCTTTCATTGTCAGTGTTGGGGGTTTGTTTATGGAGTGTTGTTGGTTTCTTTAAATCAGGCGCAAGTATTTTCCCAAGTGGTATATGAGGATACAGGCAGAGATGGAAATGATTACAGCAGTAATTCCATCTACAGGTGTAGATGGACTGCAGGGGTAGTCACTGCTGATTTGTCCTTGATTTATTGAGGAATTGCTGTGGGTTTGCCTTCCATGAGTGTTTCATATCTAGTAATTTCTAATTAGAGTAGCTTTTGTAACGTGTAAGCAAGACACTATAACAGAGAGGGATGTGGGTTGTGGATTCTGGATGGAGGTGCAAAAAAGGTGACTTGTTCCAAAGTTGCATATAAGTAACATTTCATATGTGCCACCATCAGTGCTGGGGATTGGCCAGATGCCTTGAACGAGCCTTTCCCAAGAATTTTTGAGCTGGGAATAGGCTGGATTTATTACTTGCTGTTATAGTGGGGATAGCAGCACCATTCCTCTTAACATCCAGTTCACCCATAGCTTCTGTGGTGGTGTCAACAATTTGTGGTAGTAAGTTCCACTGCTGCTACACACAATGTAAAGTAAATTTAACAAAACTCAAGGATTTGTTGAAAGCAGTTTCCTTCCCTGCAGTTGCTTCCAATGTGAAATATGCTTAATAAAGTGTTTAAAAACCTAGCCCAAAACATCACTGTTCAAGGTGGGTCAAAGCATTTATGTGTGACTTCCCTCTCTACTGTTTCTTATTTGACTTGCTCACCTGCCATTTCTAAAAGGTCAGTATTTAGGAGAAGTTGTGAAGCAATTTAAACCAGGTTAGTTGGGCAATGCTGTTTGCAAGAGGTAGCTGAACAGTTCCTGTCCTCCATGTAGAGGATTACCAGGGCTGATGCTGACTTTTTACCACAGAGCATGGGTATAAAAGCCTGGTTTGAATATTTCCAGCACAAAAACTTCCAGCTTATGCTTTTAATGTGATCTTTGGGATCTGACCAACTACAGAAATACTGTTACCAATGTTGAGATGGTAGAAATGCCCTGAATTATCACCCAGCACTATGTAGCAGCTCTTTAATAAAAAGAAAACCAAGCATATTACCATTTAAAATAATTAGGAAAATACCTCTTGCTAACTGTAATTCTCATAATCTTCTAAATATAGTGAAAAATGACATTTTGCGGGGGCTTTCAAGAACACGCAGGGGAGTACTTAGATTTCCTGTTCCCAATAATTCTCCCATGTAAAGTATATTGCCTTATATTTTTATAATTTTTTCTACTAATTTCTCTTGCACAGTGTATAGTAATAATGCTCTTAGAGGTTGTCCTTTGTTATTGCTGTTGTTTTTTGCCATTTAATGCAGAAAGCTGCAAAAAGGTTTGTAGAAACCCGTAGTGCGGTTATATAAAATTAATGTACTCTTCTTCATGCTAGTAAAAGAAACATACAATCAGTAGGTAAAGAACTTATAATATTTCTTTCACGCTCCATAAAGTGCAATCTAATTTGTTCTTATTGGCACCTAAGGTCCTGTGCACATAATTGTTCATTTGCATCATAGGTTTTAATGTTGCTGGTAGTTTTGATTTCACCCATATGGCTCAGTTAGAACAGTGTAACTCAGCCCAGCTAGGCTGGGGATTGTAGACAGCACCACTGCTCTGCTGGAAACCAACCTGCATCCCTTTCAGTGAGTAGGGATTTTGCTTTAGACTTAGGTGCAGTCCAGTAAGAGCCCTTGACTTCATTGTCTCGAAATCTGTTATAGGGAACTACCTGTCACAGTTTCTAATTGAATATTTCTACAAATCCCATGTGTATAAATGAGGAGTGACTTGTGAAAGATCAGAGTTGGCTATCTTCCTACCTGATTTAAAATTACGAATTTTTTTTTTCTTTAACGTATTTTTGTGCAGGAATTAAATCTAAAACTTAATCTAACATGGATTTTGCTTTAATTTCAGACTAAGAATTTTTTAAAATTCTGCTTACATGAAATGCAGTATAAAATTACAATCTACATGCCCTCCTAAAGATATTGTAAGTCTAGGCGCTTTTTTTTTTAATTTTAATTATTGGTTTAATATGATTGAGAAGTGAGGAAACATTGCCAGTAGTAAAAGCTTTATAGGAAAAGATGTGCTATATTCAGTGAGCTAGGCAATTACATGTATTTTGGCTTTGTATTCATGTGATCCATAAAAGATGTTCAGTTTCCTCGTTATTATTTTTTCTTTCCCATTGCTGCCTCAGTGATGGTAAATGCAGACAGAAAATACTGCTTCAGTAAAGTTTGGACTTCATTATTTCACATCCTGAATGTCTAAAAAACATGCTGGTGGTTTTGTGCACAGGTTGTGATGAAAAGGCTTAGTTTCTTAGTATATTATTGAGATGGGGAAAGAGAAGAACTATGGCACAGAGCTATTCCATCCACATTTCTTGAAAATAGTTTCTTGGCAGAAATTGTACTCAAGTAGAAGTCCATTACCATGAACAATTTTTGATTTGCAAGAGCAGTAATTGTATACATACTGCTTGTCAATGCATGTTCTTACATATGGTATAAAACGAAAACATCACTATCTGACAAGTTCTTCATTTTTGCTGATGTCCTTATTTCGTTTGAGGCATGGTTTATTGGGGCAGCATGTAGGGCAGAGTAAAACTTTCATGGTGAAACCTGAAACTGGATGAAATAAACCTGAAGGCTGGATCAAGTTCACAGGAACATTTGCTGAGGTTTCTAAGTCTGGGTTGAATTTGCAGCCAATCTGTGCTCACTTACTGTGCATTGAAAGAACCACAAGAAATGTATTGGTTTCATATGGTTTCAGCCTTCAGTAACTTCACACTACTGGTGACTTCAGTAAAAGTTGGTTGTTGCTTGCTCTAACTTCAGTGAAAGGGAACTGAGGCCCATGTCAAGTGTTGTAAAAAGTCAAGTGTAGTAAGTGGTTGGACAATGCCATCAACTAGGAATGTAGGAATGAGACAGAAAGCAAGAGACTTTGTGCTGCCAAAAGCACAAAGGAGAAAGGCAGATGTGGGCAGGATCTCCCATCACACTTGAGAAACTCCTACTTGGTCATTACTGAGCTACAGTACAAGTGCCAAGGATCAGACTGTGCATGCAGGGTGGGTCTTTTGTTGACAGGGAAGAGAAAACAAGGAAGGGCCAATTAGCATAAGTGAGGATGCTTCACCTTGTGGGTACAAACATGGGAGTTTCGTGGACGATGTCTTTCAGTCAGGGAAAGTCAAGGGAAAAAAGATTAATTGTGGGATAGAAGTATTTGAGGGAAGTAAAAACCTGGGTCAGCTTAGTTATGGGATGACTGAAACATACCAAGAAAGGAGAATTCAAGGGACACAATACACAAACTGAATCCAGGACAGGTTCTTCAGTGTAATGGTTGGGGGCCAGTATCTCATTTAACAGTTAGAGAAGGGTTATTTGAGGGTTATTTCTGGATCCTGATGAGTAGATGTAAAAAGAAGGCTTTCTGCTTTGAACTGGTGCTGGTAAATAAAGTCATCTGGCTGCTGGGGAGTCACTTAAAAACCTTGTTTGCTAATCCCCAGAAGATACTTGCTGAGATGGTGCTTGCAGCTCTCCCTTGTGAGCACTGTGTCACAGAAGAAGTTTGATGAATGCTTGAAGAAGTTTGAATCATTGGTATCATTCTTTGGATGAAATACCACTAACAAACTGATCCCTTTTTATTTCTCTGTCAACAATGCTGAAATAAATCAGCTAGCACTTGGAGTTGCTGAACTTTGGATTAAGTAGCAGTGTGGAAATATATTTGGCAAAAAAAAATCTAATGATAATAAAAAGCAATCTCCCAAGACATATGTAGGAAGCCTGGTTTCTGAAGTTCCAACATTCTTCTTGCCTGTCAGAATTGTGGAACCTGCTGGCCATTTTTTACTAAGCTTAGCAGTAGGGTAGAGGGTCTTCAAAGTTAGATAAATTAATCTAATCTTCATCTAATAAGTTGTTGGCTGGACAAGAAAGACCCAAATTAATGCTCTGGGTACTGAGGGAAAGGACTCAGGTGCTAAATGTTGTCTGGCAGTGCAGCTCTGGAGTAGCCTTAGCACATAAGAGTTTAGAGGAAGCCGGTTTCCATTACTTCTGCCGGTCATAGGCAATTTGTCTTGTGTCCATATCATCTAGTGGAAAACTCCCTGTGGCCTTGTGTTTGGCGCTCTAATATTTCTCACAGCACTTCACAGAACTACTCGTATGTCCTTGGGGAATTCAGTAAATATCTATGAGAAATTAAGTGCCTTGCTGCAATACTGGTATCAGAGAAACTTCCCAAATTAAATCTTCCTGTTATGTCTCTTTGGCACCTGTCTTCCTGATGATACTGTGTGTTGCAGGCAAGGCAAGCAAAGTCTGTGGAGCTGTGGGATCCATGGGATCTGTGGGGAATGTCTGTGTGCCTGGGGATCCAAGGGAGCCATGAGAGAGAACAATATCTGAAGGGACAAATGTTATTGAACAGTGGGTCTTCAAGCTGGGTTTGTGTGCCAATTTCCTTTGTAGCCAGAAGTTTTCTGCTAACTTTCAACAATTAGTCCACAGTATCTGAACTATAACCCCAGTTTTCAAGCGACAGATGCTGAAGACTTGGCTAGATAATTGCATTAGCATTTACTTTCCTAAAAATTGTACAAAGAGAAAGACAGTATACTGGCAGGGCTTTTCCATAAGAGCAACAGTTCACAGAAAGTAGCATTTCATTATTATGTCTGTGATACAGCTTTGAGAACAAAACCAGGTAATCCCTGAGGAGCAATTCAGCCAAAGCAGCTCAGAGCTGTAAGAACTGGCCACCAGTACCTTGTAGCTCCTGCTGCCTGACTGCATATTTGCGCTCTTTTTTCTTCCCCACCCCAGCCCCCAATTTCCTGTAAGATTAAATCAATGCAGCTCAGACTATGCTTCTCTGGTGGTTGTATTTTTCTCTGAGTAAATTCAGAGCATTTCTATTTCTGAGTGCACTGAAACAATAGTGACAGAGCTAAAGGCTTATATTTGATGTGGTGAGAAGCTTTGTGATTTAAGAGGTGTCATGTACGTTAAAAGGTGGTGACAGGATATCAAGGATTCATTGCTATGAAGAGGAGCATAGAATCTCACCAGGTAGGAAAAAAAAAAGTGAGAGTGGAGTCTACAAGGAGGCCATACTCATTCTTTACCTCTATTCATGCATTATAACCTCGAGACTAAGTGTAAACATACACTTACAGATCTTCTTATCCTATATGGGGATGAAATGGGAAATGTTTTCTGTGAAAATTAGAGAATGAATAATAAATATTCCCAGTAGCATGTAAAATACTTAAATGTCTTTTTCCTCAAATTCTGTCTATGTTAAATGTAGTACAAGTTACAAACTGCTCTTTACTTACATCATTTGATTTTTGGGAAAGCCATTAGCAAAGGTATGAAGCTGTGAGCCAAAAGGCACAGGTTATGTTCCCCATCTCAATTATCTGCTTTGCAATCTGAGGCAAGTGATTTTTCTGCCCCTGTGTCATTTCCTAATCTGTCTGATGCTTTGGCTGGCTGCTGACAGATCCCTCCATGTCTATGATAAAAAGTACTTTATATCAGACAGGTGGTGGTGTCAGCTGCATCTCTCTAGTTGGTGTCTGTTCCTACAGCATATTGAGAATTACAGTTAATAAGCTAATCAAATAGAACTATGTTAATTTAATTTCAAAGACACAGATGTTACTTTAAATTCCATAATATATAACACAGAGATTAGTTTTTCAAGACTGGACAAGACGGGCAATTTAATGTGAATTAAATGCAGAAATTTTCACTCACACAAGTGATGACTCTGCTATAGTTTAGAAAGGTTTGGTTAGTTTTTTGGCCCTCAACTGTTCATTTTCTTCCATGTCTTCTGCTTTAAAAATTCTGGTTTAACCAAACAAGAAAGCAGACTATCAAGATATTCTGTTAAGGGCTGCTTTCTAGTAAAAGTCTTCATGGAAACATGCAGTGCTGGCAGCTTTGTGAAAGCATAGATGCTGGTAGACTTCTTTCAAATTTCAACTTATTTTTGCTTGGCATTTATGTAATAGGTTGGATCTGTTGGCCTCCTAGACTTGCCATTTGTCTGAAAATAGGCATTTTTGAACTTAAATGCATGGTATGTATATAATACAACTAAAATTGAGCTATATAAGCTTTAAAAATTACATTCTAAGAAAATACCAACATTAGTTCATAGTCCATTCTTATCTTTTAACTTCTGGGTTTTTTTAAATAGTGCTTGGTAAAAAGCCCACACCTCAAATACATATGTAATATATTGTCCTTCATTGTGTGGAATTGGCAAGCTTCAAATACTATTGACAGGGGAATTTTTTAGTCCAGATGGCCTCAGCTTTGTGTAATTTACCTTTTAATGTATGGCTTGCCAGCTGGGACAACTCTGCTTTGGGTGAAATTTGCATAGCCATCAGATATTTGTTACATGCCTGGAAAGAAAAGTGAGAGCAAGTTCTGGCTTATGCTAATACTTTGCTATCACCACATGCTGCCACTAAAGCAGCAAAATAAGAATTAGACTCTTCATTTGTTCTTGGCAGTTAAATTATGAGTCTCTGCCTTATAAAGATGAGATATTTTTCCGTGAGCTCTTTACTACAGATGAAGCAGGCAGTGCTTTAATCGTGAAATTGTTTCACCTTGTTAAAATACTGCCGTTCTTGTTGAACAAATTAAGTTATAAAATATTGAATATGTGCACCAGGCATTTCCAGACTTCAAATAAATTTTCAGACAAAACAAACTAAAACATTGTGGGAATTCACATTTTAATGCTTGATTTTATTTTAGTTCTATTTTTGTTACAGTAGTTTTAAAAGATTAGACATTACTGCTTCTAAAATAGTGCCACACTATACTTGCTATACTTGTAAATGTCCCAATAACAACAATAATTAATATCCCCACATTTGCATTTTAAGCCACTCAATTTCCCTAGTCATCTATTACTTGGATGTGAAAAAAATAATTTCTCATCAAAACTTGGCAAAGAATATCTGAATTCCATACTTTTTACCAGATGTAAAAATAAAAGTGAACAAATTCATCTTTTTCCCACCAATTACAGGGTTCAATAAAGTATGAGTTAAATTTTGTCTTTGTTTTGATAAATGGTTTTCATTTAAAAATGTTCAGAATAGCTATGATCGTAAGAAAAAAAAAGTTAAGAAAAAAAAAACAACAAAGAGGGAAGTAGAGAGAAGTGGGATAGGGGGATCTGCCTCATGAATGATAATAGCATGAAACTGCTGCTTTCCAGAGAATGCCTAACAGCCTTGGCTCCTTGGTGATTTCAGAGGAGCACTTGCTTTTTGCAATGCAATACTATAAGAAAACAGCCTCATCTCTACTTGGCCACCGCTGAGATGGCTTTGGTCACAGGCTGTGGTTGGGGTGCTGATCACATCTGTCTCAAAATACTTCCAAGTGGTTAATTCAGGCCAAGAGCCTTGTGCTACTTCAGTGTAATGTGTGTCCTTGTCTTCCCTGAGAAAGAATATAACTGTTTTCCACCTCTGTCAGTTTTTCATGAAGACCCTGGTTGTGCCCAAACCCAAACTTACTACAAAACCATGTAGTTTCCTGTTGAATCTTCCTAAGGAAACTTCTTGAGCCTAGGGATATTGTGAGAGTGTGACCCATTGATTTAAAATTATATTTGATGAGGTGCAAGTTTTATTCTGTGATTTTATTCTGGGATTCAGCATACTAATTATAGTTTAAAGTTGAGTAAAAAAGCTGAGAAATATTGAGGACATTGAGAAAATGGCAGAAGCATCTTCTGCTTTGGGTTAGTAGCCACACAAAGCCCGCCAGTGTGCTGGCCAGAGCCCTACCCTGCAACACATGGAGTGGGTGGGTGGTTGTTTCATACAGAGCTGAGGAGTGTTTTTTTTTCTGCTGGATTGCTAAAAATCTGTTGCAACAGCGCTGGGTTTATGCCGTGAATCATCTTTATTTATTTAGGAACACTTTTTTTTTCATGCCTGACTTCAGTTCATGTAATTATCACAACTGTGTTTCCCACCAGGGGAATTGCATGGTTCTTGCAGATTTCTGCCCAGAGGTGTTTGCTTGCCTGAGGTGTAGGTGTAAAAGTTGCACATAGCTGAAAGATGCTATTTTCTCTTCAGTTAGTGTGCATTGCCACTACTCGAGGAGACCACAGAGGAGACAGTGGCATATAATGACTAGACAATGTCGAAGCCTGCCATCAATTTGTTCTTATTACAGACGCAGATTTTTATAACACTTTGGCTTTATTCCTATTTGAGTTGAAGTTTCAGGTCTATCTGTGAAAAGTGGTATTTTTGAAAGCCACATGTGGATGTGTCCTCATTAATCTGCAGAAGGATGAGCAGAGAGTGAAAGGAATGGTGTCAGCCTGTATTATTGGAAGCACGTTCCCTCCATGAAGGGCAGGGTACTGTGGCATTCATGGCCCTACTGTTTGTCTTGGCAGAGGACAAGTTGCTTGGTCCATCTCATGCCTTGCATGAAAGAGGACACAGGTCTGCTGAGGCTATGTTACATTGACACAATCTTAATGAGTGTAAAATACTCACTAATTTAAGGAAGTAGGCTGATACTGAGCCTGAAGAAGAAGGGGGAAAAAATGCAGCCCACCATTGCTCTAAATATGTAACTATTGGCATACAGGAATAGGCATTTAAAATTTATCACAGAAGTGAGAGTACTTTGCAAGGCGGTGCCCGGTCAGAATGACAAAAGAACAGGCATATTCTGTAACTTGAAACTCAGGATTCCTTCCCATTTCTGTCTCTAGTGGTTAGAGTTCTTCGCTCTTGCTAGATTACAAGTCCACAGGGACTTTTAAAACTACTTATTCAGACTTTACTGTTTTGGATGTACAAGAGTTAGTTGCATTAAGCTGTAGCTTGGAGAAAAAAAAACTGAAACCATTTTTATAGCATTTTAAAATAACTTTATTAAAGGATAGCATAAAAGATCACAGTTTTTTTGTTTTTACAGCTCTGCTTTGAAAAGATAATAAAGCTACTACACAGGACATGTATTAGGCTGGTGATTAATGTGTCTGTGTGTTACAACTCCGAATGCTCTGAAACTAGCTTTATATTGGAATAAATGAAAATGTCACGTAATGAAACCGCAGAGGAGGAGTACAGTGCTAAGAAAATAATGTGCACTAGTCTCTCACTAGGTAGCATTTAACATTAGCAGAGTGGGCTGAGCTTTTTTTGCCTTCCATATGGGGATCTTAATGTACTTAACATCAAAGAGGAGCTCTATTTTGATAGAGTAATTGCTAGAGCCTGGATAATCCTATTGCACAAACATTAGCAGGAAGCTAGGGCTCTTGACACGTTGAAGAATGCAGTGGAAGTTTGTAAGTGATTTTTTTCCTAGGACTTTTCTTTAATCATCGATCTGTATCTTAGGCACTTGAGTTCTAATATGTTGGTTTTAAGATTAGATCCAGTAGTGAATAAATAAATGTTTTTGGGAGGTAGATGCAAAGACAAGGTCTTTTTCCTCTAGGGAAGGATGGATGTCTGCCTTCTTGTAGACACTGCGTAATTTAGATTGGAAAGGATCCCAAGAGGTTTTGTCATTCAGCCCCTGGCCCTAAGTAGGGCTAACCTCAAAGTTAGATGAGGTTGATTAAGGATCTTGTCTCTTTAGGCAGCCTTTTCCAGTGCCAAGGTGTTCTTGTGAAACCTTTTTTGTCTATATAAAACTGAGATTTTTCTGTGCTAAAATACTTTTATCCATTGACTTTTGCCCTTTTGATGTGTACACGTCTCTGAGAAGAGCCTGGTTTAACCTTCCAGCTACACAAAATCTGACAGCTTGCTCAGCTTCTTCACATCTTGCATGGCACAGCCTCAGCCATGCTTCCCTGCTGCCCATCTATGGCTTTGCCTCTTTGCTGGGGTTGCAGAAGGGTTCATGCTCTTCCAGATCAGTCCTCATGAGTGCTGTGTAGATGGCTTTAATGGATTCACTCAACCTGCTGCCTGCCATTGTACCAAATGCAGCACTGTGTGATTAACCTGTTGCTGCTGTGATGTGTTGCCTGCTCTGGGCTAAGATGCTTTCTTCCCATAACCAGTTCTTTTCTGGGACGTAGCATTTCCCAAGCCCTCAGTCACCGCAATGATCTGTAGCAGCAGTGCTGTACTTAATAACTAAAAAAAAAACCAAAACAAAATGAAAAAAAGGAGCTACAGACAGGTGTAGATGCCTAGTTGTCTGTCATGTGTGTCTGACTGTTAAACATCAGAAGCTGGAGTATCAGTCATCAAATATTCAGTTGCTGATCAGCACAAGTTTGCATGAGGACTGTTCTTTGGGTAGTGCCTCTGAGTTTGCAGTAGGAACAGCTCACATAACCGGGTCAGTTTTATGCTTTCAGTGGAATTCATCTCAATTACAGATGCGACCACTAAGTATTTTAATAACTATATCACTAATAGTTTAAAAAAACATGAAGGATTAAGAGCCATATGTTCTCCCAGGCATGTGAGCTTAACAAATGCAGCATTTTGCTATAAAACTTTTTTTTTTTTCACTTTGGTATGTAGCCACCCCATCCCTTGGCAGAAGTGGGATTCTATCCACAAGCTTCAGGCAAGGGTGTGTGGTCTTACAGCAGCATGGGAGGAGTTGGGTCAAAGGCAAACTTTTATATATGTGCTGTGCTACTGAGGGGAAAGGAAGCAGTAAACCAGAAAGGACTGCCTTCTTTCAGTTCTGGCTCTTTTGGCTTTCACTTCTGCAGTTGAGGAATCCCCCTCCCTTCTCTGCTTCTTGTGTAAGAGCACAGATGCTGTGTTGGAGAGCCAGTGGAGCTGTGCTAATGGGGCTGAAGTCTAAATGAAGAACTGATCCTGCAGAGCCGACACTGTAGATTTTGTTGCCTGAGATGCATTTTGTGGAATACAAACCATGTTGGATGTATACAGCATATTGTTTATGAAAAATAAATCAAGCAGCCAGGGGAACAGCATGGTATTTTCTGGACAGATATGCAATTCTTGATGCCAAACGTGGTTTCAGTAATCTCATATTTAAGGGAATACAAATTGAAACCTTATTTGAGTGTGGCCTGACGGTAAAAATATTTTAATTGATGCAACTAGTTTGCTGCACAAATTTTTCTCTTCACTATGTGTGGATGTAAATCAAAATCATTTTCATTATTTCTTTGAAATGTGTATCAGTACAAGAGAAATGGGAACAGGATAGTATGTTTAGTCAGATCTGTGGTGCCAGACTTCCCAACCCAAATAATTTCAATGACTAGTTATACGATTTTGATATTTCTTTCATACTGAATGGTTTTTAGTATCTAATATTCTTGGGTCAGCTATACTGGAGTGAACGGAAGTTTTGTAATATTACCACAGTAACTAGATCAGCTTCCAAAGAACAGATATTCCAGGTTAAAGTCAGAAGGCAAAATGGTGTGAATCTCCCAGGTGGTATTTGGCCTCTAAAGCTGCAGAAATGAGCTTGTAGTTCAGCAAAGGAAGCTATTAGACAACCATTAAAGAGCAATCAAGAACATTTTCTTTGTGAGGAAACGAGTACTCTTGAAGGATGATGGCTAAGGGTTAAAGTGCAGCCTGAAAGAAAATCAGGCCATGTGCAACTTGTGACAAAACTTGATTACAGTATTTACTGTACTTATTCGACAAACTGTTGGCACAAACATCAGGTCGTTACACTGAACCCACTTAAGAAAGAAGAAATAATGCCATGCTGAAATATATTCTTTCAAAGCTTCTCATACTTATTTTCCAATATTTTTTGAGTTATTTCATCCCAGTTGCTGCTGGAATTGCAAACTTCTTGCTTCACTTCAGAGAGACGTCGCGTCTGAACCAAATATTCCTCTCTGCTGTGGGATTGTTTCAGAGGATATGTTATTGGAAGAATGTTATGCAACTCGATATAGACATTTGAATTTGTTCCATCTTCTTGATTTATAAACTGATACAATCTTCACAAGTTTTTCATATATAATAAGATGGACTTGTTTCACAGCATTTGGAATCATTTAATCAAGCAAGGAACCTAACTTTAAAATAATGTGCAGGACTGGGTGGTAATTTATGTTTGCTTCATGAGTGTCAGTGTTGGTTGTCTGTCCATTATGGTGTTCAATACTGGAGTTTCTGGTGGCATAAATCGTTTGTGAACTCAAAATTATACAAGGAAAGAAGAATCAAGGCAGAGAACGTGGTTGCAGAGATGAGAATTACCTTGGACACAGTGACTGTTGCAAATATAGCTGCAGACAAAAATGTAGCAAAGGACTTTTCTTGTGTTAAGATCATTTCTGAATTCCACATCTTGATTGAAGTATTCATTGTCCACATTTTGGGTCTTTTTTTTTTCCCTTGTATTTAATAGGTTTCCTGTCTGCCCTGTAAGCCTTTTTTCTCACTTGCTTCTGTTTAGGGTAAGAAGGAATATCATAGTCTGCCTTTTTATTTTCATTCACTTTGAAATCAGTTCAAAGAATTCATCAGTCTTTCCCTTTCTTCAAGAAGACCTGAATTTTATTCCATTTAGAGTAGGAAATGCATAATGAGAATTGATTGAACTGATTTTTTTTTTTTTCTTATTGTTTTTCTCTTCTCCATGGTGAACACATCTCTTTTGGAGGAGCTGATGACACAGGACTAGTTGTCAGTAACATAAGAATATCTTCCCTGAATGCCCCACATCATCACTGTGTAGTTCTTTCTCATACTGGTCAAACAGCCATATCCTTGGTAACAAGAGTGTAGCTCTGCGTGTACTCTCCAAACAGCTCATGTGCAGTTGAGAAAATCCTAAGTCATTTTAGTAGCCAAGTTCTGCTTTCAGAAATAAACTGCATTGCAAAGCAAATATGCATGAGTTCCATAAATGACAGGGTTTTGACTGATAGGTGTCCTGCAGACCCTGATGCTTTTATCAACTCGAGCCAGCCAGAAGGTAGCTGGAATGGAGTGACTACTGCAAAAATCAGAGCAGACTTACCCAGTTTTAAATCTCTAGTGCAATACATGAGGATGTGTTGTAAACATTTTCAATGCTATTCTGATACAGGGGTCCCTGGAAAGCTCTGAGGGAGCAGGAAGACTGAACCGTGCTGAATAATTGTTGGCTTCTTTCTCTCTCTACCTTACTATTAGCCTAATCTGTATATAAAATTTTAATGGAGACACTGCAAGATGTCATAAATTTGCAGGAAGATTTTTGAGATTGAACTGTATTTATGTACAAACACCTGCACGTAGAGGCAGAAGTGTTTTGTGGAATTCTAACTCCATTGGATAATTTTTTTGTGAATGAAAAGGTTATTTGTTTTTCATGCCTTTGGAATCCACCTATGTTCTTTTTGAGTGCCTTAGTAAGTTTCCAAAGCTGGATGTCCTGGAATGTGAATCCAGTCATTACCTGAAGGGTTTAAGTTCTGATGAAGGTTTGCAGCGTGGTAAGGCAATGGGAGGGAGTTCTCTGTAGTTTCAATCAGACTGATGCTCCTTTGTGGGGTGTATCTCAGTTTTGTAAGTTCTTGAAGCAGATCATTCTTTTCTAAACCTTTTTTTAAAAACACATACATATATATAATATATACATGTGTCTATGTGTGCCTGTGTGTGTCTGTGTGTTAGAAATAATTTCATGAGTCTTTTTAAAAACAAATGATAGGCGTCTTACTGAAAAGGAAAAACAAAAGATGGAAACTCTCCTGTGGGTCAAAACTATATTTCCATCCCCTTCTGATGTGAAATAAAACCCTAACCCTATCGGTTTGGATGACCTGGAGGGTCTGTTAGCAGGGGAAGTCAATGAAATGCATCACAATTAACAATGTCTTGTTGCTCTCCCACGGACTGGAACTGTAGCAGATAATTGTGTAGTAGTGGGAGTTTTGCCATGACTAGCTTTATCATTTTGTCAGTTTGCTAATAAAAGGTCACCAAGGGTACAGAGCATCTGAGATTTACATATGGCAGATACGAACGCGTTCTGGGGAGCCTGCTTCAGAGAGGGGCTGGGGCATTTGTTGCAATTGACACCCATGCTGTGATTCCAGAATTGACAAGAAACGCCATTACTAAGCGGATCTGCCAAGATAATTAGAATTCAGGGTTGCATTTTTAATCTGACTTGAGTCAGATAATTTATCACAGCAGTAGCAAGCTGTCAGGGTCACACAATAAATACTGA